>NC_137261.1:12885821-13485821 GCF_053477335.1 Acartia tonsa | reverse complement strand
ACTCTTGCCGACGTATAATTACTAAACTTAAAAAGTCATGAAGTCACAGCACTCCATCTTACCTACAAAAAAATTAGATTGAAAAAACTAGAGGGGGGGGGCTCTTGGAGCCCCCCCCCCCCCAATCTGTAAGGGTTAATGAATGCTCCGCAGGGTTTGAGCCACCCTGAATAGGAGAAATGAGACAATGGTATATCTATTGCACTAGTCCCCAACTTTGTCAACTTTGGGAAATTTAATGAATTTTGATTGGTTGGATCATTAAGTTGAGTGTTCAAACGTTTCAACCACTAACTTTTATCTACAGAAGGGGTAATTTTGTTCCTCATCATTAAAAATGTACATCAATGTATCGACTATTGTCTTATCCCTTTAGATCCTTGCCATAAAGTAGATGAAAGATTTTACAAAATATTCACTTCGATCGGTAGGTTAATGAACTTAAATTACTTTTAAAATTACATTCTACTTACATCAAAGCTCCATGGCAGGGCAGCCACTTATGTATTTTGCAGAAACTGAAATTATCAAAAAAAAACAAGAATAACAACATTCATAAAAGCGAAGATCTGAAATATGAGGACAAGCAAACATTAACACTTGAAGAGTGTCAAAACAAAATACGTATAAACAAAATTGTAAATAAATTTGTAGCAAAACAGCTTAAATACATGATACTGTTTAAGAACATTTTTTTTACTTACATTTTTAGGACCGAAAAAATAGAAATGCTTCACTTATATAATTGTACCTTGTCCTAATAGGAATCAGTATACCAAAAATCAGATGAATCTGATAATTTTAACATTTTAAATTTGCTGTCCAAAAAGTAAGAAATCAGCATGTTTTAAATGGACGTACGGACTTTCTTGAAACGATTTTAAGGTGCTGCGCTTTCTTAGTCGTACCCAACCTTTAGAGGAATCATCATACAAAGTTTGAAATCGATAGGACAATTCTAACCTGGTTGAATTAACGGAAAGAGCTAACCGTTTAAGACGGACGGACGGACATACGGACCGACCATAATTGTAGAAAAGCTTCGCTTTTAAAAAAATGAGACAGCTTCGATTGATGAGGATAAAGCCAGTGGATAAAACATGGCAGCCTTTAATTGAATTATCTATAAAACTAGCTATCATTGCGGCTATCGCACCTTTCTTTTCTGTAATAACGTATGTAAATTTAATTCTATACAACTTTTATCATTATGCAAATAACCTTTCTGATCATTAAAATTCTTCTAAGCTGAATTTCAGACGGCTATAGTTAGAGGATAACCTCCTCTATTTTTTGTTTGTCTGTCTGTTTGTAATGAAAAACGTCCCATTAACAATGCATTAAGATATATGGCAAATATTTTTAAAGGTTAAGCTTTTTTATAATTATGGAATGTTTGTACGTCCGTTCGTACTTCCGTAACTGTTAGCTCTTTTCGTTAATTAAGGCATGTTAGAATTGTCCTATCGATTTCAAACTGGGCATGGTTATTCCTGTAGTAGTTAGGTACGATTTAGAAAGCGAAGCAACTCTACAAGTGTTAATGTTCCTTTGCCCTACCGTTTTAGAGCTTCAATTTTATGGATGTTGTCATCCTTGTTTATTTATTTATTACTAGCGGCTACGCTTCTAGAAGCCTCTAGAGGTACTTAAGGTAGGAGGGGGAAAAGTCGACCTCATCCCAATAAATATTTGAGTTTCAAAAGAGTAAAAAAATATTTTTTTTGGGGGGGGGGGGTGAAGACACCCTCCCCAAAAATAGTTTAAAACCTTCCCAGGAGCTATAAGAAACTTCACTTTATAGGAGAGCAATATCGGTTCAGCGGTTGGCGAGATCCTTCAGGACAGACAAAAAACGCTTACTACTTTATATTTATAATAGGATAATAGGATTACAAACTATTACAAGAGGGTCGGAAATGATAAAGTTTAACTTATCTGCAATAACAACTTTATTCAAAATGAAAAATTTACTGGCGAAGCTGCTCAATAATTCAAAATATCTGTCCGTCCGTAATTTTTCATATTTTTCTCGGCCCCTATTCAAGATACACGGCTGAAACTATAATCAACTATAAAACACCCATGGCCGTCAGCCTGCTTCCCCCCCCCCCTCATCCCGGTGTATTGAGCATCCTGTATGTAATTTACTTTGACCGTCAGTCATCATACAAAATTAGATATTAAAGATATAAAATATGTAAGACATATTTCGTGATTTTTTCCTTCAATGATTATATTCTTTCTTTTAACAAATAATCTTTAAATCTTCTTGTCCGCATTCTTATCCAATTTGTTTGCGCTTCACTACTTATGGATGATGTCAACCTTATTTCATTTTAATAAAAAAACATAAAATATCTCTTTTCATAAATTACATGTTCTTTACTACTGACGTCAAAAGGTGGCTAATCTACACAGGTTTTTGAATAAATGCCTGTAAAGATTGTTATCCCATTTTATTTTACTTGGGTAAATTAAAGAAAATAAACACTCACCAAATTAGAAAAAAATAACGCTTATTTCATTGTAGAATGCAATTTAGAAATTAGAACACAAATAAACAAGGATGACAACATCCAAACCTTAGACAGACGTAAGCATTCTTATGGGAAGTGGAATGGTGATTATAGCGATACCAACAAACTAAACAAAATATAGTATTCTTACTTTTACCTATAAGAAATGGCGTCATACAATACAAATGACCAATGCTAGGCCAATACACACACTAAATTAACAATGGTAGGCCAGTATAAATTTTCAATGACCAATGATAGGCCAGTATGATATCATTTTTAATAGCCACTATAAAAAGCTTTAAAAAAAGAAGCTCTTTATAAAAATAAGGATTTTCAGCAACCAAATGTTCATATGTATGGAACGAGGTAAATCAATTATAAAGTCTACATACTTTTAAAGCGTTCAGACAAATACAGGAAAGCTGTGCTTTTAGTGTGTTGCAAGTCAGGGATCTAAAGGGATAAGACAATATCCGATTAATTGATGAGCATCCCCAATGATAATACACAAAATTACCACTTATGTAAATTAAAATTAGGGTTGAATAATAATATACAACTTAAAGAATCAACCAATCAAAATTCAATATAGTCCCCAAAATTGTTGAGCCAACAAATAATAAAACCTTATTATAAAACGCTGGGGACCAATGTAATAAACTGCCATATGTTCCCTCCCTCCCTGAGTGCAAGTGCATTGACCGATATAAATGAGACCAAAGCATTTAATTTAGACACTCTTTTCTTGCGAGATAAAATCATTGTTTTAACCAGAGTGGACCATATTTTACCCCCACCCATTGCGGTTTGATCAATTGTCTGTAGGATAAGAAAATAACAATAACCAATGCTGTCCATTCATTTGAGTATTATGCATATATTAACCCGCGACCGTGGCTCAACACATAGCGCATCCGCTTGTCGTCGGGAAGGTGATATGTTCGAATCTCGGACCAACACCGCGTCATAAAAATGGTTCCCACTGCTGCTACGTTAGATGCGCGACTAAATAGTTTGAGTGAGGGGAATGCCTTGGCCCAAAACAGGATTTCTCTGACAAAGGTCGTGCATCTCAGAGAGTTTGTTGTCTGATGGGTGAATGGATGCTTTACACCGCAATCATAAGCGAAGTATGTTTCATTGGATATCATTACTTGGATCTTACATCAGATTTTCATATTTTCTAATAAAATGAAACACGAGGCGGACTAAAATAACAATTCTATTTCTCCATAGACCATATCCCCTCCTCTTCTATTGGATGGACAAACTAGCCAATAAATGAGTTCCATGTTTGCAAGCTAGATTGGCGACAATTTTTCCTATGTCATAATATCCACGCATATTCTACATCCATTTTGAGAATAAAAATCTAACCACAAAAATGAATTTATAGTTTTGTAGCTGCTTTTACTAGGACAAAAATCTTAAGAGTAGCTTAGTTTCTAAAAATCTGGCTTTTATTTTAAGGTTAGGCAGATATACCCTAGCTTTATTGTAGATTCACTACATCCAAATGTGAGGGTTTTAGTTCTTTACTAGCGATATAAAGAATTTTGTCTCTCTCTTCCTTCTTTTCTTGATGAGAAAAACAACAGATCTAGTTTAAACTTAATTTCAGTTGCGTAAATTAACAAATTGATCTTTTATGTAAAAGTTTTAGGTGATATATTCTATGTAAGTGCAATTTTAATATCAATTTTCAATACTGGTTATATTTGTTTAGTAAGTTTACAACGTTTACTTATTATTTTGAAAATGGACGCTTTTCTAAAATTAGGTTCGGTCAGTCCGTCCGTACATACGTCCGTCTGGAACGGATAGCCTCTTCTTTGATTTAGGTATGTTGAATTGTTCTATCAATGTAAAACTTTGCATGGTGATTCCAGACTGTAGTTAGGTACGATTTAGAAAGCGTAGCAACTCTATAATCGTGAATGGTTATGTTAAACATGTTGATTTTTAACAATTAACAACATGATTTTGGAATACTTAAGAAGTTATAATAGCTACTTGTGCCTTCTAATACTTATATGAAAGTAAGAGGATCTGTGTGTGTCTGTACCGAAGGATATCGGTACTCGATGATTTTTTTTTTACATTGTAGCTTTATATAGGTCCTTGGAAGGTTTATAACTATTTTGAGAGAGGGTACCACCAACCACTCTGGAAACCCCCCAGAAAAGTAGGATCAAATGACAACGTTACGGCTGAAAGCACATATGAACTGAACACACCCCGAATTTTTAGTTGACGAAATTGGTTGATTTTGCAATATTTTGGTAAATTTTAAATTATTCAGATTGCAGTTCCTGATCCCTTTATAGTTTGCATAGAATTTGGTATTGCAATATAAATGTCTGAAATCTGACACATGAATAACATTTAATTCTACAATTTTCTCAACTATTACAGTCAAGTCTATGATAGTCGTTCTCATATAATCGGGAGAATATTATTTGACTTAACAAATCCAGGAAGATTTAACCCTTAACGGTCGAAGGAGGGGGGGGGGGGGGCGGATAGCGTTTTAAGGTCCATATTTGATTTTTTTTTCTTATTTTAGGTGTGTGAAAGACAGAGAGCTATAATTAACTGACACTTTAAGTATGTGCGCGCATTATACATAACTGCGATTTGGATTTTTTTATATCTCGTTATTAGTGGGCACAGGATGCCAGCAAACATGGTAGGGACATCCAGGTAAAGAGAAAAAATATTTTTTTACTTTATAAAAGGCCCTTTATGTGGCCAAAACACTGTTCAAGTCTATTTCAGGTTCCAGGTATGACCCTTAAGGTCCTGTTCCTCCAGATTTCCAAGAATATTGAAATTTTATTTTTAAAAAAATTTTTTAATAAACTGTCTTCCAATAAGAACAAAACTCTATCCTAATATGAAATTTATATTATAATAGTCAATATTGTATGAATATGCAATAAAAACGATGCTTTTTCTGATATAAATAAAAAAGTTGTTTGTATCAAAGAATAAATATTATCCAAAATAAATTTTCAGCTAATTAATAACAATAGTCTACAGCTAGACCTTAAATTTTTCAATATGAAAAGTAATAGATATTCTAATATGAAAAAAATTTAACAAAACAAGAAACTCTTTAGTAAGATTGTAATGATGTATATCATACTAGTCGCCGTGCCCTTAGCATTCAAAGTAAGTCGTCCAAGCTTTTTTATTTGGGGGGATTTATATAATAAGTTGATTGTTCAAACGTTTTGACCAAAAATGTTAACCTACAAAAGGGGTATTTTGTATATTATCATTGGGGATGTACATTCATTTATCGGGCAATGTCTAATCCCTTTAGATCTCTGGGTTTATAGGAAACACTGTTTAATTCTGAAGTTTTGGTTGTGTGTTAGATGCAGGGATCTACAGGGATAAATGACAATGACCGATAAATTGATGTACATATCCAATGATGATACACAAGATTATCCCTTCTTAAGGTTCTATTGGTTTAAACGTTTGGACACTCAATTTAAGTTACCAACCAATCAAAATCCAATAAAAGTCCCCGTAGTTGTGAAATAAACGGTTAAGAAAACGTCACTATAAAAATTTTGGGACCAGTGTAATAAACAGCCCAATGTCCCCTCCATCCCTGTGTAAGATGTCTGTTTTTCATTCAACATCTGTTTTGTCTGTTTCTCTTCTTTTTAATTTTGGGATTAAGCTTTTTTTATTTGATTTGAATACCATTTTATACATTTAAAACTTATGTTTTATAAGAGACAGTTGGTTGAAAAATTATAGATTTAATGATTGGCTTCGATAGACAAACGGTGTGTGTTAATGAAAGAAGAATTGATCCTTTGTCTGATACGAGACACTGTTTAAAAAGTTTTAGAACCGGTTTTAATCCATCGGAAATGAATCTGATTTGGACCCATATTAAATATATTCTAAGGCGTATTTTTTTCATTTTAAATTTGTCCTTGACAGTCAGCTTTTTTCGTTAATTTAGACATGTTACAATTGACATATCGATTTCAAACTTTGCATGATGATTCCTATAACAGTTAGGTGCGATTTAAAAAGCGTAGCAACTTTATAATCGTAACCAAAATGTCCGTACGTCCATTTAAAACATTTTAATTTTTAACGTTTTTGAAAAAAAAAATTATGGGATATTATTATCCTTTTCATTTGAGTTTTGGAATGCTATTTAAAGCGTATTGCAATGAATTTACTTACAATTTTGTTTCGACTTATACATTTATATTATACTTATTTAGTTCTGAAACTCTACAAGTTTTAATATTCGTTTGTCCTACCATTTCAGAGCTTTGCTATTATTGATGTTGTCATCCTTGTTTTTTTCTAAAATTTAACCATTCATTTTTCCCCTTTTTTTGTTCTGTTAACCAAGATCTGTGTAAGTAATTAAAAATGTGTATGTGGGGTAAGCTTAGCTCAAAACTAATCCAAAATTAATTTCTTCTTGTGTGTAATCCTTTCTTTCCCCCTCTTTTCCAGTTATGTACTGCAATGGATTATTATGTTTTGTAAAAGGTTGTATACAGTAAGGAAAAAAGTACAGTATAGTATACTAGTTGCTTCTAGGGGAGGGTGAGAAAAAGCATGGAAAATAGCCTAAAATAACCCTATTAATAAAGATTCCATAATAAGTACAACCCATTTTGACCTGCAATTTTCCGAGATTTTTAGCTTCAGACATGAAGTTCTTACTACTTTATTTTGATTATTGGATAATGATATGATTTATTGTTTACTGTTAAAAATAAAAAAAAAAGTATGTACTATAATTGTACTGGATATAGCATGACATGGGAAAATTTGTTGTCAATTTAGTTTGCTAATATGAAACTCTTTTATTGGTCTATTCGTTTATCCATAAAGGAAGTAGGTGGATGGGTTTTTGCTATTTTAGCTAACTGTGAGCATCCCTTTATCAGAATACATGAAAATCTGGAGCAACATCCATTATATCTATTATTGTTAATACTGGATATACTACGATGCTATACATAATTTTTCAGTATGCCTGAGAACCGTTTCTAATCCACCTGATTTTAATCGGCTTCGAAGCTATACTGGAAAAATTACTCTCTCAATACACAATAATCCATTCTTTTATCTAGCTATTTTCCTTTCAACATGGAATTTCTTTGTTTTACAGATGTGTTGGTGATTAGCGCTGGGTTCTGAAATATGTAATTCACACAAACAAGGACGATTTTGTCAATTGAAGCAATGTTTTCCAAACTGATTATTTTAAAATGATTTAAACTAAAATTATAAAGTATTGTTCAGATAATAATCTAAATGCAAAACTACACTGGCTTTTAGTTTGAAATGGATTAAAGCATTTTTGATTATTTAGTATTGCACTAAATTCTTTTTATTGTTGGTTTGTGTTAAAAATTAAAATTATCTACAATCAAAATATTGTATAAAAAATTTCGAGGAAAAAAAAGTTAATTTGTGTTTCAAAATAGTTTAAAACTTTTTGTAGTTACTTTAATGATAGCTTTGGTGTGATACTACATTATTAAACTTTTCTTGAAATATGCTTGTCTGTTATTGTGTGGGATTAAACAGAGTTGGTTTGCCTGATACTTCTGGTTTCCCAGGTAAATATGCATATATTCAAGTAGGGGTCTAAAGTGATAAGACAAATACCGATAAATTGGTATACATCCCCAATGATTATACACAATATTACTTGTTCTGTAGATCACATTTAATGGTTGAAACGTTTGGACACTCAACTTAATACACCAACCAATCAAATGCAACAAAATTCCTTAAAGTTTTTGAGTCAACCAATAAGAAAACGTTATTATAAGACTCGGGGACTAGCGTAATAAACTATATAATTTTGTAATAACGTTTTCTTATTTGTTTGCTTAATTGAATTTTAATTAGTTGTTTTATTGAGTTAAGTATTCAAACGTTTCAATCACTTATCTTACGCTACAGAATGAGTAATTTTGTTATCATCATTGGGGATGTACATCAATTTATCGGCTATTGTCTTATTCCTTTAGATCCCTAGTTACTACAGCAAACTGCTGACAATTTCCTAAAAACATAAACACAAAATGAGAGCTTAAACCACCATCAAGCCATATAAGAGATAGCTTGGAGTATTTCTTACAACTACACTGTTTATTATTTAACTAGAGGCTTCACCTCTGTATACGAAGGGATAGAAAGCCTAAAACTCTCCCAAGAATTAAATCCAAAAATAAAATAGCCTAAAACCATTCCAGAACCTAAATTAAGCTTTCCTAACAGGGGTTGGATGTCCGAAAACTGAAAACATTTAGGATTTTAACAAATATACACTCAACTTTTTTTCTGGTAACAGATAATATCTTTGAAAAGAGGATAAACTTTTCAAACATTCTTCTGTTCTGAGGTTAATTAAGTTTTACATGTGGAGCATGCATATCATTATATATTCCTGTGAATTTAGTGATTTTTAGGTATTTTTAAATCAAATTTTTATTACACAGTGTTTTCAATAAAAAATCAATCTTTTACCATTTAATTAGTTTACTAGCGGCTACGCCCCTAGAGGCCTCGAGTGGCACTTTAAATGTTAGGTGTTTAAAAAAAATACCTTGCAATGTTGCGATGGAGTCTCTATTAAATTGCTACGATACTTTACAATGTTACGTAGGAGTCTCTATTCGAGGGAAAAAAATTTCGATTTATTGTAATTGCTCTTGGGAGGGTGGTGGTACCCTCCCACAAAATAGTTATAAACCTTCCCGGGACCTACTACTACCCTGTTAAGGAGAACCCAATCGGTTCAGCGGTTAGCAAAATCCTTCGGTACAAACAGACAGACACACAAACAGACATCCTGTTACTTTAGTTTAAGGATTAGAATAGCATTCACGAATTCTTTTAACCCTCAAGATGGACAAAGCCTCCGAGGTACTAAGAAAATCCAACTTATTCGCTTATTATAGAGGCGTAGCCACTAGTTTTATTATAAATCTGCAAACAATGATTGAACAAATATGCTGCAAGTGCATTTCAAATATGTTGTTAGTTCAACAAAGAATTTATTTGGCTTCCTCATACAAAATTTTTCAATAGCCTACTCAAAATATATTAGATCTTATAAGCTAGATGGATAAATAATCATTTTATCCTATATAAAGCATTATTCTCCTTTTAATAGAGATTACGTACATTTGGCTTACTTTGCTTCAGTCTTCGAAAAATGCTGTATAACAGACAATTTAAGTTTTTTTGGTATGTAAGATAGGATTTCGATAACTAGGGCACCGATAAAGTTCTCCATTTTAGGGAAGCTTCAAATAGGTTTTTTGCTACTTTGTTTTTATTTATTGGGATGGTTTATGGCTATTTTACAGCGGTTTCTATCCCATCGAATACAGATCCCCTAGAAACTAGGAGCACAGCCGCTCGTATAGGTATATTTAAAGAAAATGAACACTCAGCATAAAATTCCGCCCATACGAAAAAAGATTCAATTCAATATAAAGACAGATTACTCTATGTAATAGAGGAAAGGTGGTGGGGGGGGGGGGGGGTAATTCGACCCCTCTTTTTATTTTAGTTTTAAAAATGTAAATTATTTGATTTTTATTGGGAGGGTGTTGGTATCCTCCTTCCTCAACTGCAACTATGTCAGGTGCGCGACATTAATAGCAAAAGTAGGGGGAATGCCTTCGTCCAAAACAGGCGCACTTTATTACCATGCACAGTCAGGACTTCTCAGACAAAGATCGTGCAATTAAAGTGTTGGTTGTCTGATGGGTTTTTTAATTATCTTAATACCCTGGGTGTTTGGACAGAAAAGGCGACGTTTGGCTCCCCTTAGTTATCCTGGGTTGTTGGACCTGACATTTGAGTGTCAGCATCTCCGCCCGAATTTGGTAATTATTGTAGGTTGAACATCTAAAATATGTTCAACCTGTATCAGTTACATGTTGTGAGTGTGCATTTTCAGGGGAACCCAAGTGAACAATTGAAATAGAAAAGTTGAGGACACAAAACTCGAATAGAATTCCATTTACTTTGCAAGCCTTGCACACAGGGGTTATAAAGGGATAAGACGACGGTCGATAAATTGATGTACATCCCCAATGAGGATACACAAGATTACCCCTTCTGTAAATTACAAATAGTTGTTGAAACGTTTAGACACTCAACTTTATGAACCAACTTATTAAAATTAAAAAAAGTCCCCAATGTTGTTAAATCAACAAATAAGAAAACTTTGGGGACCAGTGTAATAAACAGGCCAATGTCCCCTCCCTCCCTGCTTGCACATCAAACACTTTCTTTAAAGAGCTCAAGAGAAGGAAAGAAGAGACAAGGATGATTTATTCAAAGAAATATTGGTTCTTATGAAGAAGGTCATATGCCTAGCATAGTAATATTGAGAAGGGCTGGAAAGTGTCATGTGGGACGTCATAAAATACGTCTAAAAAGGAGGGATGAAAGGAGAAGTGGGAAAGGAAACCCCTAATAAAGAGATGGATAATAGACGTATTTTTTTATGATGTCACACATGACACTTTCCAGCCACTTCAAAAAAGTTGCAATATTATACTTTTATAGTTTATGTTAAAAACTACATAAATTATGATCTAAGTAAGAAGATAAAATCATTAATATATGATTATAGATCTTTATTTTAGTTATTAATACATATAAAAACTCGTCTCTGGTGAAAGGGTAATTTTTTAGCGTATTTTCCATAAAATTTTCCGTTTAGTCAAATGCGCTTATAAAATCAAACTGTTCTTAATTATGTTTATTTCATAAATATTCATGTGGTCATAATTAAAAACAGTTTGACTTCAAAAGCGCATTTGACAAAAAGCTTACAAACAAATTTGCGTAAACTGCGTGAAAACATAAACTTATAGAGTGGCGTCGCATTTTAAAATAAAGAGTTGCTCGAGTTGTATTTGTAAAGCTTACTTTGCATTTTTAGTTGTGCAGCTAGTCTATAATTACCGTGTGTCCAACCAATGTGCGTATTTACAACCAGTCTTTCCACTTACAACTAGAGGCTACGCCCCGTGAGGCCTCTAGGGGGACTTGAGGAGGGGGAATGTGAATTTGATATCCCAATTTATTATTTATTATAAGAAAAAGTACAAAAAAAAACTTTTTTTGGTAGGGGAGGTCGACAACAACCCCCTTCCCCCATTTTTTCTAGGGGCGATTTCTCTTGGGAGAGTGGCAGTACCCACCCCAGTAAAAAAGCCGTAAAAACCTTCCCAGGACCTATGAAAAACTACACTGTAAAGAAGAACCATGTCAGTTCAGCGGTTAGAGAGACCCTTCATTGCAAACAAACGGACAGAAAAACATGCAAACAGAAAGACAGAAATCCCCATACTTTATAATAAGGATATTTCTTGCACAAAAGGAAGCTTTTACCTCAAGCATTACCTCAATTGTCTACTGACAAAAAAGCATATTACAAATTATTTATTTTTGCTTCTCTGATTTCTAACAAAATTATCCTTGTTATTTAATCAACCATTTGCTGGATTTGCAATATATTACAACATGACAAGTTCAATTTTTTATTTTACATTTCTTTCTAATATTATTCGTCTGGCTTCAAGATTTTTCTTCAATGTTTCTCTTATGTTAATGCTTTATAGTACAAACAGTTATCCAGTTCATTACCAATTAATAGGATAAATGTGCACTAAACTTGAAGCAGATTATAGTGCCCAATAAAAAATTACGTCATACAATACAAATGACTAATGAGAGGCCAGTATACATTTAATTTACTAATGCTAAAATATATACTGGCCTATCATTGGTATTGTATTGTATGACGTCATGACAAGTCCCGAAAGTTGTTACGCCAACGAATAAGAAATAGTTATCATAAAACTTTGGGGACTAGTGTAATAAACAGCCATTGTCCCTCTCCCTCTGGCAGCCACCAGTTATTCCTTTGCTCAAAATTCTACTTTTGTACTTAATATTACATTTCTAATGCAAAATAAAGTTTATTATAGAAAATAAAGTTGAAAAAAAGAGTTAGATAGTGTGACAATATCTTGTTTCTTTCTATGCATTACATTACATTACACACTACTCCCTGCAATAATATTAAAGTTATAACAGTATTAAGATTAAAGATATAGCTGTTTCTTAATTTGTATTAAATTTGACTATGAACATATAACAGTATCGGCAATAAGAGTATAACTGAAAAGTATTCTGTTCATTTTGAAACTGGCGAGAAATAAACACAAAATACATGAAACTTAATAGTCTATAAAATTACACTAAAAAATAAAATGTAGATTACCTTTATTTCAAACAAATAATGATCAAATGGGATCCCTCAAAGGAGCCATTCAAAACCAAGCGGTGGAGTGCGAACTGAAGGTTAACAATGGGGCAAAATGCCTCTTTTTGCTTCCCCAGACAAAAAAAATTTAATAAGCCTCAAAAAAAGTCCCCGCCCCCCTTCCCTTAAAAACGCTCTTGTTAAAAAATCTAAATAGACAATCAAAATATTCTTGAATACGGATTTCGGGAGCTTAAATAATACCCCCCCCCCCCCCCCCACCCCCACAAGAAGATTAATAATAAATGTTTTTGATCATTGTGCATTCCTCTACTTTACTGACCTTTTGCGCTAAATATGGACATAAGGATCATTGTCCTCATGGACAGAAAGCGAAGGAGCGGGGTTCGTCGTATTTTCATAGCAGCTTTTCTCGAATGTCTAACCCTGCGGGCCAAGCTACGATCAAGCTAATATTGCTTGATTCACTTCTACAAGAAGGAAATTTAATTGAAAACAAAATATATCTTTATGTCATAGAATAGTGTATTTTTTAGAAATAGGTTTAAAAACTTACTAACTTTACAATAACCCTGCGGGGTAATCCTTAACATTAACCAAACTTATAAAAGCTACTGTGAAAAAATGACGAAACCAGCTATTTCGTTTTCTTTCCACAATTCGGACATAATTGTCTTTGATCCAAATACTGATGTAAAAAGAATAGTGGCTTGCAATAATATGACTTTATCTCAAAAGTCTTTCAATTCCATACAATATACTACTACACTACACTCTTACCCCATAATAACAGAGAAACGGGAATAAGAAAATAAAACTTAAATAATTCTTATATTCAATAACTATAAAAGCAATATTTTAGAATGAAAGAAATATGGAATTTGAAAAATTTAACTTTTATTTACAAGGATGTAACCCATCCATCTTTTGGAAAGGGAAGGGAAATCCCTACCTTCCATTTTTAGAGGTAAAAACAATTAATAGAAAAAGAGTAAGATATTTTGTAAAGACTGTAGAATCAGAACGGTATATTCAACTAGCGGCTGCACCTCTAAAATAAAGGGGCTCTATATTATAAGGAATATGGAAGTGCAGAAAATAACCTAAAAACATGCACAGACTTATTCATAAAAATGAAACAGCCTAAAACCATCTTAGGACCTATATGAAGCTTCACTGTAAAGGACAACCTTATCGGTTTAGCTGTTAGCGAGATTCTTCACTAAAGACAAAAAAACTTAATACTTTATATAATAGGATATCTACAGACCGATTGACGCAGGTGCAAACATAGAAAAGCATTAAATACAATATAAATTAATTAATCCTCCCCATAAGTCCTAATCAAAGTATCAAGGAAATTGGAAAGGATGCAAACTCAAAACCGCGTCATACCAAAGAAGTTAAAAATTGAACCTATTAGCTTTGTTCTGCAAAAAAAATAAAGTGCAGATAGAAGGAATAACTTGCCCAAAAACAGGCGGATATCATTACCATGTACAGTAATGATCTCCAGACAAAGATCGTTCAATCAAAGGGTAGATTGTCACCTATGTACTTTACAACGGGTATGAGATGATGGACCAAGAGTCTTTAGTTGGACCAAGAGTCTTAAGTTGACAAGTTGACTGTTCAGTCGAGGTGCAGCTCACCCATACAACTTATTCACGTATCCAATCCTCCATTTGGTAATTCCTGAAACCCTGCATAACATATACTCCCGGGCCAAAATATAGAAATTCGATAGTGTAAACCCTTTCCTCTTAAAAGAAAAGAATTTTTTTATCAGTGTCCAAAACTTTTTAGTTGGCCCTAACTTTTTTTAAAAATATAAACCTGTAACGATAGGGTATAATATCAGAGAGAGAGGACAAACGGATGTTTTTTATGCTTGTACCCAAAGTTTTAACTTGGCTTAACAACTTTGTGGACTTAAGTAAATTTTGATTGGATGGATCATAAAGTTGAGTGTTCAAACGTTTCAACTACTAATTTAAATATTCTGAAGTGTAATTATTTTGTGTCATCTGTTTGTAAGTGTGTTCCTAAGGATCTGCTTATCCTTTACAGGCTGGCTTATATTAGGTCCGGGGAAGGTTTATAACCATTTTGGGGGAGGGAACCACAACCCTACCTAAAAAAATCGGCCCCATTACAAAATAAGCTACCCCCCATTTTTTTTATCTACTTTTAAAAACTATAATTGAAAGTTTGGGGTCTACTTCCATCTCCTCTTCAAGTACTCCTAGAAGTCTCTAGGGGCGTAACCGCTAGTACCTTATATAATAGACCAAGGTTTAAAATAAATGAAAAGGAAATTGTAAATTTTCTTTGTGTGGATCAATTCTCTTGTCACTTCTTCAACTAGACTTTTCATATTTCATCTCTTAAAACATTATACATCTTAAATTTTATCCTATATTAAATATTAAAGAGTAAAAAGGCTTTTTGTGGATGTAGTTTAACCATTAGCGGTCGGGCCCCTTTCCGGACATTCATCAGTCGGGTGGAGGGGGGGGGGGTTATGTGTTGAAAGCCTCCCCCTCTTATAATCTCGGCTCCTATTAGAGCTAGAGGGCTCAAAATGTATTGCATGTCCCCTGCACTGTTTGATAATGAATTTCCGACTTAAGGTACGTCAAGTTTTTCGCTTTCTACACCCTTTTTTAGCAAACTTTGTTTTTAGGTCCTTAATTACTTCAAAATTTAAAACAGCTGTAATTTCCTTATTTTTATGCTATAGAACAATGTTTTTCAGAAATTGTTTATCTTTATGTAAGTTTTGGCGGCGGAAGCTGTACTTGACAGCTACCAGCCGCCGCACCCGGCTGTCGGCAGGAAAACGGTAGCGGATTTTTATGAAATATTAAATTAAGTTAAAATTTGAAGTCTCTAAGTCACAGGAGCCTTTTAAAGAATTCTGGAGACATGGAGGATCAGAATCTATAGGATCAAACCTGAAACCTGATATTTATTTTAACATCTATAGTTCATATAAGGATGTATTACTATAGAATATTTTAGTATTTTTGTAACACAAAATGCTTTGTTTAAGTCAAACTTATTTTTGCTGTTTACCTGAAGACCCTGCGAGGTTTGCTGGTATCCTGTGCCCACCAGCAGGAGGATGTAGTATGGATAAATGTTGTCACAGGTTCTGTTTAATATTCTATCGAATATTTTGAAGTACGTGTAAAGATTGGAAAAAATTCATATACATGATGTGTGTATGAAAATCCTTATAATATATGGGCATAGGATTTAACTTTTACAAGTTAGGTTTAACCACAAAACAGCGACAAAAATTTTATTTTAGCACCTTTATATTATTTCGGGGTTTAGAGCACACTTTCAGGAATACTTAACGTGGAATCCCCAAGGAAAGAGAAAACCAAGTAGACCAAAAACAACCTGGAGGAAGGAACTCCTACATGAACTGGAAATCTCATCTCTCAGCGATGCCTCAAATCGTGCCAAATCCATAGAAGATTGGAGAACCATTGTACATGGCCTATGTTCTAAGAAGAAATAACAGGCAATTATAATGATTATAAATATATTTTGAGTTTAAAAAATATTTCTTTCATATAAAAGCGTTACAAACCGTGAATTTTAGAAATTTATTAGTGACTCTAAATCAAATTTGAAACCCTTTTTAAAGAAAAGAGCATCATGACTTTACATTTTCTATGTTTACTCGAACACTGTCCCTAAAGTTGTTGTATAAGTTTGCTAAAACACAGACGGGACAACTTTACCCGCAAGATATAAAAAATATGGAAAAACAATGTTATCAGAAAAGTTACGAGGCCAGACTGAAATACAGTTGGAGGCATAAAACTAAATAAATAAAGTATAGACATATCATTATAGCCACTGAATAGCTCAAAAGACTATTTCAATAATTTTTTAAGAAGCAGCTTATAGTGCCTATAAAAAATGGTGTCATACAATGCAATTGACCAATGATAGGCCAGTATATATTTGGTCAATACAATGTATACTGGCCTATCTATTGTCATTTGTATTGTATGACATACTTGTTTTAAAAATATTGCTTTTTGTCCCTTCCTATACTTTCTCTTTTGTATAATTTTTTTAAAAATTCAAAACAGTTTTATTGTTATTTTATCTCATTCTTATTGTGTAACATGTATGTATGTAACAATAATTATTTAATGAACACATATATAAAAGATGATTAAAGAAAGTAAAATTAAAATGCACTTTGCTAAATAAAGAGACACAGAAGCAAAATATGAATTCTCTGTATTATTGTCAATTATTCATTACCAATAAATGTTCTGAGGGGGAAATAAATCTTAAGGATTATGTGAATTAGCCCGTGCCTTTGGCATATCGGGGGAAAAAAAACTGGTTTTAATTTATAATTGTACGTTTTATACCCGTGGAAACCTGTTTATAATAGGATGCAAGAAATAACTATTCTAATATTTCATAATTTAAATTTTGAAACACACACTTATCATGGTTTTCTAGTCCCAACTATGTAAAGACTAACAAGATATTGTTAGCCCCATTTTTGCAGACACTTTCAAATATATTCTTTGGTTTCATAGTCCCATCTGAGTAAAGACTAACAAGATATTGTTAGCCCCATTTTTGCAGACACTTTCAAATATATTCTTTGGTTTCATAGTCCCAACTGTGTAAAGACTAACCAGGTATTTTTAGCCCCATTTTGCTGATAATTTCAAATATATTCTTTGGTTTCATAGTCCCATCTGAGTAAAGACTAACAAGATATTGTTAGCCCCATTTTTGCAGACACTTTCAAATATATTTTTTGGCTTCTTAGTCTCAACTGTGTAAAGACTAACAAGATATTTTTAGCCCCATTTTTGCAGATACTTTCAAATATATTTTTTGGTTTCATAGTCTCAACTGAGTAAAGACTAACAAGATATTGTTAGCCCCATTTTTGCAGATAATTTCAAATATATTCTTTGGTTTCATAGTCTCAACTGTGTAAAGACTAACCAGGTATTTTTAGCCCAATTTTTGCAGAAACTTTCAAATATATTTTTTGGTTTCATAGTCTCAACTGAGTAAAGACTAACAAGATATTGTTAGCCCCATTTTTGCAGATAATTTCAAATATATTCTTTGGTTTCATAGTCTCAACTATGTAAAGACTAACAAGATATTGTTAGCCCCATTTTTGCAGACACTTTCAAATATATTCTTTGGTTTCATAGTCCCAACTGTGTAAAGACTAACCAGGTATTTTTAGCCCCATTTTTGCAGAAACTTTCAAATATATTCTTTGGTTTCATAGTCCCAACTGTGTAAAGACTAACCAGGTATTGTTAGCCCCATTTTTGCAGATACTTTCAAATATATTCTTTGGTTTCATAGTCTCAACTGAGTAAAGACTAACAAGATATTTTTTGCCCCATTTTGCTGATAATTTAAAATATATTCTTTGGTTTCATAGTCCCATCTGAGTAAAGACTAACAAGATATTGTTAGCCCCATTTTTGCAGATAATTTCAAATATATTCTTTGGTTTTATAGTCCCAACTGAGTAAAGACTAACAAGGTATTATTAGCCTCATTTTTGCAGAAAAATTTTAAACATTTTCTATCATTTCGTAGTTAAAATTTTGAAACACACACTTTTTATGGTTTCATAGTCTCAACTGTGTAAAAACTATTAAGGTATTGTTAGCCCCATTCTTGCAGATAATTTAAAATATATTCTTTGGTTTCATAGTCCCATCTGAGTAAAGAGTAGCAAGATATTGTTAGCCAAATTTTTGCAGAAACTTTCAAATATATTCTTTGGTTTCATAGTCTCAACTGAGTAAAGACTAACAAGATATTGTTAGCCTTATTCTTGCAGAAACTTTCAAATATATTCTTTGGTTTCATAGTCCCATCTGAGTAAAGACTAACAAGGTAAATAAATGTTATCCCCATTTTTGCAGACACTTTTAAACATTTTGTTTTAACCTATTCATCTAACAAGGTATAATACAAGTTAGGAAAGAAGTAAAAAGAACAAAATAATAATAAAAGCATCTGAAAGTTGAAAAATGAAAATTCAAGGTTAGAGTATAATATCAAATTTTTTGTGTCTTTTGCTAATTTTATATATTATTTTTGGTCAACCATTAAATTTTTTCTTCTTCTTGATTCATATTTTTTACAATTATTTTAAAACATCTATGTACTTACATAGATTGATGCAAGTACATGAGTTTATGATTTATTTCATTTTATCTTTGTTGTGTTTTAATGTTATTGTGTAATTATAAAGAATTTTTTTTTTTAAATTTTAATATCAAATATAATGTGACTGTAATACAAATTTATGGGATAAAATATCTGCCCACCATGCATGGTTATAAATCTTACTTAATTTTGTCCGTAGATAGACAAAGTGTCTCAAAAAATCAGCCTTTTGTCGTCATATAAATGAGGAATTATCCATCTCTTTTGAAGAAGAAGAAAGTCGCTCACAAAAGATTCTGACGTCATTAAATGAGGGATGAGGAGAGGAGGAGTGGTAAAGAAAATCCCTATAAAAGAGATGGATAATCCCTCATTTTTATGACGTCACATTGAGCGACTTTCTTCATCTCTGTTTATGGGTTTTCTAGCCCACTTCTCCTTTTATTTTTATGACGTCATATGGCTGATTGTTGAGACACTTTTGTCCGGGCTGACAAAAATAAAAATAAATGTAGCAGATAATTCTGTTATTTTTGTTGGTAAAGTTTGAGGAGATAATCCCGTCTGGTTAGGCCAAAGTCTCCTTTGGTTAAAATAAAGAGATAAAGGGATGATGAATTGATCAAAAATATAAATGTAACTATTTTTGGAATATAAATATTTATATTTTTGTTGGGTTTAAAAGGTGCTTTCTTTGAAATCGTATATCGCGAACTGAAACCCCTCCCTATAGGAGAGGATAGATTTGTTCCAATATCCAACTCTTTTGGGGGGCCTTATTAAACCCTTAGAAGCAAAAATCCTTTTTAATAACCTAAAAGTATTAACCTACCATGCTTACAACAAAAAAGATATATCAAACATACAAAAAAGATGGTTCAAATAAAAGCAAAAGATTAAATATTAAGTCTTTGTGATCCACTGTTTAACCACTAGTTGCTTTATAAGTTAGACAAGGCATATTTTTCTTTTGGATTAGTCTTAACCTGTTATGTATTAACTTGTAGCTTTACAGATTTTTCATCGCTATCTTCTAAAATGGTCAGAAGTAGGCTTCTAAATCCTTTTTATTTTACTAAGATAGGTCAAATATTAAGGGAGCAATAAGCTTTAAAAAAAAAACAGTTTACGAGGGACACCCTGTATAAACACGGTCAAAAGTTGAGATAGCTAATCTGTGAGTGATTGCTGATACCCAAATTCCTGGTTTCTAACAAGAATTGATTGTCTCCAAGAACTTAACAATCTGCGCTCTGATAACATACAAGAAAAATTACAGCAAAAACTTTATCTTTGATAAACAAGGAATTAACATAAAACATCCATAACAGCGAGGATCAAAAGAGTAACATAATTACAAGGGTCCCCAAAGTTTTATTATAACGTTTTCTGATTTGAAGGATTAGCAACTTTGAGGAATTTTATTTAATTTTCATTGGTTGGTTCATTCAGTGTCCAAACGTTTCAACCACTAATATTTATGTTTTTTTTTTAATTGCAACAAAGTTTATCTCAAAAAGAGGTTTCATTGTTAAAAATTTCTGAAATGGCAAATTACATTTTCTAGATATATTTTCTTAATTTAATTGACTGTTGACAATTAAATTAACGCACTATAAAAATTACAACATACCCATGTTCATGATTTCACACTACAAGCTATGTACATTCATAACTTTTTCTCCAAACTTCAAAACATATTTGGTTTTTATTCAGTTTTTTTTTAACATCATAGATACAACTTATGTAATTTATATAGTTTTCTATTCAGGGATCTAAAGGAATAAGACAATGGCCGATAAATTGATGTACAACCCTAATAAAGATACATAAAATTGCCTCCTTTTTTGTAGATTACAATTAGTGGTTGAAACGTTTTAACAGTCAATTTAATAAGTCAACCAATCAAAATTGACTAAAGTACCTAAAGTTGTTAATCCAACAAATAAGAAAACGTTTATAATTAACTTTAGGGACTATCCGACTAGTGTAATAAACAGCCCATTGTCCCCTCTCTTTTTCAAGACCCTTCTGTCGATTATAATTAGTGGTTGGAACATTTGAATACTTAAGTTAATGCGGCAACCAATCATAATTCACTCGAGTCCTCAAAGTTGTTAATCCAACGAATAAGAAAACATGTTATTAAATTTTAGGGACTAGTGTAATAACCAGCCCAATGTCCCCTCCCTCTCTGAATTTCTAGGTATTTATTGTTCTTTTGACTTCAAGATAGCGTTTAACTTTTACAATAACATATTTATAAACCTTTCTAACTCGGCATTATCAAACAAGGACGATAACATCCATAAAAACGAAGTTCTGAAAACGGTAGGACAAACGAATATTAACACTAGAAGACTGTCAGGACTGTAAAAGCAGAACATAAATGTATAAATGTCGAAACTAAATTGTAAGTAAATTTGTTAAAAACTGCTCGAATACAGGATAATGTTTAAGGACATACTGACGGTTTTAGGACTTGATTATAGAGATGCTTCGCTTATAACATTGTACTTTTTTGTCCTAAGAATCAGTATTCCAAAAATCAGACCAATCGGATAATTTTATCACATAAAAATTAGATTTTTAAAAAGTTAAAAACCAGCATGTTTAAAATGGACGTACGGACATTCTGGTAACGTTATAGAGTTTCTACGCTTTCCATATCTTACTCTACTACTACAGGAATCACCATGTAAAGTTTGAAATCGATAGGCCAATTCTAACTTGTTTAAATTAACTAAAAGAGCTAACCGTTACGGACGTAAGCACCGACCCTAATTATAGAAAAGCTTCGCTTTTAACAAAAAAAAAAACTTATAAAAGTGAGAAAACAAGGATTATAAATATCGAATATGTTCACTGATCTCAAAACTTTTAAATGGAAATCTCTTATATTGCTTTATTTATCTAAAAAGCAAAAATACAAAATCTTAAACAAGCATTCATATTTGGGGAAGTGCAGCTACTCTATTAGTCAGTCTGTCCCGCTACACTTGCTATCCATGGTTAGCTATCCAGGTACAAAAAGATTTTAACAGGGCTTTTTGAAAGGTCAAAGCATTAAGATTTTTTCAGATCTAGAAATACAGATTTACAACCGATAATGATCCCGTCAGAAATATTGAGTAAGTCTACTTTACAATCAATTATCTTATCTAAAACACTAGCGGCTGTATCCCTAACATCGAAGGGCTCTTTTTTGTCGAAGGGTTATGGAAGGGCAGAAAAATAGCCTAAAACCATGCCACACTTATTTGTAAAAATAAAATAGGACCTGTAAGAAACTTCACTGTAAAGTAGAACCAGATCGGTTCATCGGGTAGTGAGATCCTTTGCAACAGACAAAAAAGCTTATAAATATAAATAATAAGAGATCAAAAATTGCAAAAAAATATTTATTTCAGTTGCCTAATTTTATTTTTCATTTAACGATGAAAAGAATACTAATTTAACATCAAAGAAAAAAAGTAAACTAACAAGTAAAAGGAAATTGCTTTTATAATGAAAATTCCTTTTAACATCAATAAAAACACAACTTAACATCAAAGCAAAAAAATTAGATGACAAGGATGTACAGTTCACATCAATAACTTTCCAGAGGAAAAAGCGAGGCTTTTCTATAATTAGGGTCGGTCCGTACGTCCGTCCGTACAGAACGGATTGCTCTTTTCGTTAATTTACGCGTGTTAAAATTGTCCTATTGATTTCAAACTTTGCATGATGATTCCTTTAGGAGTTAGATACGATTTAGAAAGCGTAGCAACTTTAAGTAATTACCAGAATGTCCGTACATACATTTTAAACATGTTGACAAATTTTTATGTGATCTAATTATCCGATTGATCTGAGTTTTGGTATACTGATTCCTGGAACAACAAAGTACAATGTTATAAGCGAAGCAACTCTTTAATAAAGTTCTAAAAATGTAAGTATGTCCCTACAAATTATTCTGTATTAAACAGTTTTTAAACAAATTTACTGACAAATTTACTTCGACTCGAGTCTTATACATTTATTTTCTGATTATTCAGTTCTGACTATATTCAAGTGTTAACCCTTATCTAAAAGATGACAACATCCATAAAAGCGAATCTCAGAAATGGAAAGACAAACGAACAATAACACTATTAGAGTGTCAGAACTGAATAATCAGAATATGTACAAAATTGTAAGTAAATTTGTTGCAAAACTGATTAAATACATGATACTGTTTAAGGACATACTGACGTTTTTAGGACTTGATTATGGAGATGCTTCGCTTATCACTTTGTATCTTGTTGTAATAGGAATCAGTATTCAAGAATCAGATAAATAGAATAATTTTAAAATACAAAAATTTATTGCCAAAAAAGGGAAAAAATCGCTTGTTTTAAATGGACGTACAGACTTTCTGGTAGCAATTATAGAGTTGCTTCGCTTTCTAAAAACCTATCTGGTATTGAAATCAGTATACAAAGTTTGAAATCGATTGGACAATTCTAACCTTTTTGAATTAACGAAAAGAGCTAACTGTAACGGACTTACTGACGGACCGACCCTAATTATAGAAAAGCTTCGCTTTTAAAGAAAATTAATTGCCTTCAGTAATGATTGTTTTATGTATAGTTTTGTAATTAAAATTGTAATATATAAACTGTAATTATACATTTATACTCACAGCATAATCTAAGTTCTATAGAACACACTTTGTGAGTAAAAAAAAAGATTTCTGCCAAGATAAATTTATATAAAAATGTGAGATGTATCTTTTTGTTTGAGAATTTATTGCAAGTTATGAAAGATTTATGACTTGGGTCCAACAATACAAATATGAATATTTCTTCTTGTCACAGACAGCGGAGCTACTCTTTCTGTTCTGACTAACCAAGCCACCAAATTTTATCACCTACAGCCAAAGCAACCATCAGCTGCGCAGATGAAAGAACAACAACAGAGAACACAACACAAAAAGTTGTTTCAAGCCAAAAAAAAAACAGTAAACAGAGTTGGCTTTTTTTGTTTAATTTTTGTAGATTTTTTATGCGATTTTGGAGGACTTTTTATAAAAAACAATTTTGCTCTCAGCAAGCCTAATTTTTTTTTAAAGAATCCACCTCTGTTCAATGCTTTTTACTTGATTCAACTTTTTGTGCGTGATTAAAAAAATGGAATTGCTTTAAAATTGCGATAAATGGGGCCTAAAAAGAGACAAGAAAAAGTAAGACTGAAAAATACAAAGAAATACGAGAAAAATGTATCATAGTGTGGTGCTAAAAAAGGTATGATTGATTTTTGTAGCCCGTTAACATTTTTGCTATTTAACTGTATTATTCTTGTTTCATGTGAAATAATATATATTTTTACAATGTAATATATATATTTTACATTGGGTCCAACAAAATTTCTCTTTTTTATGAATACATTTATTCCACATATTCTATTCAGAGCTGGAACTTTAAATCATTTTAGTGGTGAGCCAGATCGGGGTGAGCCAACTTTCCACGAATGAGAGCACAGCATTTTATGAAATGCCGCGCTGTGATTGGCGGAAATTCGGCGCACCCCGATCTGGCTCACCACTAAAATGATTTAAAGATCCAGCTCAGATAAAAAAGTTATCTCATTGTCATCCCTTTTACTTTAAATTATAAAAAGCGAGGCTTTTCTATAATTAAGATCGGTCAGTCCGTAACGGTCAGCTCTTCTCGTTAATTTAGGCATGTTAGAATTGTCCTTCATATCGATTTCAAACTTTGCAGGGTAGGATTTAGAAAGCGTAGCAATTCTATAATCGTTACCAAAATGTCACTACGTCCATTTTAAACATGTTTATTTATATTTTTTAACAACAAATTTTTATGTGATATGATTATTCGAGTGATCTGATTTTTAGAATAATGATTCTGAGGACAATAAAGTCCAATGTTATAAGCGTAGCATCCCTATAATCAAGTCCTAAAAATGTAAGAACGTCCTTAAACCTTAGCCTGTATTTAAGCAGTTTTTCAACAAATTTTCTTAACTTTTATACATTTATATTCTGCCTGTTCAGTTCTGATCGTTTATCCTACCGTTTCAGAGCTTCGCTTTTATGGATGTTGTCATCCTTGTTAAGTTGTATGTGTGTATTCATGTAAGAACTTGTGAACGGCTGGACATATTATTTTACAATTTTTGAAACGCTTACTTTTAGTCTTGTGCGTGAGGTTTAGTGATGGTAGGTCAAGCTTCTACAATATGAAAAATAATTTTGTGCACTTTTTTATTAATATACTATATACGAATACGAGAATATAGATCCATTTTGCGAATATATTAAATTACAAGTACCTACTTTAGTTTATTAATACAAGAACTATTCTCTAAGCACACTGTAGTACAATAAAAATAAGCTGAAAGATTTTCTTAGAACAGTTAGGGAGTTGAATCCATTTTTATAGAAGCAGAAACATAATCTATGATTATGGTTTGGACCCTCTAAAACTGTTATCTACCCTTCCACTTTTCCCTCTCTTAGTGAAGATATCTTCAACGCCGATACTATTTTTGAAATGTAAGATTCCACTTTTGCCTCTCTTGGTGAAGATATCTTCAACGCTGATACGATTTTTGAAATGTAAGATTCCACTTTCAATAGAGGCGAAACTAGAATCATGGTTTACATTTTTAATATCTATGTTTCTGTAATCTTCCATTACTTTTTTAACATCGACATAATAGAAATGTACCATACTATTTTAAAATTATGTCAATTGTGAAAAAAAGCATAGATTTTATACATAATTTAAACATTGTTGTATATTCTTAATTAAGTAAACAAAACATACAAAGAGCCTTTTATAAAAGATGTTTTGTTTATTTAAAAAAATACTTTTAAAAGTGTATCAAATGAGTAATGAAAATTATTTTAAGAAAGTCGTTTATTAATTAATTCAATTGTATATATTTGTAATTTTTTTGTTCAATTTATTTCATCTTAATATTTCCCTAGTAATCTCTCACCGTGTAAGTAAGCACTTAAAGGTTAGTTGCTGATCTAATTGTGCATTTTTGTGGTAAATTACTGATCAATTACTGAACAATTTGGTCTGATTTGTGAGTTAAAAGTAGATGGAGTAAATAAATGGACATTTAAAGTAAAAGTTGCTTGTATCAGTTGAAGTGAAGAAAAAGAAGGAGGAGTAATAAGGGGGGGGGGGGGAAGTTCTGACACATTTGCGTAAACCTGGTGTATAGGCTTTATCTTTGGACTGAGAGGATAGGTTATTAGGAATAAAATCATTCTTATATGATGAATTTCCCCCAGATTTAAGATTTTTTGGATAGGCCTCCAGGTTCCGGAGCTTCAGGCCTCCAGGTGGTCTCTGTACAGATAAAAATTAAAAATAAGATTTTTTTTTGAAGGGTTAAAGGTTAACTTATAAAACAAAATATGCTTCTTTTTTGTTGTTATTCACATATTTGAAGAAAAAACATACATATTTTGTCTCATAAGCTGACTTCTAACTCTTAAAAAAAAAAATTTTTTTTCATTTTTACCTGTAGAGAGACCACCTGGAGGCCTGATTTTGTATATATATATAAGTCAAATAATTTTCATTGATTACTTAGTAGGGGTGTCATGCTTAGTGGTAGCACACTGAGCTAAATTGGTGAGAGTTCAAGTTCAATTCTCTATAGGTTGACTCTAATTTCTCATTCGCAACATTAATCGTGCATCATCCCCTGGTTGTGTAAGATGGGGATTATTGAGTAAGTTTGGATACCCAATAGTCACTTACTTACAGTACTACCTTTAACCCAAGATCCTCTTTGGAGAGCGTCATTCATTACCATGACTTAATTTGGGACTAATTTAGGCCATATTCGGCAAGGGTAAGGTAAGAGTAGATCTTATGAGATAGCAAGTCAAGTCAAAATGTGCTTGAACATGGAGCTTGATAGCCCTATTTCTATGGAAAAGTGTCTCCACCTACTCCAGGTCAAAACTATACAAAACTATGGCTAATCAATCAAATTGATTACTTAAAAGCATTTTATCATAATATAGCATGATTTGGTATATGAGCCAAATAAGCAATAGTTTTTATTGATTGATTATGAGTATTTTTTCATAAAATTACCATGATTTGGACAATAGCAAAAATTTTGATTGATTGCTTGAAAGTAATTTATCAACAAATGGCATGATTTGGTATAAAAGCCTAATAAACAAAAACTTTCATTAATTTCTTATAAACAATTAATCAAAAGTTCTTTTTGTACAAAATGAAAGAGTTTAATTTTCTTGCATTAGGGTGAGAGCAACTAAACCGGTAATTTTTTCAGTTTTTGAAGAAAGAAAATAGGGAAAATATTAAACTGTTTTTAACCTATTTTTAAAACATATATCAAATATATACTACTAGAGTTGGCTCGATATAACTATCTCCCTATTGGCTAGTTTTCTATATGCATATATATTTTTCAATAAATCTATTTTCCTCACCCGGCATTACTATTTAAACGGAAGTAAATATTTAAAAATTTAAATGATCTTAAAAAGATCTTTTAAATTATATTTTTTTCTTTACATTGCCATCACCAAAGGGTTTATTATATGATTACAATTTTAGTTCAATATTTGAACGCACAAAGTGTCGCCACAATCGAATTATTTTAAAACAGAGTTTTCTTAAATTTATCATATCATAAATTTAAATTTTCTTTTTTATGATTAGAAATTAAATACTTCATTATAATGTAAATAGCAACATGAAATGAAAAAAATGAATTTGTTATTAATAAAGTAAAATAATGGGTCTTATCGTTCTGGGCAATGAGAGTTTATTATGGATTATTGGAGCACTATGAGTTTTCAACGAATAGTCCTTGGTAAACTTGAGCTCGTTTATAGACATTTATTTCCTATATAGATCTGACATGGATCTTGAAGCAATTAAGCAGGCCGTTTTGTACAGGTTAAAAATTGAAAGATTTCATTAAATAAAAGTTATCGCTAATATACTTAGTAAATGACACCATTAGAATCAAACTGCAGAGCCTAAATTTGAATTAAGTCCCCAATAAACTTTTTGGGGGGATTTAAAAATTAATTTTTACTGTTGCTGTGGTCCTTTGTGATCAGAGCAAAAGCTCTTTTTTTATTTGGTTAAAATTCATAGCTTTTAGAATGTTTTGCTTCATAAATATTGTATTCTGGTATAGAGTAAAATTAGGCCTTTTGATTTCATCTAAATTAATTCATTAAAGGGAGTGTGAACGTAAAAATTTCTCATCTGATTATCAAATCTTAACATTTACTAAGCACATTTCACTACACTGATCAACCAAAAATGTCCTATTTACAAAAATATCCAGAAATAATGCCTTGATTTTATGGTATTTTGAGAGGGAAAAAGGAAAAAACAGGGAAAATCTGAACGTTTTTGTTTCTTATAATGTTTGTAGGGATATTTAACTTGTCATATATAGTTGAAACAATTTACTTACTGTTAAGGATTTATTTTATGCTATAAAATTGCCAATTCGTTTTTTTATAACGTAGTAATTAGGTAATAAAGACATATTTTAAATTCGTATTATTGACAAAAAAATACCTCACTGTCTACAAAGGGTTGAATCTCATAGGTTATATAAAATAATAATATCCTTTTTTATTGTGTTGAACAATAAATAACCCACTTTGGAGAATTAGTTTACACTTTTATCAGACTGTTTATAAAGAAATATTGCGTCTTTATTATTTACAAATTTGTAATTAAAGGTGGGCGAGAGATGGGCCATTTAAAGTTAATTGGATACTAATAAAAACCTGTTTCTGGCTTTGTTATTGTATTTGGTTTTCAATAAAAAAATATTGCTTATTTTATCAATTTCTAAGTAACTATACATTGGATTAAAGCAAGAATTATGTTAAAAGTCAGCTTAACTGTTAGGAAAAATCTAGAACTATGTGAAAAAGTTTAATTTTAGCTATAATGGGAGAAAAAAGCAATTTAATGCACATTTTATATAATACGGAAAATTTCTTCCTTTCCCCGTACCTTATAAAAATCGTCGGAAAAAGCCGTTTTTTAAGCAAACAAAAGCGCGTTTTGCTCTATCTGTGAGATATTATGAATGAGATAATGTTAAGATTTGATATTAAGATGAGAAAAATTTACGTTCACAGTCCCTTTAAAAAGTTAATTCTTTACAATATATCAATGAATTAACATTATCATGTTTGTTTTCTATCACTTATTTAAAACACATAAAAATCAGCTGTAAAGGGTTAAATATATTATTAATAATGTAAGATGACAACAAATGTTTATGCATTACAACAAATTTATTTTTGTCACTTATACAAATATGATATAATAAAGGATTATTCAAACTTATTTTTATGTGTATGGTTTTCATTCTTTTCATTTTGATTAAATGAAAATTATTTAACTACATTGGAAATGAGTCACTTTGTGAAAACACTCTTTTTTGAAATGTAAAGAATTGAAATGAAAGAAGACTTCTTATTGGTTCAGACTTTAGAATTATATGTTTTATTGTATATGTTAGATTTTTCAATGAATTTAATTGTTTTAGAAAAAAAAATATTTCCATTGAACAGAGTTATGTTTTTTTATTGTATCAACATAAAGTGAATTATATATAAATTGTTCCAAATGCCACAATATTACCCCGAGTAAAAAAGACCTTTTGCTCTAGTCAAAATGACCAGAGCAACATTAAAAAATAATTTTTAAATCTCCCAAAAAAAGTTTATTGGGGACTTAATTCAAATTTGGGCTCTGCAGTCTGATTCTATAGGAGTCCTAGTATATTTTTGACACCCCATTTAAAAATAGGTTAAAAACAGTTTAATATTTTCTAATGAAACCAAGAATGTTAGAAAGCTTATGGAAAAGACTATCAGGTTATCCTAGGATTTTAGAAGTTTGATATAATTGGACTTAAAGTCGTTACTGATTAATACCCCACAGGGGGGGTAAACCAATAACGTTTTTTTCAACCTAAAAAAAATCAATGAAAAACAGTCAATCAAACATAATTAGGTTAGGTTAGAGGGATTATCCACAAAAAAATTCATAAGGATTAGACTATTCCTTCTATGTCAAAAATAATTTTTTTTAAAGATGGGAAATTTTATTTTTTTTTGCAAAAATTTTCTTTAAAAATAAAATATTTTCATAAAAATCCACTGTCCTACCCACTTTTTGGCCTAATTCTTAAAAAGCCCATATTGATTTTTTGAAAACCTGAAAATGGACCTTAAAAATCAAATTAAAATTTTTTTTCAAAATTACCTGAAAATACCCCGCCACCAACTCTGGACATTTAAAAAAAAATATTAACTCTATTTTAAAGCTCTCAACCGATTTGAAAAGTATGGACAATTCTTAGTTAAAAAGGTTTTTACGGATTAGTTCTAGGTCTTTTTATGTAGGTCGATCTTTAACACCTACTATTTTGTCCAACTTTGAGACCCTAAAAGTACCCTTAAAGGGCGCCTGCAAGAAATACCACGCTCTAACTGCTAAAAGACTGCCACAATTAGACCCAATACCCCATATTTAAAATCTTTAGCTTCAATAACAAAAAAGTTCTAGGCATTTCAAAATAACATGTTATGTACAATGAAAATTTTGAAAGATTTTCAATGCTCATAAAAAAAAACAATATTAAATTATGTTGCCTAGACACAAAATTATAACTTTATCTTTGTCAGAAACTTAGATTGCTGGTAACTGATTATATTTTTAAAATAAAAACATCAAATTTCATAGTCAAAATCTATGAAAAAAATTCAATTTAAATTGCATTTGTAAACCAAAATCATAGAGGAAACAAAGGGGTAAACTAATACAAGCTCAGCTGTGTTTGGTTGCTTAGCTGATTCAGCTTTCTGATTGGATACAGTACACTCGGTATAACGCGAGTTAAACTTAATTTTTTTTAATGATTGGGTATTTTTATTGTAAAAATATAATTAGTTACTGGCAACCTAAATTTATGACAAAATTAAGCTTATAATTTTGTTTCTAGGTCACGTAGTTCAATTTCAAAATTTCTAACATTAGCACTGAAATTCTTTCAAAATTTTCATAGAACATAAAATGTCATTTTAAAATGCCTAGAACTTTTTTGTTATAGAAGCTGAAGACTTCAAATTTGGGGTATTAGGTCAACTTGTGGCAGTCTTTCAGCAGTTAAAGCATGGTATTTCTTGCGTGGTTTAAAGCTATTTTCTTTGGGGTTGGGACACCCCCAACCCCCCCAAAAATGAAAATTCCCCCCCCCCAAAAAAAATAATTTTCTTGGGAACACATTAGACTATAAGCAGCACCAGTAGTACTATATTTTTAAAAGAGAAGCTTTTCTATAATTAGGGTTGGTCCGTCCGTCCGTACGTCGGTCCGTCCGTCCGTACGTCCGTATGTCCGTCCCTCCGTCCGTACGTCCGTAACGGATAGCTTTTTTCGTTAATTTAGGCATGTTAGAATTGTCCTATCGATTTCAAATTTTGCATGGTGATTCCTTTAATAGTTAGGTACGATTTAGAAAGCGTAGCAACTCTATAATCATCACCAAAATGTCCGTACGTCCATTTTAAACATTTTGATTCTTTTACTTTTTTGACAACAAATTTTTATGTGATCTAATCATCCGATTGATCTGATTTTTGGTATATTGATTCCTGGGACAACAAAGTATAATGTAATAAGCGAAGCAACTCTATAATCAAGTCCTAGAAATGTAAGTATGTCCATAAACATTATCCTGAATCAAGCAGTTTTTCAACACATTTTACTTACAATTTTGCTTTGACTCTTATACATTTATATTATAATTATTCAGTTCTGACACTATATAAGTGTTAATGTCCGTTTGTCCTACTGTTTAAGTGCTTCGCTTTTATGGATGTTGTCATCCTTGTTTTTATTATCTTTTGGGGCAAAGCCCTTAGAGGCTAGGGGCGAAGCCGCTAGTTACATATAAGCAATCAATGAAAATTATTATTTATTTGGCTTATATAACAAATTATGCTATTTTTGATAAATTACTTACAGGTAATCAATGAAAAACATTGCTTATTTGGCTTATATCAGTCAAATCTTAATTTTTTTCATAAACTGCATACAGGAAGGAAGGGATCAATTATTACTCCTCCTTTTTCTTCACTTCAACTTATATAAGCTACTTTTACTTCCACCCTCAGATGTAAAAACTTTATTTTAGTGTTTGGCCAAATTGACTTAGCAATTGTATCTGTAAGTACGTCTAATAACACCCTTTGCTATTTTTAAAATCTGAGAAAATTTTTTTGGCAAGAAAATTGCATAAGTTTGCAACCTTTTTTTGCACCACTACTTAAATCGAGTTTGAAAACTTTTTATATAAAATCATTTTTACAAAAAATATCAATAATTACTTAAAATTAAGCCTGAAAGCAAAAAATCTCATTACAAGTGTTAATTTTTATGTTTTAGGTCTTTTTTTGAGGATAACTACTCCTTTTTTGACAATAATATATTTTTTAAACAATTCAAAGTAAAATATAATAAAACTTAAACGATTTTTTAAATTATCAGTTGAAAATTTCATCAAACATGCAATTTAAGTGATGAAAATTTAATGAAATCAATTTTTGAATGTTTAGAATTACAAATTTTCTACAATTAAAACAAAATGTTAACAAAATTTAAAAACATTCTAATATATAATTTTAAAAATCAATAACATTTAATAAAATGATGTTTTAAAAAATAAATCATTAAAAGGTATTAGAATGCATTTTAAGTTACTTAAAATTAAAACAAGAACATCTTTTAACACTTTATTCTTTGTAATAGAGTTTAATCATTATTTGATGAAAATGAAACATTTAATAAACTAATTGAATCTTTTTGTGACCATATTTAAACTTTTAAATTTTTACACTAAGGTGTCTTTTAATAAAAATCTTTGTTAATTTCTCTTTTGTGACAAAATAAGAAAGGGGCCTTTTTACTATTTCTAGGTTATCTTATGTAATTTAAACTATATAATATGAAATAAATTTTAATTATCTTTCTTTTTAGCCATCAAACACATTAAAATGTTTCATATATGCAAAAATAACATTTTTTTTTAATGAATATTGAAATTTCCTTATATGACATTACATCACATCATATTCTTCAAATCATATGTCCAGGAAAAGTAGCTACAACTTGGAGGGTTGTGATATTTTTTTAAATATTAAATAAACTTAAATGGTAAAAATATTAGCATAACCTTTGTTAATTCAAATGCTTTATAATATGATTTTTTAATGTACCTAAATTCCTGATAGCAAATATTGCGTTATTGGTATACGAGGTAAAAAAACAACATTTTAAAGAAATTCTTTAAATATAAAACCCAACATGTATTGGCAGTACAAAAATCTTAATGCTAGCAGACATATGTTTATCAACATTAGCAGAAAACTTTTTCCACAAGAAAAATTATTTAAGTTTCTACTTTATAATTTAAAATATTTTTTCTGATAAAATGTTTGACATATATTGTATAATCATTTACCAAAAAATTATTTTGATAATTTAGATTTCAGAGAATATAGATCCCTTAGAAAACTAAGACGACATTTTTCATCTTCTACTATGACATTTTTCAAAAACAATAAAAAACCAAAATTTAGTATGAAAACTATTTTCATCGATTTTTCTGAAGTTATTATCGTATTTTATGGGTTTTTTTATTATCATTTACTTATATCGAAAGTGCCCAACATTGTACCCTAACTTATTCATTTAATAAAAAACGAACCGTGATGCTATTTGCTAAAAAAAACTCCAACCAATGAGAGTCACACTGTCTATTTTGGCTTTCATTGTAGGTGGATTGAATTTATGTAAAGGTAATTCTTTAAAACTGTAAAAATAGATTTAAATATATTTCAAATAGCTTAATAAATTAGATTCAAAGGCCTTATAGATTTAATTAACTTTGGGATAATGGTAAAGGACAATGGAATATTAATTACCCTTGCCAAACCATTTCATTTTTATGTAAAAAGGTATGATAACCAATCTGCCATTGTCCTATCACTCTCAGATAAAGTTTAAACTTTGGCCTATGTTATATGTTATAACACATACTTAATAAAACCTAATGTAATGAAAAACTTTCACTTAAAGGGAGTGTGAACGTAAAAATTTCTCATCTGATTATCAAATCTTAACATTTTCTAAGCACATTTCACTACACTGATCAACCAAAAATGTCCTATTAACAAAAATATCTAGGAATAATGCATTGATTTTATGGTATTTTGGGAGGGAAAAAGGAAAAAACCAAGAAAATCTGAACGTTTTTGTTTCTTAAAATGTTTGTAGGGGTATTTAACTTGTCATATATAGTTGAAACAATTTAGTTACTGTTAAGGAATTTATTTTGTAATATAAAATTGCCAATTAGTTTTTTTTATAACGTAGTAATTAGGTAATAAAGATCTATCTTAAATTTGTATTATTGACAAAAAAAAATACCTCAAAGTCTACATCGGGTTGAATCTCATAGGTTATTTAAAATAATGATATCCTTTTTTATTGTGTTGGACAATAAATAACCTACTTTGAAGAATTAGTTTACACTTTTATCAGACTGTTTATAAAGAAATATTGCACCTTTATTATTTACAAATTTGTAAATAAAGGTGGGCAAGAGATGGGCCATCTAAAGTTACTTGGATACTAATAAAATAACCTGTTTCTAGCTTTGTTATTGTATTTGGTTTTTAATAAAAAATATTACTTTATCAATTTTTAAGTAACTATACATTGGTTTACAGTTTTCGCCCCTTCAGGACTAACAAAACTGGAAAAACAGATGCAATAAACAACTAATCTTGGCTGTTTAGTTTTGACAATGCCAGTTATTATCAACCAATTAAGATTAAATAAAAGTAAAAAAATTTATAAATCCAACAAATGTTTATAAAACTTTGGGTACTACTGAAATTTAAACCCTCCCTTATTATAGGCATTATTATAAAGACATAGTTATAGAAACCTGCAAACCATAAAAGTGATTTTTTTAGACATACATATAGACTTCTACCAACCCTTTTTGTAGAAAACGTCACTTAGAAGCAATAACATTTTGTATGTATCTTATCAAATTATATTGTCATAACTCTTATTATAATAAGCTTCGTCAAATGTTTTAAATGGACATTCAGGACTTTCTGATAACGATTACAGGGTGCTACTGTCCTTCTCATTCTGTTTTCTCATGTTATTATAGACAAAATTTATTTAATTTTTCGTCCATTTTTCCCTCCCTTTAGACAACTTTTATTGTACCCAGGGAGGTAGGGAACATTGAACTGAAATTACCTTCTTAGCTGGTCCAAAACCTCTAGGTACTTTAATTCAAGTTTATCGCCACCAGTGATCTGATGAGTTTAAGACAATAGCCGATAAATGGATGTACATTCCCAAAAATACCCCTACTGTAATTTGCCTTTAGTGGTTGAAACGTTTTGACACTATACTAAATAAACTAACCAATTAAAATTCAGTAACAGTCCCCAAACATGTTAAGCAAACAAAAATGAAAACGTTATTGTAAAACTTTGGGAACTAGCATAGAGAGAGGTGGACAATGGACTGTTTATTACACTAGTCCCCAAAGTTTTATGATAACGTTTTCTTATTTTCTGCGCCCATAATTTATGAGCATCACCAGAATATTTTTTTTTTTTTGGGGGGGGGGGAATTTTCATTTTTTGGGGGGTTGGGGTTGTCCCACCCCCCAAGAAAATAGCTTAAAACCACAACAGGACGACCAATAGGTATATACCCTGAAGAGTAGAATCTGATCGGTTCTGTTGTTACTGAGATCTTAAGGGACAGACGGATGGACGGACAGAAAGACAGAAAGACATCATTCTACTTTGTATTATAGATAGTAGATCCAAATTCAGTAAAAGTCCCCAAAGTTGTTAAGCCAACGAATAAAAAAATTTATGTTTTGAGATTTCTAATATAAAATTTACTTTACGATAAAAATTTTCTGAAAAAAATTGTTCTAGCTTCAAAAATAAGGAAATTAAAACCATTTAACATTTTAATTAACCTTAAAAAGAAAGTTGTTAAATGAAAGGGTGAAGTAAGCAAAAAATGACTTTGTCTCACTTAAAGTCGGAAATTTATTATTTAACAGAGAACATGCACAATTTTTTTGCCATCTAACTCTAATAGAAGCTGAGATGATATGTGGGGGGGGGGGGGGGAGCGTTGAACTATTAAGGTCCTGAAATGGGCCTGGTTGTTAAGTGTTAGCAACCTTTATTTTTAGGTCCTTTTTTTCTTAAAAACTTCAAACTAATAAAAATATAAAAAAAACTAACTAATATGTACCATTTCTACTATGTCGATTTAAATATATGATATGTTATCTTGAATGTATCATTCCAGTTTTGTCTCTATTGAAAGTAGAATGATACATTACTATTATGTCGATATAAATAGGGAAATCAATGTTTATGAAAACGCTGATATGTAAACATGAATGTATGATTCCAGTTTCGCCTCTATTGAAAGTGGAATCTTACATTTCAAAAATCGTATCGGCGTTGAAGATATCTTCACCAAGAGAGGGGAAAGTGAAAGGGTAGATTACAGTTTTATAGGGTCCAAACCATAATCATAGATTATGTTTCTGCTTCTATAAAAATGGATTCAACTCCCTAACTGTAGAAGGTTGAGGAGTATATATATTTGATAAGAAAAATTTAAAACAAATATGATTTTCTCGTATTCATTCGAATCCGGTGGATAGGAACCGGTTCTCATCCATACGAAAAAACTATGTCTAGCATCGTATTATATCCAGTTTTCTACGAATATAGAAATGTACAATCATAAGAATAAAACTAGTTTTTTTAGCCGGTGCCTTCGGCACCACTGGGCTAAAAAAACTAGTTTTAATCTTATAATTGAACATTCTATATCCGCGGAAAGCCGTTTATAATACGATACGAGAAATAACTATTCTCGTATTCATTCGAATCCGGTGGATAGGAACCGGTTCTCATCCATACGAAAAAAACTATGTCTAGCATCGAATTATATCCAGCTTTCTACGAATATAAAAATGTACAATCATAAGATTAAAACCAGCTTTTTTAGCCTGCGCCTACGGCACCTAGGGGCTAAAAAACTGGTTTTAATCTTATAATTGTACATTCTATATCCGCGGAAAGCCGTTTATAATACGATGCGAGAAATAACTATTATTGATTTTTATAGTAAAACTAATTTTATGAGCCTAGTGTATTTATAATCAGAAGGGGAAGGTAGTGGGACAAAGTGTCTCAAAAATCAGCAATGTGACGTCTTAAAAAAGAGGGAGATAAGAGGAGAAGTGGTAAAAAAATTTCTAAAAAATATATGGATAATCCCTCATTTTTATGACGTTACATGGCTGATTTTTTTTGACTTTTTGTTTTGATTTTAGGATCAATTTTCGATCAGCTGTCTGGCTGTTTAAAGAGTTCCAACTTCCTTAATTTCTAACTTGATTACTTTTTAAATTTTAACTTATTTTCTTATAAACTACAGAGTACGTGTTCGTATTTAACCTCTTCAAATATTTAATATTTAAACAATATTTCAAAAGTAAAGTAAAGTAAAAATTTGAAATTTTTAAACTTAGCTTGACATTTATTTGTTTTCTTATTAGTTAAAAGCAATAGTAAGAAAAGTGAGAAATAAAAAAAATATGTAAATAGAGGCAAAAAAATAAGAAAGAGGCAAAATAAAGTGGAGGCAAGAAAATTAATATAATATAGAGAAAAATAATATTTGGTAATCCATACGATAAGATTAACCCTTAAAATCGAGTTTAAAAAAAAATTAGGGTGATATGAATCTATTTCTAATCTATCTATCATCAAAACGAAAGGAAGGTCTTCTGAATCTTAGTTTCCGATTGTGTACATAGCACCCTCATCATATCTCAATATTTACTACTCATCTTATACCAACAATGAAATTAGTTTGCGAAAAATATCACGAAACCTATACATGTTTTTCAGCTGTCGTTAGGGGGCAACACATTATACACGTTTATACATTATATCGCTTTTTTCTTTTGACCGGAGTAGCTGAAAATAGCGTTTGCAATAGTTGGGTTATCTGTTGTACAACTTCGGAAATAAGGGAAGAAATGGGCAATCAATTTTTAGTTGAACGAAAGTAATATACTTAATGTGTCACAATTGTTAAAAGTTTGTATGTAACAAAGTCCATTAAGATGATTGAACAATTTTCCATTATTCTAATGTGTTGAATTATCAAACTTTATCTAGGTGAAGAATATTTATGAATATTTATGAAGAATATTTATTGAAATAAAACGTATTTTGATGCTTATCTTAGATATAAACCCAGTACCACTTCATTAAGCAATCTACATTTTCCTGGATATTTTGTCAACGGTAGTCCATAAGTGTACAGCTTTACAGTACATTTGTGGTATCCGCCGAGGATAAATGGCAGACACCGGAGTTCAATTAGATTACGGCCGTGTGACAGACGCTTCTCTAGCATTCACTAGATAATGATCAACATCTATTTCAGTTGTCACTTTATTGAAGGTTTAAAGGATACTAAAGCTATATACAACAAACAATGAATACATGGATAGGAATAAATAATCATAACATAAAAGCATTATAACACATATACAACAGTCAGTTTGGGCAATAATGATCCCCCATCCCTGGAAAGGGTGGGGGAGAATTAAGAATACAGTTAACCATAATAAACATGACAGATTCAATCATTAATTTTAAGCATAGGGAGGGGGTCGTCAGACCCCTTCCCCAGGACTCGGGGGAGGGCCATTGACCCTCCACCGAACCCCAGTTCAGGGGTGCCATAGGCATGGCTCACGGTTGCCGAATACCACAACTCTCCCCTCGGAAGGCTGGGAGAGGGTTTCCCTACCAGACTTCCGACAGTGGTTGAGGCCTTCGGTCCGCTCCTTAGGGCTAAGATATATACAAACGATAATGATTCAATGGAATCCTAGTGGTGAGTGTTTTCTCAGGGTTGATGGGCTCCCAACGTGGGATAGAAGGCAGAGGCTGGCTTTGGTTGGACACGTTGTTCGGCGCCGGCAGGTGTCAGGTTGGCAGGTGGCACCGTTGTTGCTGGAACGGTCAGCAGTGGGGCCTGCTGGTTGTTGTTGGCAGCGGCTGGGGCGCTGGCTGCCAGGTTGATCGTCTGGGCAGCGGCCTGTCCTCCTGAGGGGCCGCGGGGTCTGCCAGAGGGCGGTCCTGGCCTACCGGGGCGGTCATGCCCGCTATCAGCTGATTGCATAGACACCATTTCCTCGGCTGCTTCCCTGCCGATGGGAATGGCATCCCAGTCTACTGAAAAGTCCCGGGACTTGGCATGGGTGAGCCTGGCTCTAGCCAGAGCTTTCCTATACAAAGCTGGATGGTACAGGAACACTTGTGACATCGCATTCAGGGCTGCTCGGACGCCTCCTTGTGCTGCTGCCAGAGAAATGATGGTTAGGTCCCCCAGCAGTTTGAGGATCAACAACAGCAAGCACAGTATGGCTGCGCCATCTCCCCACTCGTGGATAGCTTGTCTAAATCCAGCCCAGACATCCAGGTCGGCCTCTCCTTCCTCCGCCAGTCGGTCAATGTTGTGGGACACTATCCCATGGTCTCCTGTGGCCGAACAGCTGCCTTGCTGAACGCAGGAGCCATAGGATAGGCCGGTCAGCATGGCGCTCTTGTATGCTGGGAACGCCAGCAGTTGTTGCCAGTCGTTCAACTCAGCCTGCGAATACAAGCCCCCTGAACTGAAGTCATCTAAGGGCTCTGTCAACAATTGCTTAGGCGTATCCAGCGGGGGTGGCCTCTTCTTAGGAGCGGGGGTTAACTCTATCCAGCCTTCCTCCGCGTGCACAGTCAGGGGGTATGTGGAGGAGCAGGGGATCTTGGTGGCGTGCTCACTATATACTCGTGTCACAGCGTCTACAAATCCTGTGGGTTCTACTGGCACTTTGTCCCAACACTCCTTGTGTTCGCGGACAACGTATTTATGGCGTTGGCAGGTCAGCTGCAGCAGGATGTCTCCCCTCAGTACCGAGAACGTGCTCCCCTGGACACGCACCGGGTGGGCCGGGTCTAGTTGCTGGAGCTTCCAGCAGTTGGCCGCTACTTCTTCTGCTGCTGTGCTTTTCATGCGCGTTTCCAGGGTAAACCCAATATAACCTGCATGTATTTGGGCTTGTAGGGGGACGTCAACATCCCTAGCCGACACTCTGGGCAGCGCAGCCGCGGCTGGGTCAGCTGCCACGAACAACGCTGGATGGTTGGTGGCATGGGCCTCGAAGTCGCAGTTCACAATCGAGGTGGGGTTGGTCATGTTGATGAAAAACTGGGCCTGATGGTCAACCAGGTATGCATCCATCACTAGGCTGGGCTGGAGGCTGCGGATCAGCCTCAAGGGGCAATCTCTCCCCAGGTGGTCCCACACGTAGGTTGCTTCCCCAGTGATGCAGGACAGCTCAGAATGGGGACACTCCAGGGTCAGGTGGTCAGATTGGGACTCCACCCGTCCATCCTCTACCACGTAGGTCTCTTCCTTGACCAGCAGCCGTCGTTCCTGGAGCACTAATTCATTGCGGTACAGCTGGCCCTCGAAGTGGACGTCCTCCCCTTCACAACCCACCCCCTCGGGGCTGTTGACGAGGGCGCCCACCATGTCGATGGTGAAGAACAGGGGATGGTTCAGCTGGAACGTCAGTGGCTGGGTCTTGCCTGGCAGCGTGTAGACTCGGTTCCTGGCCAGGTCTCGGCACGCTTCTGGGTCTATCTTGGTTGGCCTCATGAGGGTGGGGACCGAGGTCACCTTGAGGTGACCCCATACCCCACACCTGAATGTCCACTGGGACACGGTGAGCTGGCAACTGTACCCGGTTGTTTCCCTCACCTTGACCTGCTGCAGGACGTGCACTTCATGGCCCAGGGGCACCTCCTGGTGTAGGGGCTCCGTGTTACACATCTTTTCTTTATTGTAGGATGTGACATGGGTGGGGTTGGCACAGTCCCATCCCACCAGGACGTAGCTGGTTGTAGGCCACACGGCTGCCAGCAGGAGGCCCCACAGGACCATCCACCAATGGGAGAGGCTTCCAGGCAACCATCTACCTCGCACCCGCGGCTGGGGATCTTCAGCTCTGGTCACGGCTGCTTCTTGTGGCTGGACACGGCTGGGCTGCTCCTGGCTAGATACAAGTTTCCATTGAGCGTTATCTTTGTGCGGCCGGGGCACCCCGATACCCTCCCCAATGACAGACTGGCAAGCGACTGGCGCTTGCCTGGGTGTCGGCTCCCCTAGCCCCAAGTGCTCCCTTCCCTTGTCCAAGGCATGCCCAGTGGCATGGGGCTGAAGTGCATGTGGCACAGGCTCGCCCTTACTCACTTCCTTCCCCTGCCTTAGGAACTCAGGTGCATGTGGCACAGGCAAGTCCTTATTTTCCCAAATTTCAATCTCCCCAGCCTCTGGTGCAGGGGGCACAGGCAAGGCTGGGGTTTTACAATAGCTTGGATACAACACATTTAACAAATTCAACTTATCCTGGTGTTGGGCAGCTGGGTTCCTTCGGCTGGCAGGGGGCTCTGGATGGCATGTAGCTGGGCTCTCCCTGCAGGCTGGTGGCGCTGGCTGACTGGGGGTGACGGGTGTCACCCCTTCCTCTGGGACTGCTGGCTCGTTCCAGGACTCAGGTCTCTCGGTGGCGGCGACGGTTGTCGCCCCAGACATCAGGTTGGAGGCTGGCTCGTTCCAGGATCCAGGTATCTCGGTGGCGGCGACGGTTGTCGCCCCAGACATCAGGTTGGAGGCTGGCTCGTTCCAGGATCCAGGTATCTCGGTGGCGGCGACGGTTGTCGCCCCAGGCACCAGGTGGGAGGCGCTGGATAGCACCCCCCCGTCATCCCAGGTGGCGACACCGGGTGGCGTCCCATACATCGATGCTGAGGCGCTGGCTAGCGCCTCCTGCCTCTCTCGTTCAGCGGCCGCCAGGGCCTCCCCGTACACCGTCTCAGGGACGCTGGATAGCGCCCCTCCACTCTTGCTGGGTAGGCTCAGTCGGGCAGGTTCCATCATGTTGAGGCTAAAAGGCTGGGGCCTCAGAATCTCTGGCTCGGCGATGTTGTTGGGTTGTATCAGCTCTGGCCCCAGGTGGTTGAGGCTGAAGCCTAGGCCAACCCGGTTGGGTTCAGCCGCGCCGCCCAGTACGTTGATCCTAGCGGGGACAGTCCCAAACTGCGGCATCCCATCGGCTCGGTCCGCAGCTTTGGGGGCGGCTGCTTGCTGCGGTGGTGCTGGGGGCGCGCTCCCTTCCATGTGGGCCACTCTGCTGGGCTTCCCTGGAGGGGCGCCCTTATCGGCGGTGCGCCTGCGGCTGGCTACCTGGGCCCAGTCAGCTCTACAATCGGCCGCCGTGTGACCTTCATAGTGGCAACGCTCGCACTTGGCAGAGCGGTCACGGCGTGGCTGGGTGCGTCTCTCCTCTAGGCTAACTTCCACAGGCGTTGGGCAGTCTCGAGCTCGGTGGCCTCTCCCCTGGCAGTGGAAGCAGCGACCTGGAACCTTGTCATCTGGAGCGACCTTCCCCATCTGGTGGAGACCCGGAGCCAAGGCGCCAATCTCCATTGGCTCCGAATCATCATACTGGGGCAACTGGATGCTGGCGGATCCAGTCAGCCCGTCAGTAGAGTCTACTAGGCACACACCTTCTTTCAGTTGCTTTGTGATCATGGTGACGGTAAACATGGCCTTACGAGTGTACTCAGGTACACTCGTAATTTCATGTCCCATCATGATGCGTTTTACATTGGCGTTACGAATTCCACGATTTAATTCGTCCACCAACAACTCAAGATCCTCATGGCTGTAGGCGTCCCGATACAGGGCACATTTAGTGGATATGTACGCCTGTATCGGTTCTGTCGAGTGTTGCTTGTAATCCCTAAACGCTTGTTTAAGCGTTTGGGATTCAAAAGCAGGACGAAATAGCATTTCACACTCGGCCTTGACCTGCTCGTAGGTCAAGGCTTGGCCTGCCTCGCCAAACAGATGGGACGCCATTTCCGCCGCTTGCCCTACCAGTGACAGTAGGAGGGCGTTGCGGCGGTTGAGGGAATCATGAGGTGGCACGCGGTAAGCCGCCCATGACATCTCGAGTCTGCGGATATGTGACGACCAGGATTGCTTGGGCGGCCCTCTATACTCCGGCAGATTGCTCAGCATCAGCTTGCGGTACTCGGCTGGGGCCGGCTGAGGGTCATCCTGGAGCCATCCTGGGGCTTGATCACCTCCTGGGGCTTGCGGCTGGTCCATCGGGTCAACGGTTCAACGGCGGGGCACAAAGTTATACAGTACTAAAAATGAATGGTTTGTCACTTGAGGCGTTCTAGCCTAACAGCCAACACTGTTTGTATCACTAGGTTGGTAGTTTAGTTGCAAAGGTATAACTTAGCTGTACTTATCACTAGTTAGGTGCTGAGGTTGTAGGGTAGGCTGGTAGGGGTAGATAGATGTTGAGGGTCTGAACTGCTGTCAGGAACTGATTGGGTTTTCCTTTATCACACTGGAGCTAGAAGGAGAGAAGCTTGTAATTCTTTATTTGCTCAAAATACCCCTGTTAAATGCTATGGAGTAGCTCCGCTCCGGTGTGTGGGTGTGTGTGTGTGTGTGCGTGAAATCTCCTGGCCTTGCAACGCGCGTACGCACCGTCAAATCCGCGCACACGGGGAAAACGCGCTCTTATCCCTCAACTCGCTCTCTCATTGGTCCGCTTTGTCCGTTGAATTTATGATATTTTCCGCACTTTGTTGCGCTACCCGTGAATGGCGCTCTGTGTTCCCGGTCGCTAGCCCCACACTACAGACGGACTTAGGCTAGTGTGGGTAGGAAGGGGGAAGCGCGTGAGGGGACGGGGGTAACTCCGTCCGTTCCCCCTGTGAGGGAGGGGGTAACTGTGTGCTGGTGTAATAGTGCCTTTCTTCTTAATCCTAGGCTTATCTATTATATCACCCTGATTGTATTTGCCTTCAATGGAGAGGGGCTCCTCCCTTTCCCTTGGAATAAGGGGTGTATTGTTGTTGTGCTGTAGGCTTGAGGTGATTTGATTGTATATCAGGGTCTTTATTATATTACATCTAGCTTCTATTTTTGTCCTTATCACAATTGCATAACAGATTTGTTTACTAACCCTGTTCTATTTTTAGCTTTATCACAACACAACAATTTGTTTGCCAAGCTTTGCTCATAAATCTATTGTTTAGCCATCACACCAGGGTGGTAATCCCTGCAATGTGACATAATATCTGTTTTTCTAGATGGGTGGCTGCGTTGTAGCCTCTCAGGATACTTGGAGTTGACGTAGTTTTTCTCGGTTCTGGTGCACTACACTCGTATGTTGGCTCGCAGCTTGCAGCTATGTGGCGTGTTTCAGCCTATCGGCGGCAGGGAATGTCCCGTCCTGCTAGCGCCGCTGATCCAAATCCGGCTGATGGCGGCAGGGAATGTCCCGTCCTGCTAGCGCCACTGGTTCGGATCCTGCTATTTCTTGCAGTAAAGTTGGCCTATTTTCAGCCGTTTACACTTATTTGGCTTGTTTCAGCCGGTCCGCAGGCCTGTTTCAGCCCTTTGGGCGCTCAATTCTCCGCTAGATATCGGCGCTGCTCGCGGTTCTTCGTCAAATTTCGCTGTCTCGCTTCCACAACTGCCGGATGCAGAGTTAAACTTTGCTGTCCAGGGTGGGTAATTCAGGTTGCTTGCGTCAGTTTTGCCAGTTTCACTGCTGGGAGTACCTTAGCCTCAGATGCGCGTCTGCTCTACACTTGTGGTTCGCCGTAATCTCACACAGCTGTCACCAAAAGTTGTGGTATCCGCCAAGGATAAATGGCAGACACCGGAGTTCAATTAGATTACGGCCGTGTGACAGACGTGGACACCTTACTATAGAGAAGCTACGCTTCTCTAGCATTCACTAGATAATGATCAACATCTATTTCAGTTGTCACTTTATTGAAGGTTTAAAGGATACTAAAGCTATATACAACAAACAATGAATACATGGATAGGAATAAATAATCATAACATAAAAGCATTATAACACATATACAACAGTCAGTTTGGGCAATAATGATCCCCCATCCCTGGAAAGGGTGGGGGAGAATTAAGAATACAGTTAACCATAATAAACATGACAGATTCAATCATTAATTTTAAGCATAGGGAGGGGGTCGTCAGACCCCTTCCCCAGGACTCGGGGGAGGGCCATTGACCCTCCACCGAACCCCAGTTCAGGGGTGCCATAGGCATGGCTCACGGTTGCCGAATACCACACATTGTTTCTATTTGTTAAAGCAACACGTATGATAAAAGAAAAAGATTCTTTTTAAAGTAAAATGCTTATATTTCAATCAAAATCTATATTTTTGTATTTTTTACCGATCCACTTCATTATGCAAATCAAAAGAAAATCAATGGGAAAACGTTTGTTTTGCCCTTTTCTTCACTTTTGAAAATTAATTCTGATAAAATAACAATTTTTTAAGGGATTTATGCATTAACTATAATGAAAAAAGTTTAAGGTAGATTTTAATGATTTTTCTAAATAAGAAATAATTGAAAAAAAGAAATTCTATCCCTATCACTTTAGAGGACAGCTGCCAACCCCCAGTCTTATGGATGAAGCTAAATACATGTTAAAAATAAAAATTTGCCTGAAAAGTATACAAAAATGTTTTTTGATGTGTTAAAAAAATCCATTTTAAAATCTTGATTTTGAGGATGATGGCCTTTAAGATGCTCTTACTGGTGGTGATGGTGAGCTAAATGTTATCAAAGTGCATGCCCATGAAGAAAACTTATATATTGAACTATGGTCCAATTTTTGTAATCATAGCAGCCTCCAGCCAAGCAATATTAAAAAAGAAAAAAATGCAATTTTAATTACTAAAATTTATAAAGTAAATAATGTAGTTTTTATATAATGGTTATATTTCATGTCAAGAGGCTCCACTGGAGGCTGCTATGATTACAAAAAATGGTACATAGGTTAATAGACAAGTTGTTGTAATGGTCATGTACTTAGATAACATTTAGCTCACCTTCACCACCAGTAAGAGCATCTTAAAGGCCATCATCCTCAAAATCAAGATTTTAAAATGGATTTTTTTAATACATCATAAAACATTTTTGTTTACTTTTCAGGGTAATTTTTATCTTTAACATGTATTTAGCTTCATCCTTAAGACTGGGGTTCAGCAGCTGTCCTCTAAAGTGATAGGGATAGAATTTCTTTTTTTCAATTATTTCTTATTTAGAAAAATCATTAAAATCTACCTTAAACTGTTTTTCATTATAATTAATGCCTAAATCCCTTAAAAAATTGTTATTTTATCAGAATCATTTTTTAAAAGTGGAGAAAGGTCAAAACAAACGTTTTCCCATTGATTTTCTTTTGATTTGCATAATGAAGTAGATCGGTAAAAAATACAAAACTATAGATTTTGATTGAAATATAAGCATTTTACTTTAAAAAGAATCTTTTTCTTTTATCATACGTGTTGCTTTAACAAATAGAAACAATGTACTGTAAAGCTGTACACTTATGGACTACCGTAGACAAAATATCCAGGAAAATGTAGATTGCATAATGAAGTGGTTCTGGGTTTAGAATGTACAATTATAAGATTAAAACTAGTTTTTTTAGCCCCGTGGTGCCGAAAACTGGATATAATACGATGCTAGACATAGTTTTTTCGTATGGATGAGAACCGGTTCCTATCCACCGGATTCGAATGAATACGAGAAAATCCATTACAACATTCTTTTGGCTTTTTAAATAAATAAAGCATAAGAGATTTGTAGTGGGACAAAGTGTCTAAAAAATCAGCCATGTGACGTCAGAAAAATAAGGAATTATCCATTTCTTTTTTAGGGATTTTCTTTCCCACTTCTCCTCTAAACTCCCTCATTTTTGTGATGTCACATGGCTGATTTTTAAGACACTTTGTTCCGCTACTTTGATAGTTTTGATTTCTGTAAAATCTTGTAGGTATCAAATCCTACAGAATGATAAGAAACAATTCATACTACCTATCTTAATCGACTCAATTTGTAGCAAGCCTCGAAGTCCGCTGTAACATTTCAAACTTTACATGGTGATTCCTATAGTAGTTATGTACGATTAAGAAATCGTAGCAACTCTATAATCGTTATTAGAATGTCTGCACGTCTATTTTAATCATTCTGATTTTTAGGACAACCAAGTACAAGCGAAGCATCTCAATAATCAAGACCTAAATTGTAAGTATGTCCTCTAACATTATTCTGTATTTAAGCAGTTTTTTAACGAATTTACTTACAATTTTGTTTCGACTTTTATAGATCTATATTATAATTATTCAGTTATGATAATGTTCGTTTGTCCTACCGTTTCAGAACTTTGCTTTTATTAGGGAGAGGGAATGTGATTCTGACAAACAATCTTACTCACCCCTCTTCAGTTACTCTATTATCGTTACCAGAATGTCCGTACGTGCATTTTAAACATGTTCATTTTTTACTTTTTAACAACAATTTTTTATGTGATACAATTATCCGATTGATCTGAATTTTGTAATACTGATTGGACAACCAAGTACAAGCGAAGTATCCCAATAATCAAGACCTAAATAGTAATTATGTCCTCAAACATTATCCTGTATTTAGGCAGTTTCTCAACGAACTTTCTTACAATTTTTAAAGCTTTTATAGATTTATATTCTGATTATTCAAAGCTGGATCTTTAAATGTGTAGCCGTTGCCGCTTCCGTAGCCGTAGCCGTAGCTTTAATCATAGCCATCGCCACTGCTAAAGCTGCCAATAAAACATGGATTTTTAAAATATTTTATAGCAGTGCAATGCCAGCTATCCTAGAAATATGGATCTATAAAATCTTCTATGGCCCACCCAAAAAATAAACAGTTTCAGTTTCAGAACTTTGCTTTAATGGATGATGCCATCCTTGTTAATTTTGTATGACAGCAGGCAGGGGCGTCCAAGCTTTTTTTTTGGGGGGGGGTAAAAATTTTTTAAGGGGGGAGTAATTCGTTTTTTGGGGGGGGTAAAATGGCGCGCGAAGCGCGCCGCAAATTTTTTTTACCCCCCCCCCAAAATTTTTACCCCGGGGGTAAAATTTGATTGGGGGGGTAATTACCCCCCCTGAAATCTGTTGGCAGGGGTAAATTTAGTTTACCCCCCCCAAAATTTACCCCCGGGGTAAAATTTTTGGGGGGGTAATTTAAATTTTATTAAAAATATAGTATTAAAAATGCGCGCGAAGCGCGCAAAAATTTTTTTTATTAGAGATTTTTAATTTTGGGGGGGGTATTTACTAGGGTGGGTTCATATCGGAATTAGACAAAGCGGGGATATGCAACAGATAAAATTAACCTTAAAAACATTTCTGACCAAAAAAGAATTTTAAAAAATTGAGTTTTAGAACACGACCACTTAAAAATATAATTCACTACTTATTAGTAGGCAAAGACGACAATCAAAAAAATTTTTTGAATCAGAACTATGGCTTCATGGTGCTCCCTGGAAAGGCCTTGAGGAGCTGAATCAGAAACTTTTGTCCGTTTCAAAATATCTCGTTCCTAGCCTTAGAAATCACTAAAAAACCAAAAAAATTTAAGGTTTATTGAGAATTGTCCAATTTGTAGAGGTTTTTTAGATTTTCTCAGGCTAGGAACGAGATTTTTTGAAACGGACAAAAGTTCCTGACTCAGCTTCTCAAGGCATTTCCAGGGAACACCATGAAGCCAGAGTTCTGATTCAAAAAATTTTTGACTCCCATTTATAAATAGCTATACAATTGAATGTCTGGTCGTCAGCGGTTTTAAGACTTAGGATAAATTTTAAATCATCCAGAGGTGTATTATATCTATATAAATTGAGTGCAGATCCCCGCTTTGGCCTCAGAAAAAAAATGTCCAAAATCGACCCACCCTAGTATTTACCCCCCAAAATTGTTTGGGGGGGGGGGTAAATACCTCCTCCTAAATGGTTGGGGTTGCCTACGGCACCCCCAGGGTAGGGGTAAATTTTAAATGGGGGGGGTAAAATGATAAAAAAAAATTTGGGTGCCTACGGCACCCCCAAAATCGCTTGGGGGGGTAATCGCCCCATTACCCCCCCCCCTTGGACGCCTATGACAGCAGGCATCCAATAATAAGCGAAAAAAATCTAGCCTTTGCTGACTGACATTAAAAGTTTAAGCTTAATTACTACATTTTTATCAAACAGCTGCCTTTTAATTTTTTTAAAAATTAAAGTAATTTTTCAGCTATTTAACTCAATTTAACTGTTTACAAATGAAAAACTGCAGGTGATTGCCCTTTAAATTGCGGATAGCGAGTCCTAAAATGTCCCACCTATCTGAACGAAACTTTTAAAGAAAAATATATTATTTTGGATAACGTTTTTTATATCTGTGGGTAATATCCTGTATGTTTAGAATGGTCCGGATACTTTACCGATCCTTTATACCAGGAATGAGAAAAAAGAGAAATAAATCTACTTATATGGCCTGTATGAAAACAATATGTGAATACACACTACTGCATACTTCTTATTGTTGTTATATGCTGCCTTTATACAATAACTTTAAAATTATATTCCAATTCACTTTTATAATAAAGACAATTTTCAACGATTATCAAAATTATAAAAATCTGTTTTGTTAGCCCCGAGGGTTAATTTTGTAATTTTTTTTATCTTAATATCCGCAGAAAGCTGTCTATAATATGATGCAATAAATAACTATTTAAGGTAATATTCCTTTCTTTTTTAAAATAGATATACTAAAAAAGACAAAAATAAAGCTTCCCAAAAACTCAATCAGTAAAGCAACATATCTTATAGTACAAACATTCTACTTCTTTTATATTAGAACTAGCGGCTTCGCCCCTAGCCTCTAGGGGCTTTGCCCCAAGAGATGATAAAAAAAGTTAAGGTGAAATTTGTAAAAAAAAAAAAATAAGGACCAAGGATATCTCCTACAAAAAAAAGGACCAAGGATATCTCCTACAAAAAAAGGACCAAGGATATCTCCTACAAAAAAAATGGGGTGGGATTTTTTTGTTTTTGGGGGGTTGGGGGTGTCCCACCCCCCTCCCCCCAAGTAAATAGCCTAAAACCACCACAGGACCAGTAGGTATATTCCCAGAAGAGTAGAATTCGAACAAATCAGTGGTTACCGAGATCTTAAGCTTCAGACGGACGGACGGACAGACAAGCATCAAGCTACTTTGTATTATAGATACTCAAAGACGTGTTTTTTTCACAAAAAGGATTTCGTGGATTTTTTCGGGTAAGAGTAATTGAATTCATTTTTCCGAAATCAAATCCTTTTATCTAAATTGTGTCTTATATAAATCAATACATTTTTTTTAAAAGAAATATAGTAAATTTATTTTCATTTCAAGTCTAGATATCTGACGAAATAAAATACTATTACGTTGAAACAGATAGGCATAGTAATAATCGTTATGAAGGAGGGGGGTTAGTCTCCCTCTTTCTTATGACGTCTTGGGGTCTAAAAGCGATATGAAATGTACCTAGATTTTTCTTAGCTCCTCCTGCCCTAATATAAGATGGTAAATAGTTTTTATTCTCGCATTTATAACAGGGATCTAAAGGGATAAGACATGGCCGATAAATTGCTGTACATCCCTAAAGATGATCTACATAATTACCACTTCTGTAGATTAAAATAATGGTTGAAACACTCAACTTATGAATCAAAATTCACAAAAGTCCCCAAAGTTATCATGAAAATAATAAAAAAGATTCCTGATTCATTCTTGTCTTAAGAATTAAGTATAATTGTGTACTTAAATGTTAATTTAGAGTTCATAAATGTCTTAATTACCAGAGAGAGAGAGAGAGAGAGGGGGGATAATGGGCTGTTTATTACACTAGTCCCAAAAGTTTTATAATAATGTTTTCTTAATCGTTGGCTTAACAATTTTAAATGAATTTTTATTGTTTGGTTTATTAAGTTCTACAGAAGGGGTAATTTTAAGTGTCATCATTTGGTATGTATAATGTACATCATTCTAACGGCCATTGTCTTATCCCTTTAGATATCTGCTTAATTGCAGTTACTATATCATTTTAATTGAAGCACATTTCCAATTCTTATATTAACACAAACTTTTAGAAGAATAGTTAGAGTAGCACTACTTTTTAAAAGCGAGGCTTTTCTATAATTAGGGTCGTTCCGTCCGTCCGTACCTCCGTCCGAGACGGATAGATTTTTCGTTAATTTAGGTATGTTAGGGTTGTCCTATCGCTTTCAAACTTTGCACGGTGATTCCTGAAGTAGTTAGGTACGATTTACAAACTCTATAATCATTACCATGTTGATTTTTATAATTTTTTAGCAACAAATTTTAATGTGATTAATATTATAAGCGAAGCAACTCTATAATCAAGTCCTAAGAATGTAAGTATGTCCATAAACATTATCCTGTTTTTCAACAAATGTACCTACACTTTTGCTTCGACTCTTATACATTCAGATTATTTAGTTCTGACACTATACAAGTGTTAATGTCCGTTTGTCATACCGTTCCAGTGCTTCGCTTTTATGGATGATGTCATCCTTGTTCAAAGATAAAGTCAGTTTATTTTACAACTCAAGAAATTAAAATAATTTCCAATATGACTTCAAAAAATCCGTTGGATTAGCTGTGCATCTTAAATAGGAGCCGAAAAAATCACGTTTCCTTTCAAACATACGGATATTTAGAATTATAGAGCAGCATCACTATTAAGAAAAAAAAATAACCTTCATTCAACTATTTCTTTCAGTACAGACAGGTGAACATACTATTTTTGTTTCAAAAAGTAAAAAAAAACCTATGTCAAAAAGTTTAAAATGAATTGCAGACTTGCAACACTTTCTAAATTACTGTTTCAGGAATCGTCCTGTCCCGAGTTTGAAATTTATTAGATGATTTTCATATGCCTAAATAAACGGCCAGATCTACCAATTATGAACAGACGGACTGAAAAAGGTTAAAAAAAAAACCAAACATGTAGAATAATAAAATGATAAATTTAAGTTTTATTTTGCTTACATATTTCTATTGAATATAATCAAATCACTACTCTGAACCTTTCACAGATATCTATAATACAAAGTAGCTTGATGTCTGTCCGTCTGTCCGTCTGTCCGTCTGTCCGTCTGTCTGTCCCTTAAGATCTCGGTAACCACTGAACCGATTGGATTCTACTCTTCAGGGTATATTTCTATTGGTCCTGTGGTGGTTTTAAGCTATTTTCTTGGGGGGTGGGACACCCCCAACCCCCCCAAAAACAAGAAAATCCCCCCCCCATTTTTTTTTTTTTTTTTTGCTGAAGATTTCTTTTAGGTTTTGTAGAAGATTTCCTAGGTTCTTTAGGTTTTGCAGAAGATTTCCTAGGTTCTTTAGGTTTTGCAGAAGATTTCCTAGGTTCTTTAGGTTTTGTAGAAGATTTCCTAGGTTCTTTAGGTTTTGTAGAAGATTTCCTTGGTCCTTTAACGAATTTCGCCTTAATTTTTTTAATCACCTCTTGGGGCAAAGCCCCTAGAGGCTAGGGGCGAAGCCGCTAGTACAATATATTTCAATATGAACATTTTCTTTTCAAAACATTTAAAATATTAAATATTGAACATTTTAAATTCAATAGAATTATTATTTTTTATTCCTATGTAGAAAATAAAAGCTAATTGTTCATTTTGATTTTAAACAAAATTTCTTTAAATATGATATTTTAATTGCTAAATTTGTTTAATATTATTTAAAATGTAAAAGAGGTTTCGTGATCTAAGGCTGTAGATATAAAGAAAATATTAAAAACAAGAACATTTTATTGCAAACGGATTCGGCATCATATTCAGCTGCATATTTAACAACGTTTCAATTTTATTAAACCAATAACCAATTAAACATTTTTTAAGCATTTGCAGCAGCCACTATTCCTCTAAAAATAATGTTAATTTATGCATAATTTCCAAGAAAAACAAACAGTAATACGACGTATTGACGACAGAGGGGATTTATAGAAAAGCTTCACTATCAATTATCTGTAAGTAAACCAAAAAAACCTCTGCAGTCATAAACATTGGAAGATTTGCATACTGTATTGAAAAATAGACACACATACTTCATAGAAAAATATAGAATTAACACCATGACCATATTATTAAATGGACACAGATACACCATATAAAATTTTAGAATAAACTACATGACCATTATTTTTAAGATTTTCATATGGTATTTAAAAATAGACACACATACTCCATAGAAAAATATAGAATAATCCTCATGATCATAATTTTTTAGATTTGCATACAGTATTGAAAAATAGACACAAATACTCCATGGAAAAATATAGAATAATCCCCATGATCATAACTATTTAGATTTGCATACAGTATTGAAAAATAGACACACATACTCCTTAGAAAAATATAGAATAATCCCCATGATCATAACTATTTAGATTTGCATACAGTATTGAAAAATAGACACACATACTCCTTAGAAAAATATAGAATAAACTGCATGACCATGATTATTAAGATTTGCATACCGTATCAAAAAATAGACACACATACTCCATAGAAAAATATAGAATAAACACCATGATCATAAATAATAAGATTTTCATACCTTATTAAAAAATAGACACACACTTCAGAGAAAATTATAGAATATACACCATGACCATATATATGTATTAAGATTTGCATACCATATTAAATAATAGACACACATACACCATATAAAAATAGAAGGAGAGAGAAAAAAAAATAATAATTGCATTACATAGAAATGTGACCTACCTAATTGGAAATAAAGTATTATAACATACTTTGTTGTCTTTTAAATCTAAGTTTTGAAGCTGCAATATTTTTGTTAAAATAAAGTACCCAATAAACATTCTAATAACTTTTATTGTTCCCTGCCCCGACGACAGCAGCAATAGTATTGGTTTCCTTTAATTCCTACCTCACTGACACACGCACAGGTATGGTACCCACATAAACTTAATACACACACACACACACACACACACACACACACACATAAACTTACCCACACAAACACCCACAATCTTCAAATATTACACACACACATATGACATTTACTTCATTAACATTTTACTAACTTTATATAAAGACTGCGGTTGGTATTTTTTCAAGGTGCGATTTATCTCAGGAGGGTGGTAGTACCCCCCCCCCCTAAATTAGTTATACCCCTTCCCAGGACCTATGAGAAGCTAACCTGTAAAGGAGAACCTGATCAGTTTAGCAGATAGCGAGATCCTTCGGTATAAACATAAAAACACAGACAAAAACAGATCTCCTGTTACTTTATTATAAGGATTAATGTACTTTATCTTTCTCGTTTTAGTTCTAAAGTTTTGAGGATGAATTTTTAAAGAAAATTTGTTTTTTTCAACAACAACAAAAAATATTATCAAAATATTGTTTACAGGACCTGCAGGAGCAAACATGGAACTAGCCCGTTTGTATCCCTTGCTTTGGCAGCCAAGATAGTGAAAATCCAAAAAAATCAATTTCCTGTTGTGCGAGATTATTACACTTAAAAAGCAGGGATTTAAATAAATGATGATATACAAATTTACCCTTTCTGTAGATAAAAAAAAGGTTGAAACGTTTAAACACCCAACTTAATAGACGAACCAATAAAAAAGTAGTTAAGCCGACGAATAAGAAAACGGTATTATAAAACTATGGGGACGAGTGTAATAAACAGCCAATTGACCCCTCTATTTCTCTCTCTCTCTCTCTCTCTCTCTCTCTCTCTCTCTCTCTCTCTCTCTCTCTCTCTCTCTCTCTCTCTCTCTCTCTCTCTCTCTCTCTCTCTCTCTCTCTCTCTCTCTCTCTCTCTCTCTCTCTCTCTCTCTCTCTCTCTCTCTCTCTCTCTCTCTCTCTCTCTCTCTCTCTCTCTCTCTCTGCTTAAAAAGTCATCATTTCCTTGTATATGAATATATCTTTTATTCATCTTATAACGCTCTTCCAATAATCACTCATTTTCAATAATAGCTTCGCTTTCATTGAATGTAATATCATTCTTGTTTTTATGTTGAATTCTCTAGTGACAAATTTTGTAAGTGATTTCTCATGTTTTCTGCTGGACGTTTCACTTTATTAAACTATGCTTTTCTTGTTATATCAACAAAAAGAATTCCTGTCATAGTACTATGGTAGATATAGTTTTCTAGCAGTAATGCCTAAGAATGTTGGTCATGCTTATTATGAAATGCATGTATAAGATCGTCGATCATGACCACTGTTACCCAATGCTAAAAATTGATATTTTATGTCAGCACAATGCGTTCAGATCAACACTGTTATCATAAAACCAGGGTTCTCACGGGATAGATTAATGGCCGATAAATGCATGATACACAATATTACCCCATTTGTAGATTATAATTAGGGGTTGAAACGCTTGAACACACAACTTAATGATCCATCCAATTAAAATTCAATAAAAGTCCCCAAAGTTGTTGGGTCATCTAATAAGAAAACGGTATTATAAAAATTGGGGACCAGTGTAATGTCCCTTACCACCCTGAATAAGACACATTTGTCTCGCCTAGATTTTTTGGTTAATTTCTTTTCTTTTAGCGTATATTCTCAGTATTTCGACATTTTTTCGTCAGTAGGTCCGTAACAAATAATTAGCTTCTTGTCAAATGCAAAATTGAAAGTAAATACTCGGCACCATAATCCTATTATACAAAGAAGTAAACTTTTTTGCCTGTAGCAAAGGATCTCGATAATCGTTGAGCCGATATAGTTCTCCTTTACAGTGAAGCTTCTTATAGGTCCTGGGAAGGTTTATAACTGCTTTTAATAAATCTTAATTTTCAAAACTTTCCAACAATAATTATAATCTACAAAAGAGGTAATTTTTGGTTATCATTGATTGTCTTACTTTTACACCTTTATTATTTCTGGGGTAAACATTCTGATTAAGCCCTTGCTTAATATCCAATTTGAAATTCTCCGCGAGTTCTAGCTACTCAAGTTGTAAGTTTCTATCCAATCAAACTAAAGAGTTCTTACCGATTATTAGCAGTGAAGCTAATCTATAATTTAAAATGTCCGTCTGTATGTCTTCATGTATGTCTGTATGTCTGAAACGTTTTAGGAGAAAGAGTTAAGACTCTAGGGGGCTAGGTGTCGCTTTGGGTTTTAGGTAACTAGACCTCTCTCCACGCACCTTGAAACATACATACAATACTTATGATTGCGGTGTAAAGCGTCCATTCACCCATCAGACAACCAACTCTCTGAGATGCACGACCTTTGTCTGAGAAGTCCTAACCTATCACCTTCCCGACGACGAGCGGATGCGCTACGTGTTGAGCCACGGTCGCGGGTCAACGTTTTAGGAGAAACGTGATTTACTTGGCTCCTATTCAAGATAGACAGCTGGAATTTTTAGTGAAGATTCCTTTCAAATATGCCCATCTAATCTATGCATTGTTTTGTCCATCTCTCTGTTACTTGGGGTGCTCGATTGATTCCTAGATTTTCAAGTTTTTCCAGATGGAAGGCTGAAATTTTCAGAGATTAATTTATTAACAAGGATGACAACATCCATAAAAGCGAAGCACAGAAACGGTAAGACAAACGGACATTAATACTTGTATAGTGTCAGAACTGAATAATCAGAATATAAATGTATAAGAGTCAACGCAAAATTGTAAGTAAATTTGTTGAAAAACAGCTTGATTCAGGATAATGTTTATGGACATACTTACATTTTTAGGACTTGATTATAGAGTTGCTTAGCTTATTACATTATACTTTGTTGTCCCAGGAATCAATACACCAAAAACCAGATCAATCGGATGATCAGATGACATAAAAATTTGTTGTTAAAAAAGTAAAATAATCAAAATGTTTAAAATGGACGTACGGACATTTTGGTGATGATTATAGAGTTGCTACGCTTTCTAAATCGTACCTAACTATTAAAGGAATCACCATGCAAAATTTGAAATCGATAGGACAATTCTAACATGCCTAAATTAACGAAAAAAGCTATTTGAAAAAGTAAAAAAAATCAACATGTTTAAAATGGACGTACGGACATTTTGGTAATGATTATAGAGTTGCTACGCTTTCTAAATCGTACCTAACTACTAAAGGAATCACCATGCAAAATTTGAAATCGATAGGACAATACTAACTTGCCTAAATTAACGAAAAAAGCTATCCGTTACGGACGTACGGACGGACGGACGGACGTACGGACGGACCGACCCTAATTATAGAAAAGCTTCGCTTTTAAAAATATTTTCACTAAGTTTTATTAAGATTTGTTTATTAATTGGGGTGCTAGATCGATTCCTTGACTTTCGTGATTCAAAGGTTGCGTGATTTTAAAGTCTTCGTGATTTCCCTATTTGTACAAGTTTAATGATTATTGTGACCTTGACTTTAGTAATTTTTTTCTCGATAGCCATCTATAATTTTTAGCTTCGCTACTTATATATGGATGTTGTCATCCTTGTTCATTATCGAACAGGGAAAGGTAAATTGAAGATGCTCAATAATTGTAAAGAAAAATTATTCTTTTTGTTACTTTAAAATAATAAAGAAAGAATAATCTAGCTTTAATTTCCATACTAAAATCGAAATTAAATTGAAATAGATTTTGGTAAAAACGTGAATTGGAGTAAAGTGTCATAGGTTATGGAAATCTTTTTCTTGTATTCATTCGAATCCGGTGGATAGGAACCGGTTTTCATCCATACGAAAAAACTATGTCTAGCATCGTATTATATCCAGCTTTCTACGAATATAAAAATGTACAATCATAAGATTAAAACCAGTTTTTTAGCCCCGTGGTGCCGAATATATTCTATATCCGCGGAAGGAAAGCCGTTTATAATACGATGAAAGAAATAACTATTCCTGTATGATTAATATTCGCTAGATTAAAACACTTTCCTAGCAATACTGAAAATTCATGTAAATCATCGTATTACAAACAATTTTCCACAAATATCAAAATAAAAATTATAACATTAATACCATTTTGTTAGGCCATTCCTTTGGTTTTCAGGCCCATGTTCATTTTCTTTTAAAACTTGATAGAATAACTAAATATGTAAAGCAGAATTAAGTTAGCCAAAACTAATAAGAAAACTAGCTTAAAATATACATAGGTAATGGTATACGTATAACGATCATATCATTCTACTATTTACTTTCACTCATTCTAAATACCCAAAGATCTAAAGGGGACAATGGCCGTTAAATTGATGTACATCGCCAATGATGACAAACAACATGACCCCTTCTTTAAATCAAAATTAGTGGTTGAAACTTTTGAAAATAAACTTAATACACCAACCAATCAATTTTCCGTATAACTCTTCAAAAAGTTCCATTATAGTAAAACTTTAGGAACTAGTGTAAAAAAAAACAGCTTATTGCCCCCTCTTTCTTTCTCTCTGATACTTAACTATAATATCATGCTGCTTTTTACTTTCACTCATTTTAAATACCACTTTTAAGCTCGCAACAGTTTTGTTTTACCATCAAAAGATAAATGTATGTAATCTTGCCTATAATAATATACAATATATATTGTACACACAGGAGTGCGGAGCTAATTTATAAACAAATGTAAACAGTGCTCCTGAAGGCAAAAGAAGTTTGACTAAACCTATCAGAAAAATGGTCTATATGGCCATCAAATATACCCATTGGATGGTCAGGACCTGATTTTCCTAAAATCCTAGCTGGTCCTTTTTTGTTTTACCATCAAAAGATAAATGTTTGAAATCTTGCCTCTAATAATACACAACATATGTTTTATACACAGGAGTGAGGATCTTAAACATTTAAAATCTACATAGTGCTCCTGAAGGCAAAATAAGTTTGACTAAACCCATCAGAAAAATGAGCTATATGGCCATCAAATATACTCATTGGGTGGTCAGGACCTGATTTTCTTAAAATCGTAGCTGGTCCTTCTTTGATTTACCATCAGAAGATAAATGTTTGAAATATTGCCTATAATAATATACAATATATACAGGGTGGGGCAAATAAGACCGGACAAATTCTAACTTCTAAACAAATTAACATAAAATCGTCAATTTTAAAGATTTTAATAAATTTTAAAAACTGGCAAGCAAAATAGGTATATGACTATTAGATTATTCAATATAATCGCCGCCAGCCTCAATCAACGCCTTCACCCGCCCCCTGAACCGCCCGCAGGCCCTGGTCACCATGTCCCTGTCCAAGCTGGCGAAATTCTCCTTGATGGTGGCAAAGAGGGAGGTCTTTGTTGTATAGGCACGTCTATTGGTGCATGCTTCAAAGTAGCCTTAGGCCTAAAAGTCCATTGAATGAAGATCAGGCTGCTGGGAGGCCCCATTTCCTTAGGAACGTGAGTAACAGCAGGATCCTAATTCACCCAACTTTAACGCTACCCTTTGACATGGAGGCTCTTATTTGGACCACAGTTGAGCTGGAAGAACGTTCTATACCTTTTTGGAAATGGCATGAAGATTCAGCTAGGGTGGTCAGTGCAATTCATAGTCTAAAATGAGTTTTTAAGTTCCATATGGGTCTCTAACGTCAAGAACTGAGAAATTTTCACAATTTCACACAATTTTTGACATCTTTAAATCTGCCACATTTCACTTTGCCGGAGTACTACATTCAAGCCACTTAAGATAGAGAGCTTTAGTCTTTTCTAGTGTCTTACTTATGTATCTAACAGTATCCCCAGCAAGTTGCATAACTCTACCTCATCTACAGATGGGCTGAGATCCGATTTAGTGGGCCCTAATAGAGAATCCAGATTATTTCGAATCTGCCTTGTTGAACATAAGCCCAGCCAGCTCGGAGTACAAGCCCATCTTCGTCCAAAAATTATTTTGTGCTAAAAGGTAATTACCTAAGCTTTTTATGGTGGGGTCAAACGTCTTGATCAGTCTGGTAGTTTTGGCGCTATGGCCGTTTAAAGTTGGTCCGGTCTTATTTGCCCCACCCTGTATTCTACACACAGGAGTGTGGAACTATAACATAGACAATCCAGCAATTACATTTTATACTATAAATTTCCAAGCATCAGACAGAAACGTTGTATAATATGGACAAATTTCCAACAACTGTAAATTATCTACATTTATTTATTATAGTTATTGAACAAATTTTATGATAGACAGCTTCCGGGGATATCAAAGTGAAAACATTTTAAGATTAAAACCAGTTTTAATGCTATACTTTGCCAGGATTAAGAATTAACTAGAAGTTCTCATGAGAGATTAAATATAATTTGCTTAAATGTAAAGCTTTTCACAAAATGTGTCTTAACCTACTCTATGATGAATTGAGTCCAAATACTAAGAAACTATGGCCAATCAATCAATCAATTAATGGCAAAAAAAGATAGTAAAATGTGGCGTTGTCTGCCTATTTTAAAAATTAACCCTGTACTATTATTTTATTATTATTTATTATTACTTTGATTTTAAACAAGATTATCATGTACTGTAATAAAGTGAAACTCGTAGCTGGCTTTCTCCCATCCACCCGGAGTGGGGACAAAACACCTAATTTAAAAATGCCTAACTAAAAATACCTAACTAAAAACACCTAAGTTTAAAAATACCTAATGTTAAAAACACCTACGTTAAAAACACCTAATTTATAAATGCCTAATTTATAAATGCCTAATTTAAAAACGCCTAACTAAAAATGCCTAACTAAAATTACCTAATTTAAAAAATGTCTAATTTTAAAAACACTTAATTTAAAAATACCTAATTCTAAACTATCTAAACGCCTAATTCAACAATGCCTAATTCTAAAATATCTATTTTTTCCACTAAAATACTTAAAATTTTGATAACATTAATCCAATTGGCTGATTGTTCTTGCTGAAGGATCTCGCTAGTCATTAAACCAATATGGTTCATCTTTACAATGAAGCCTCCCGTAGGTCATGGGAAGGTTTATAACGTTTTTGGGGAGGTTACCAACACCTTCCAATGAGAAATTGCCCTTTGAAAAAATCCCCCCCCTTCCCCCGTTTTTTTTATATTTCTTCAATCTTTCTTTATAAAACTAGAACTAAAATGGGGAATGGTCAACTATCACTCCCCAAGGAAGCAACACTACGGATACTTAGGTTAGGGAAGAAACCAATAAAAATTAAAATTCATTTTCTTTGTCCTTCAACCTTTGATTTTACTAATTAATTTATTTCTCATGTGAGGTGCCACAAACTAATCATAAAATTTTATTTTTAAAAGCAAAGCTTTTCTATAAAGGGGGGGGGGTAATGCAACAATCTCGTAATCAATGATTAAATGGCACTTACAATTCACTGGCACTTAGGGTCGGTCCGTCTGTCCATCCAGTTTTCTATTTCAAACTATATTTTGAAATTTTGGAAGGGGTTGTAACTCCCCTCTCCCCCAGACTTATTGAATTCCCCTCCGCACTGCAATCGATCCTAGATGACTCTAGGGAGCGTAGCCGCCGGTGTAATATATTCAACAACAGTTTTAAGATATGCTTGAAATTAGGTTTTTTTAAATTAGGTATTTTAAAATTAGGTATTTTTAAACTTAGGTATTTATAGTTAGGTGTTTATAAAATTAGGCATTTTTAAAATTAGGTGTTTTGTCACATTAGGCATTTTTAAAATTAGGTATTTTTAAATTAGACATTTTTAAATTAGGTATTTATAAATTAGGTGTTTTGTCACATTAGACATTTATAAAATTAGGCATTTTTAAATTAGGTATTTTTAAATTAGGTGTTTTGTCCCCACTCCCATCCACCCCATTTACCCTATCCCCTCTTCTCATACTGTTGATGAATGAAGTAACCAATAAATGATGTCCATGTTAGCAACCTAAATTGATGACAATTTTTCCCTTGTCATAATATCCACATATATTCTATATTCATTCCTGTATCATAATATCTGCGGCTCTACTTCCCTGTGTTCATGGATGTGAGAAATACCTTTCTAGGATTCAGACAAGGATTAGATGTGTACAGATAATATAAACAATATAGATATTTATTTTAGTATTTGTTTTATCTTTTATTTTGCTTTTTATTCCTAAGAATAAGAATATATTTATTTAGATTATATTTTTAATGCTAGTTTTTATTATTATGCATATTTATCATTTATAAACTGTTTAATCTGATATATTTGCTCAAAGGAAGTGTTTAAAGATTGCTGGAGACATAGAATATAAGGACCTAAAACTGACCTAAACCCCTATATTTTTAATTATGTTGTACTACTATAATATATTGTAGTATTTTGGTAACATCAAAGCTTTGTTTAATAATTTATAAAAATACATATGCTCTTTACCTGGATGACCCTGCCAGGATTGCTGACATTCTGTACATGTAATGATGAAGATATTAAAAAAAAACTCTTGGTTATGTGTCATGTCCATATTTAAAAAGTCAATCAATTATAGCCCTCTATCTTTCACACACCGAAAACGTGATAGAAAAAACTGTATGGGGGAGGGCATTCAAGATCGGCCGCTGACTGTTGAGGGTTCAGAATTTAATTTAGCTCCTTATCCCTGAAATATTGTTTATGTAGATGGTAGGTATTATTCGTGAAAAATATATTATTTGCATACCTTTACATGCTTCTTATTTCAAGATTTTTTTTAAAAATAAAGGAAAATTATTTTGAAATTGAAACATCTTTATTCAAATCGGCGTCATTCATTAAATGGAAACCGTTGGAAAATTATTTAGATTAACAAATTTACTAAACAGCGCGCTGCCCCAATCTGATGCTAGACTTTTATACAATTTCTTTAGAATAGATCAAACTGGGACAGGGTTAATGTCTTTCGTACCTTTATTCTTTTATTTTTATGACTAGAACTAGAAATTAACTTGAAACATGGAAAGAAAACGAAGTAGCGGGTTTCATCGTATTTTCACTGTAGCTTTTAAAAGGTTATTTTAGGTTAGGTTATGTAAATGTTTATGCCGCGGAAAGCTTTTTATAATACGATGCGAGAAATAACTATTATTATTTTTCAAGCGAGTTAAACTTTATTTGATATCTCAACTGTATACGGCCTAGTAGTTTATTTCCAAAGTTGAAAACATATTTACACATATACACTTATATATACCGGGGAGGGAGGGGACATTGGGTTTTTTATTACACTAGTCCTCAAAATTTTATAATAACGTTTTCTTATTTTTTAGGGGAATGTTGATTGGTTGGTTTATAAAGTTGAGTACCATAAAGTCCAAACGTTTCAATCACTAACTATTATCTACAGAAGGGGTAATTTCGTGTATCATCATTGCATTGGGGATGAACTTCAATTTATCTACCATTGTCTTATCCCTTTAGATCCCTGTATATATACACTCATAAAATACATATTGAACATAAATCGGTTGGGTACAAGAATTTAATAGTTATTTCTCGCATCGTATTATAAAAAGATTTCCTAAAACTTGACTAGAAACGTATTTTTGTTTTTTTTTCTACTTAAATAGGATACTTTAGTTTTCAATACACTTCAAATACCTTGTTAAAGTCACAATGTCATTAGCTTCTTTTGCAAATAAAAGAACGTCTAAAAAGTAAGGATGAGAGGAGAAGTGGAAAATACCCATCAGGGTTTGCTGTTGTCCTCTGGCTGCGGGGATAGTGATATTAGGTTTGGGTATCATTATAGCAAAGAAACAGGATATCTGTCTGTGTGTGTGTTGTCTTTCTGTACCTAAGGATCTTGCATACCACTAAACCGATATGGTTCCCCATTCAATTTATCTTTTCATAGGCTCTGGCAATGTTTTAACAATTTTCGGGGAGGGTACCACCATCCTTCCAAGAGAAATTGCCTCTTTAAAAAAAATTAAATGCTGCTATATGGTGTGAGAATCATACTAACATAATAAAAAAATTTAACATGTAAAAAGTAAATATTTGAGTTAGATCTCTAACTGTATATTTGCTCCTATCCTATATAAACTTTTACTTACATTAAAACTTTAAACTTTAAGAAGGTGTTGTATATATCATACAGGCAATTTAATCACAAACTCTTCCTAAATAATTTAATCTTCCGGATAATTGGATCTTAATCACCTTTAAAGGAAAATATATGAGAGATAGAAAATTTAGACAAAAAATTTGTTGGTTTAGAGATAATGATAAAATTGTATAGAGCTTGACACCCTCTATAGAAAATAGATATGTTAAAAAACTGTATGGGCTATTTATTAGTTTACATAAAAACAGCAATTATTTTTAGAAATAAACAAGTTTTTTGTGTGCTAGATTATTTTTAGAGTTTGACAAATTTGGGGGTCAGTTGGACCATCTAGATATATAATGTCTACTGCTAAGTTTAAATTGCAGTGCATATTTTGGTTTGTTAAATATTAATATCTGACTCAATATTTGTTGATTAATTATGTCAATTTAAGGCTACACTGGTTCATCCAGTTATATATTTTCCTTTTTAAAAGCGCAGCTTTTCTATAATTAGGGTCGGTCTGTCCATCCGTCTGTCGTGGACAGTTAGCTTTATTTCGTGGAACGGTGGGCTCTCTTCGTTAAGTTCAACAAGTTAAAATTGTGCTATCGATTTCAAAATTCGCAAGGTGATTCATGTAGTAGTTAGGTACTATTTAGAAAGCGTAGCAACTCTATAATCGTGACCAGTATCTCCGTACGTCCATTTAAAACATCTTGATTTTTAACCTTTTAACAACAATTTTTATGTGTTATAGTTATCAGTATTTATCTGATTTTTGAAATACTGATTTCAATTACATCAAGATATAATATTATAAGAGAATCATCTCTAAAATCAAGTCACAAGATTATAATAATGTCCCTAAACAGGATTATAATTTTTATATTTAAGAAGTTTTGCAAGAAATTTACTGACAATTTTATTTAGAATTATGCCTTAATATTCTGCTTATTCAGTTCTGACACTCTACAAATTTTAGTGATCTTTTTCCTACCATTTCAGAGCTTGGCTTTTATGGATGTTGTGATCCTCATTAATTTAGGTTTTAGATTTAAAAAAAAACAATAATAGATTAATTCATAATAAAGGTTCACTATATATTCTGATTACATTACCATAACCTATCCTCCTAGGAAATATACTTTACATGAAATATATATACGTAATTCTATATTTTTACTTTATACTCTAAAATTCACTTTGTAAGTCAGTCCGTCTGTAACGCTTTAAGGGTAATTCAATTTTCTCGGCTGCTTTTGAAGATAGGTGGGTGAAATTATTGGTGAAGATTCTCTTTATCAACGTAGATTAAGTATATAATTTACTTTGTCTGTGAGTCTGATGGTCGTCCAAAAAAGGCATTAAAACCATTTTTTATAAACATATCAGAAAGGTTTCATGATTTCTAAGAATTATAGCACATTTATCAAATCAACATAGTCTCTGTAATTTATTTTGTCTGTTTCTCCTCTATGAATTTTTAGTACTTTGCTACTTATGGATGTTGTCATCCTTGTTTTCTTCTTATTTTACATATTTCAATAAGAGTAAGATGTTTTTCCATGTATATTTAATGTAGATATGAGATAAGAGTATTTCTCAAAACAATTCCTTTTTTTATTTCAAAAACTAAATTCTGTTTTATCTTACTTTTTTATTCCTTTATTGTATATTCGTCCTTTTTCACATAATCTAAATAATGAATCTTGTGTAGAAATATATAACCAGACAACTACCTGGATCCCCTTCATCGACTACCTGGATCCCCCTGATCGGGACCTTTTTCGTCTACTAGCAAATTGTTTACTGCTCTTTTTAAGTGACTTGGCTGTGTTAATATTCCCGACGCTATTGGTTGATTTTCAAAAACCCAATTGAAAGTCAGCACAGGGTCCTCGGGTAGGGAACATAAAGTTATTTGACCCCCTCTCCCTTTTGTGTATCATCATTTGGTCTGTAAATAATTTTTTGGCTATTGTCTTATCCTTGAAGGATTAAAGTCGCTAGAAGCCTTTGATTTTAACAAAAGATAAATTTACCATAAAATGATATTCCTCTCAAGAACTGCATGATATTTATTGTAATATACAACATAAAAAGAAAATACTAAGCTACAGACCATAGTATGATGACTTTAGAGAAGTTTCACTACTTTTTACAGTTAGAAGAGTAAACTATTTTTATAGAAGCAGAAATATAATCTAAAAAAGGTAATGTTTAGGTTACGGTACCTTTTAATTGACAATAGGTACCGTAAGATTGTGGCTTATCATCTAAAAGAAAAGTTGATAGGTCAATTTCATTATTTGCCAAACAGACTAAAACGCGTTTAAAAAAAATTACATTCAACTGTTAAAGTAATCATGCAAAGTTTTAAATCGATAGGATATTTCTGATATTTTAACGACCATTGATTTCAATTACTGACGTTCTAAGCAAAACAAAATGTAGAAAAGTCTTTCTTTAAAAATAAAAACTTAAACTTTGACTCTTTGATTGTCTGTGTATTTTCTTTCACGTTGTTATTGGTTGTGAGTGAAATTTATTGTGCAAAATATATATATATGTTCAGAGGACAGGGTGTTCAATAGACTATAAAAGTTTTAAAGATTTTTAATCAATATAATAGATTTGAAATCTGCATAAAATTTTAAGGATTTTTTATAAAATTCGTTTTTTATATAATTCTTTATTTAAAGGCGCAAATACGATTTAAGTTAATAAATTTTGACCAATAGGATAGCTGGATTGGAAACTACCTACGCTCTAATTAGTTGAATGATGTACGTCACTTAAGCTTCTCCAATCAGAGCGCAGATAGTTTTCAATCCACCAATCACAGATCTCAAAATTATTTAACTTAATTTGTATTTGCGCCTTAAAATAAAGAATTATATAAAAAACTAATTTTATAAAAAAATCCTTAAAATTTTATGCAGATTTCAAATCTATTATATTGATTAAAAATCTTTAAAACTTTTATAGTCTAGTGTTCAAGTTAGTTAAAACTTGTGGCTATATAAAGGGATCTAAAGGGATAAGACAATGGCAGAATAAATTGATGTACATTCCCATTGATAATAAACATGATTATCCCTTCTGTAGATTAAAATTAGTGGTTGTAACGTTTGAATACTCATTTAATGAATCAACCAATCAAAATTCTTTAAAGTCTCCAAAGATGTTAATCCAACGAATAAGAAAATGTTATTATAAAGCTTTACTTACAATTTTAGTTTTAAAATAGAAAAAGTAAAAAACTGTAGAATGGTTATTTTTTCTAGAGAAGAACCCTCCCCCAAAATTGTGTATATTTTCCCGGTACAAAAAAAATCACTTTGCATGTTGTATACATATTTACAGATAGGTAGATAGACATCCAGTCACTTTAATGAACGAATTAATTAACTATTTTAACATACCTATATTAGCGATGTTCAGACCGACTCTAAATTGTAGATTATATTGATTTTTAAAACTGCAATTAAAGAATGTAACTTAATTTTTAACACCTTTACTGAGAGAGAACCAAATAAATATGAAATCTGAATTTTCAATAAAGCACAAGATCTGGGATATTAGTGAACCAAAAAGATATGCAAACCCAAAAAACAATCGGAAACGGTTCGGCGCTTTTCTCCTATTTTAAACAATGATACTAATTGATAAACACTTTTTAGGGGTTTCATGCATTAATTATTATGAAATATACGTTAAGGCATAAATTAATTGTATATATTTTATTATTTACACCCTGTAGGTATGTTTCTATATATTGGAAACTTTCTTCTTAAATAGATTCTTCAAGTTATGTTTCCCAGGAGATTGCTAGTTCCTTTTGGAAGAATATACATATTTTACCAACCCTTCCTCCCCCCCCTCACAAATAACAAGGTAAACAATCGCATCGTTTTATAGACAGCTTTCTGCGGATTTTAAATATTACATAAATATCATATTACAACCAGTTTTGCTGGCCCCCGAATGTCTAAGAGTTGATTTTATAAGGATATCTGGTCTGTGTCGGTCGTGGTGTTCGGTCAAAGTCGGTTAGGTAGCACCAAAATTAGAAAAAAATCTTTATGAATTTTAATTTCTATATTATTACTTTTGTGTATAAGGTAGATCCCTAAATTTTGTTTAGTGAATACTTAGATATCAATGAGCATACTATATACATATATCATGAATATCGTGGCTTCTATTACAGCTAGAGACCTAAAAAAAATTTTGGTAAATCCTTAAGCAATAATGAACTTCCGTGAATAGTAAGGTCATGACCGTTTGACCACTCCTTGACCGATTTTTGACCGATTTTTGACCGATTTTCTATTTCATAACTGTAGTTTTGTCGTTTTTAAGCTGCCAGTTGCCGAATTTTAAAACAGCTCTAGACCAACCAAACTTTGTATGTAGTATTTTATTGTGATCATAAACAGATAAAAATATTAATTGGCGCCGCCAACCGTCGTTTTACCGCCGTAACCGCCGAAAATGGTTGTTTATTTTATTTGCCGTTTTCTGGCGATAGTCAGAAAAAGTAATTTTTTTGACATGAAAAATAAAAGTTCGTCCTAAAATTTGGATATCCTAGCTTTAAAATTGGCCGCTCTATAGCTGTTTTATTATTTAAAAGTAATTTTCTCTAAAAATACACATGAACCAACAGGAAAAAAAAATACGTCTTTATCTGTAACAGGAGCCGAGATAGAGGGGGGGTTCTTTTAGCCCCCCCCCCCCCCCCCCGATCTGATAAGGTTAGAATTGGGGCCCGATCTGTAAGGGTTAAAAATTTAATTGGAACAATTATCAGTCCTAAAATTAAGGATAGTTCATTTAGTTGAGTGTCAAATCGTTTCAACAATTAATTATGTAATGTACAGAAGGGTTAATTTTGTGTATTAACATTGACGATTTACATCAATTTATCGGCCATTGTCTTATCCCTTTAGATCCCTGACTAAAATTGTCACGTAGATAAAAGTTAACTTTTTTTTCGTGTATTGTCAAAATAAAGAATGTTCTGGTGAAGTTCCATTTTCAAGAATTGCAAGGAAAACAAGGATGATAACCCCTATAATCAGCTAAGCACAATATGTAAAAACAAACATTATTGAGATATCTAAAACAGCCATAACAGTAAATTTCAGGAATAAGGTATAGCTAAATAATAATGGAGGGGGGGGGGGGGCAATAAAATGTTTTTGAATTAATTTCGTTGTTGGTGCTGAATAGATTTTTGGATTCTATCTCAAATATCAATTAAACCGATTTAGCATAAATTGTTCGCATTAAAGTAAATTATTGTTAGCTCACAAATTTCCTATTGGTATTACCGACAAATAAGTAAATTACATACAAAGAAGATTCTCATTGATTTTCCATAGCAACAGATTGAATTAACCGGACGCAATGCCAGATAAAGAATGTTTTTTTTTTATAAATGATTGTCCCGCAGGGCTAGCAAATAGGCCCCGCAGGGTTAGAACCCCCGCCGCTAAACTTCATTTTCTTTCCAAGTTCCAAAAATATACTTATTCAAAAAAAAGATGGTTCTTTTTCTTCGGCACAGACAACATCAAAATGCTAAAAATTATCCTTATAATAAAGTAACAGGAGGGTTTTCTGTCTGTCTATCTGTCTGTATGTATGTATGTATGTACTGAAGGATCTCATTAACAGCTGAACCGATAAAGTTCCCCTTTATAGGGTAGCTTGTCATGGGTCCTGGAAAGGTTTATAACTATTTTGGGGGAGGTCAATTTTAAAATTAATACTCTGTAAGAGTTTTTTAAGTGTATGTAGAATATTAAGTCAATGTAAATCGACGTTGAGTATCTGCGCTTCTAAAAAGAACAATTCTCAACGCAGAGAAGATAAATAGTTTTTCACAAAAAAAGGAAATAACCAAAAACACAAGAAAACAAGGATGACAACATCCATGAAAAGCGCAGCTTAACAATTCAATCGCAGAATATAGACAAACGAACATTAACAAACAATAACAAACTTCTTTAATATTCAGCATTGTTTAAAATTTTTATACAAACAGAATGTTTAATATTGACTGACTTACATTTTTAGACATTAAAGAGTTGTTTCTCCAAGAACATCTATAATACAAAGTAGTACGATGTCTGTCTGTCTGTCTGTCTGTCTGTCCGTCCGTTCGTTCGTCTGAAGCTTAAGATCTCGGTAACCACTGAACCGATCGGATTCTACTCTTGAGGGTATATACCTATTGGTTCTGTAGTGGTTTTAAGCTATTTTCTTGGGGGGTGAGACACCCCTAACCCCCCACAAAAACCAAAAAATCCCCCCCTTTTTTTATTTTGCTCTGGTACAGGCTGCCGCAGGCTGCCCTTTTTATTATTTTTTATTCCAGCATTTATTTTGAATGAAAGAATAGCAACATTCTCTCACTAAAAACAATAAATATTAATTTTTTTATCACCTCTTGGGGCAAAGCCCCTAGAGGCTAGGGGCGAAGCCGCTAGTTATATATATAGTTCCTTGGAATCTGTAAAGAACATATCCCATCATATAACGTTGTAAGATTTTTTTAGTATGTAGCTTCGGATTGAAATACTTAACCGATAGAATTCTCCCTTTAAGAGAAGCTCCACATAGATCTGGGATGGTTTTAGGCTATTTTTCTACAGCCCCTTGTGCCGCTTTTTAAGATAAATTGAGGATTTTTTTGCTAAAAGTCACCTTGCCAATGAGCATACAGTATACAACTTCCTATTTAGTCGGACATAATCTGAAAGACATTGAAATTTCAAGAATTCATGTTAGTAACTCAGCTGTTATTTGAAAAATACGGTCATTTATATTTTGTAAAGATTTCACCATAAATAAAGCTTCTACTCTTATTTTGTGTTTTAAAAAGCCAAAAATTATCATTATAAATAATTGTTACAAATGTGTAGAATTTGTCTCAATTGTAAAAATAATATGAAGTGAAATCGGAATAAATTTATTCAAATACAAAGTTAATTTTGTAAAAGTTGAATTTTCAATTCAATTTATAACTTCACATTTTGTTTGATCGAAATTACGTTGTTAAAATTTTGTAAAAGTTGAGAAAGTTAGTTTCATGTGTGTCTCTACTACAATTCTATTTTATATTTTAAAGTAAAATTTTACCTTTTTTATTGGGTTTTAGAAGAGAGGAAGAGGGGATAATGTGCTGTTTATTACACTAGTCCCTAAAGTTTTATAATGAAGTTTTCTTATTCGTTGGCTAAACAACTCTGGGGACTTTAGTGAATTTTGATCAGTTGATGCACTAAGTTGATTGTTCAAACGTTTTAACTAATTATTTTAATATTCAGAAGGAGTAATTTTGTGTATCATCATTAGGGATGTAAATCAATTAATCGGCCATTGTCTTATCCCTTTAGATCTCTGAAAATTTTCAATTCATTTTTTTTGGCTGTGGTTAAAATTTGTTTATAGTGACAGTAGCTAAAGGTGACTGGAGAACTAGAGGCTACTCTTATATAGTGAATATGTGACCTTAAAGCAAAAAATAAAACAAGACCAATAAAGTGCATAGATGCATGGTTGTATAATTCTTTATATAATTTAACATATTACATTTATGAAAGAATAGAAATGGATCAAAAATGTACAAAGGTTTTCATATACAACCTAAAAAGTAAAAACAAAATGTTATATATTCTTTGTGAATCGAGCAATAAAAAAAATAAACTAGGGTGGGTCGATTTTGGACATTTTTATCTGAGACCAAAGTAGGAATTTGCACGTGATTTTTATTAGTATAATACACCTCTGGATGATTTAAAATTTATCCTAAGTCTAAAAGCCGTTGTCTAGCTATTTTTGAATGTATGTCAAAAAGTTATTGACTCAGAACTATGGCTTTATGGTGCTTCTTAAAAAAGCCATTAGAAGTAAAATCAGAAACTATAATCCGTTAAAAAAAACCTATAATAAATTAAAAATGTTTTTGTTTAATCATTTCTATGGCTAGTAGCAAGATATTTTGAAACGTTCCTGATTCTACTCCTCAAGGTCTCTTCTGGGAGCACTAGGAAGCCATAGTTTTGATTCAAGAAATTTTTTACTTCCATTCAAAAATAGCTATACAATTGTATGTGTGGTAGCCAAAGGTTTTTAGATAAGGTCAGATATTCCCAACTTTTTAAGAGTAGCTATGATATTATACTTTACATATTACTAGCGGATTCACCCCTAAAAGCCTCAAGGGGCATTTTAGGTGGAAAGGGCAAAGTCAACGAACTCCCTTTTTCAAATTGAGTTTTAAAAAGAAAGAGTAATTTTTTTGGAGGGGTCATTTTTTTTGTGAGCTTTACTGTAAAGGAGAACCATAACAGTTCCACTCTTAGTAAGATTCTTCACTAAGATCCTTCACTAAACAAAAGCTTACCACTTTGTATATGTAATAGGATTATTACAGGCATATTATTTGGTTAATATAATAGTTTCCACTAAATTCTATCCAAATATATTTCATCTATGACGACATTTTGTTTTTACGCTTTATTGAACTATCCTGAAAATAATCATTGCTGTGTAAATTTGATTATACATTTTTTAAAGTGAAGCTTTACTATAATTAGGGTCAGTACGTCCGCAACGGTTAGCTCATTTCGTTAATTTAGACATTTTATAATTGTCCTATTGACTTAAAACTTCTTCATAATCAAATAAAATAAAAGTTAGTATGTCTTTAAACAGTATTCTGTATTTAAGTATCAAATTTACTTTAAATTTTGTCCAAATTTACATATTTATTATGCTTATTCAAGAAAGAATCAGCACTCTACAAGTGTTAATGATCATTTGTCCAACCATTTCAGTTCTTCACTTTTATGGATGTTGTCATTGATACATACACAAAACTACCTCTTCTGTAGATTTCAATCAGTGTGGTTGAAATGTTTGAACACTCAACTTATTAAACCAACAAATCAAAATTCAAGTTCTAAAGTTATTTAGCTGACGAAAAAGAAAACGACAAAATAAGACTTTTGAGACCAGAGGTGCATTCTTAAAAAAATTTTGCTCCACTAATCGCTTAGTGGGGTAAAATTGTTTTTGTGAAAAATCCTCTAAAATCCCCCAAAAATCTACAAAAATTAAATAAAATCTTATGTTCATAACCCTTCTATGATTTTGTTTAATTTTTGTAGATTTTTAATGTGATTTTGGTAGATTTTTCACGAAAACAATTTTGCCCAACTAAGCAATTAGTGGGGCAAATTTTTTTTAAGAATCCACCTCAGTTTAATTAACAGTCCATTGTTCCCTCTCTCTCTCTGATCTATACTCATATCTTTAAATTTAAAGTTAAAAATCATATTTTAGAAAATAAAACAATGCATTGATTTTATGTTATATTTCAAAATTTATTATTTTAAACAATTCATGTTAAAATTTTACATTACAATTCCTTTTGATACATTTGATAATGGTAACATTTCAATAAAGGATATTGCATTATACAAAAATACAAATTGTAAGGATGTATTTTACTATAGCTGCTCGCTTTATCATACATTTGGTTTATTTTTGTCAGAAACTTTGGGGGTTTTCATAGTTAAATATCTTGAAAATTAGATAAAACTAATAAAACGCCCATTGTTCATGCATGTGGTTGCGTTATGGTATTAGATATAGTATGGTTGTTATCCAAATAGGATATAGTATGGTACTCATGTGTAGTTTTGAGATCTTAGAAGTCGAACTCCATCTCGTCTCCGTGCATCAGGTTCATGACCAGGGGGTACAGTTGGTCCTCGGTCAGGTTGGTCTGCTCCAGGATTTTCTCCAGGGGGCCGAAGTTGGCCTCGAGCTTCTCCTTGACGTCCTTGTACATGCAGGACCTCATCTTGCTGTACTTGATGCATCTCATGTAGGTCTTGATCTGGGCAACATTAGCGTAGCCGGGGAAGTTGTAGCTCTCCATGTAGTCGGAGGGGATACCCTGGGCGTACTCGACGCAAGTGTCGATGTCATTCTCAACTCTCTCCTTCAGCCACTTGTCAACCTTGAACTGGTTCATGTACTGCTTCTGGGCTCTAGCATCAAGCTCGTTGTTGTCGTTAAGGATGCCGCACTCCTTTAGAACACAGGTCATGTTGCCGATCTTCTCTTGCATCTGCTGCTGCTGATCCTTGACCTTGTCGGCAAGTCTGTCTCCAATGTCCAGAGAAACGGGGAGGGTGACGGCAGTGTCGGCCTGTCTCTTGTTGCGGCTCAGGAGCTCAGCCATTCTCTCCCTGTAGCTGGAGGCGGGGGTGTCCATCTGCTTCATCTTGTACTCCATCATGCTCTTCATGAAGTCATCCTCGTTAAAGTTGGACATTTTGTCCATCTTGTAGCTGTCAAAGTCCATGTCCATGCCGTTCTTCTCAAACATCTTCTGCATCATGACCTTCTTCATCATCTTCTCCATCCAGGCGTTGCTGTTGCTGCTCTCGTAGCTGCTGCTGGAGTGCTTGTTGAACATCTCGTTGAAGATGTGCTCGTACTTGTTGTTGTTGTTGTTGTTGTAGCTGTGGTAGCCATGGTTGTTGTTGTTGGACATCATCTTGAAGAGGAACATGATCTTGTTGTTCTCCATATCCTCGGCATTGCTCAACAAGGTGTTGATGAATCTAAATATTGGATAAGTTTAACAAGTTGGAAAAGGTGAAACTGAAATACCTTTTTGCAAAGACAAAAAATATAAGAAATATTAAGAACATTGAAACAGAATTATCTAGGAGATTTTTTTTAATCTTCTTGAATTGGAAATATTTACTATAGGATTTGTATGAAAATAAAGAGAAAAAATTTAATTTTTTTAATTTGTGGAAAAAGTAAACACTAAAAACTTTTTTTCAAAAAGGCATAAAAAATTCTAAGGTCAATCAATGGAGATTTTACATGAAACAGAAATTATAAATTTTGTTTTAAAAAAAGTATTTTTAAAGAGAATTCAAAATATTGAAAGTTGAACATAATCTAAACATACGCATTGCCATGTTTTTCTTTACCTGTAAGTGGACTTGAAAGGGGGAAGGCTGAGTTCAGGGGCATCAACCTGGTTGCACTTAGCCACGGCCTTCTTCATGTTGACCATGTACTGCTTCATGTTCTCCTCGCCCCAGCAGGACTCCTGGGCCTTCATCTCAGCCCAGTGCTTGTATGTTGACCATTCGCTGGCGATACCGCCACTGCCGCCTCTGGCGTAGGCCACAGCAGACACTGACAGGATTACTGCCAGAAGTTTCATCATTTTCAGTGTCTCTCTACAAAATTAAAATTATCTTTGTTTGCTTCGTTAAGTCTTAAAATTTTATTTTCTAAAATTGAACAGTTTCTTTCATTTTATTTCTTTATAAATTTGTAACTCAAGCAAAATAAAAGATTTCATACTTCTACTATTAAAGATTTAAACTGTTAAGGTATTAACTTGTTCAAAAATAAAGAATTTAAATGTCTTTTAAAAAGTTGAAAACAGATGATTGAAATAAAATTAAGCAAAAATTTTGTCAAAATGCAGCTTTAACTTTTCTTATTTCAGTAAATATTATAAATTTGCAAGCCAAAAGTAGCTGTCAAATATACTTCTTTGTTAGTGAAGAAAAATATTTGGTAATGTTAGCTGTTACCTGTTGTCTGGTCAGAAGCCGACTGATACCCTCAACCATCCTGACATCCTTTTTATACCCGACAGCCGCCCGGCAAAATTAGACGCCTAACCAAAATGTTTTCTCTTTGCGTCCCCTTCTTTAATTTTTAAATTTATTTTTAGACTTTCCCATTCCCCCTTTCTTTTCTATAATAGAAAAGTATTTAAAAAAACATAATTTAGGCTTATTTTCTATTATCATTATAAAAGAAAGAATAATTTGTTTACAAATTTTATTATGTAAATTTAAATTTTTTTATGTTTCATTATAAATATTGTTTGTACTATTAGAAAATGAGGCAAAAAAGGGAAGGCAGCTAAGCTAAGGTGCATTTTAAACCATTTACTTCCTAGTGCGCTTTTCTTCCCTATTCGCCACAAAGAACCATGAAGCCCCCTAAGCTGCGTCCTGACCCCCCGTTAGAATACTTTTACCCACCACCTTTCAGAAAAATGATAATTCATCCCCTAGCAATTGAGCTTTCTAAAAGCAAAAGCACTCGTTTTCCAGAGAGAGAGAGCGGACAATTGGCTGTTTATTACACTAGTCCCCAAAGTTTTATAATAATGTTTTCTTATTCGTTGGCTTCACAACTTTGAGGACTTTAGTGAATTTTAATTGGTTGATTAATTAAGTTGTTTAAACGTTTCAACTAATAATTTTAAAATGCAGAAGGGGTAATTTAATGTATCATTATTGGGGATGTACATCATCAATTAAACTGCCATTGTCTTATCCCTTTAAATCCCTGAAAAGCACTTGTTTTCTCTTTTTATCCTCAGCATTCCCTTTTATTTGGTTCTTTAATAATTGTTTTCTTCTCCCCTCACTCAAATATTCACCCCTCTCTTTTAAGTTATTTTTGTTATGGTTGCGCCGGGTTTACAGATTTGAACGCCTAATAGGAAGATATACATAAAAATTCACATTTGTACTTAATGGATAAAAGTTTAAACATGCTGATTATATTTACTTTTTGAACAATTTTTTTTTGATTCTTTGATTATCCTATTTATCTAATTGATGGAATTATGATTCCTATTAAATTAAGGTACAATTTTATAAGCGAAGCATCTCTTTAATCAAGTCCTCAAAATGTATCCTTTACACAGTATCCGGTATTTAAGAAGTTTTGCAAAAAAATTACTTACTATTTTGTTTAGACTGGTGCATTAATATTCAGATTATTCAGTTATGACACTCTACAAAAATTAAAGTTCGTTTTCCTGCCATACTTAAATTAAACAGCCACCTCCTAATTGAATACGGTTGATTTTTGGATTTCTTAAAAGCGAAGCTTTTCCATAATTAGAACACAGTAATAGTGTCTGACTGATTATGACGTAACAAAAAAAATTAGCCAATGCGAGGCCACTATAAATTTTACCATTGGTCAATAACGGCCTCTCATTGGCTAATTTTTTTTGTTGCGTCATAATCAGTCAGACACTATTACTGTGTTCCTATAATTAGGGTCGGTCCGTGTGTCCGTCATTCAGAGATGGATAGGTTTTTTAGTTAATTTAAGCATGTTAGAAATTATTTTTTACTTTTTCAACAACAAATTTTATGTGATCCAATTATCCGATTGTTCTGATTTTTGGTGTACTGATTCCTGGGACAACAAAGTACAATATTAAAAGCAAAGCAACTCTATAATCAAGTCCTAAAAATATAAGTAAGTTCAACTCCATAAACATTATCCTGTATCAAGCAGTTTTTCAACTAATTTAATTACAATTTTGCTTCCACTTATTCAGTTCTGACAGTTTTAATGTCCGTTTGTCCTACCATTTCAGTGCTACACTTTTATGGATGTTGTCATCCTTGTTTACTTTATTATGAACTAGCATCTACGCCCCTAGCTTCTAGGGGATCTGCTTTGAAGGGACAGAGAAGGGATAGAAGAATAGCTTAAAACATACTAAGGTTGAAATCTAAAACTAAACAGAGAAAGAACATTACAGGACCAATGTAAAGCTTACTTAATACAAAGACCCAATCGGTTCAATGGTTATTGCGATCCTAAGCGCCAGACTAAAAATACATCAATCCTTATAATAAAGTAAAAGGATGTTTGTATGTTTGTTTGTCTGTACCGAAGGATCAGACGTGAACCAGTGAACTGATCGGGTTCTCCTTAACAGGGTAGCTTCTCTTAGGTCCCGGGAAGGTTTATATCTATTTTGGGGGAGGGGTTACCACCATCACAAAAGAAATTGTCCCAAGAAAAAAATGCCAACCCACTCAAAAAAAGTTACATTTTTTTAAACTAAAATAAAAAATGTGTTTTATTTCGGTTTTGTAATTCAACCCCCCCTCCTCAAGGGCCCCTAGGGCGTCGCTGCTGTTACTTAATGCAATAGGATAGGAAAATTGCAATTTTTTGTTTCAGATTTTCTTATGCATCAACAAAGCAAATGACCTCTCCCCCTACCCTCCCCCATCCTTTAGCTTCAAAACTCTTACAGTAATAGGGTAATAGACCAAGCCAAAGTGGTGGAGACCCATTTTTTTGCTAACAAATTGCTTTCTGTTCTTTTGTAAGGACTTTATATTTCCGACGCAATTAGCTGATTTCAAATGTCCGTACTAGAAGTTACAAATAGCTCATGCCACTTCTATTATTTTACTTTGATAGCCTAACTATGTCAAATTTCATTTTTCTGTTAAGGATTTTAAGAAGGCTATCAAAAACTGTAGGCTAGAGGGATAAGACAATGGACGACAAATTTATCTATATCCCCAATGATCAAATTAACCTTCTGTAGATTATAATTAGTGGCTAAAACGTCACTCAACCTAATGAACAAACCAATCAAAATTCATAATAGTCCTCAAAGTTGTTAAGCTAACGAATAAGAAAACGTCATTATGTCTTATGACACTTCGGAGACCGGTGTAATAATCAGCCCAATGTCTTATTCCACCCTGGCACCTTTCTAAAACATCGTATTAGAGAGGCGATTTTAAAAATATGCACGCTTTCTTTATCGTTTGTTGTTCTATCATTGTCATATAGGTCAGAAATTGTACACTATATGCTGCCTATTCAGATCAACCCACATCCATATATCAGGGATTAAAAGGGATAAGACAATGGCCGATAAATTTATATACATCCCTAATGATGATACACAAAATTACTTCTTAAATAGATTGAAATTTGTGGTTGATACGTTTGACCACTCAACTTAATGAAGCAACCAACCAATATTCACTAAATTCTTTGGGGACTAGTGTAATTAACAGCCCATTGTCCCCTCTCTCTCTGCATTGTCATATAGGTCAGAAAATGTACACTATTAGGATCAACCCTCATCCATATATATTCTATAATAAAAAGTAGTAAGGTATTTTTGTGTGTAGCGAAGGATCTCGCTAACCACTGAGCCGATAACCCCTTTACAGTATAGCTGTTCCTAGGTCCTGGTAAGGTTTATACCTATTTTATGGGAGAATACCACCACCCTCCACCCCCCCCCCCACCTCTAATTTTTACTCTTTCTTTTTGAAACTAAAATAAAAATGATGGAAGCCTCTAGGGGAGTAGCCACTAGTTAATATATAAAATGAAAGTGATCAGATGCTATCAGCTTTTCAAAGGAGATAATGGGAAAGAGAAATTTGCTTCAAGTCGGGCCTGAGTCTTTAAACAGTTGGAAAAATGAGTTGAACATTTTTTACTTAAGCGTTGTAATTGAGTTTTATGGATCTAAATTTCTTTTTAAAAAGTGAAGCCCTGAAACAGTAGGACAAACTAATATTAAAACTTGTAGAGTGTCAAAAAAGGAAAAGCAGAATATTAATGTATAAGTCTAAACTAAATTGTAAGTAAATTCGTTGAAATTAAATACAGGATGCTGTTTAAGGACAGACCTACATTTTTAAAACTTGATTCTATAGATTTTACGCTTATAATATTGTACCTTGTTGTATCAGTAATCCAAAAATAATATGAATATGATAATTATATCACAGGAAATGTTTTGTGTGGAAAAGGTTAAAAAGCAACATGTTTCAAATGGACGTACTTACTTATGGTATAGATTATAGAGTTATAGAGTTGCTATGCTTCCTAAATTGTTCCTAACTAAAAATCATCATGCAAAGTTTGAAATCGATAGGATAATTCTAACCTGTTTAAATTAACGCAAAGTGCTAACTGCCTGTGACGGACGGTCCAACCCTAACTATAGAAAAGCTATGCTTTAAAAAAAGAAAACAGTATCTTCAGTATACACTAATCAATTCATTTTCTAATCTACTAAAATGGGCGATAGACCTAACTTACTATGGGCGCAACCAACCGTTATATTTTTTATGCATGTCAAAAGGTGTTTCAAAAACTTTTTAAAAAACATAGCTTTAAAAAGCTTTTAATTCGAGAAAGCTTTATCTTTAAAAAAGACATGACATGGAAAATTTTTCCCATACTTGAATTAGAAATTGCGAAGTTTTTTTTTGTTGCAAAAATATGAGTTATATAACCATATTTTGCGCTATGTTTGTCTGTGTGTGTGTGTGTTGATGTGAAAATTGGTTCCTAGCCGGCACTCGCTTAGTAACACAAAAATCAGACGCGTCTTTATCCCCTTTCCACTCCCCCTTATGGCCATAAAAAAAGGAAGAAATAAGGGGGAGGGTGGGGTTGGTACCTTTGTGTTTTGAAAATAATAAAGGAAGTGCTTAAATGCTTGAGATGTGGTTAACTCTTTAAAAACTAAATGCATTAGTCTATACATGAACAAGGATGACAACATTCATAAAAGCGAAGCACTGAAACGGTAGGACAAACGGACATTAACACTTGTATAGTGTCAGAACGGAATAAACATAATATAAATGTATAAGAGTCAAAGCAAAATTGTAAGTAAATTTGTTGAAAAACTGCTTGATTCAGGATAATGTTTATGGACATACTTACATTTTCAGGACTTGATTATAGAGTTGCTTCGCTTATTACATGATACTTTGTTGTCCCAGAAATCAATATACCAAAAATCAGATTAATCGGATGATTAGATCACATAAAAATTAGTTGTTAAAAAAGTTAAAAATCAACATGTTTAAAATGGACGTACGGACATTTTGGTGATGATTATAGAGTTGCTATGCTTTCTAAATCGTACCTAACTACTAAAGAAATTACCATGCAAAATTCGAAATCGACAGGACAATTCTAACATGCCTAAATTAACGAAAAAGCTATCCGTTATGGACGTACGGACGGACGTACGGACGAATCGACCCTAATTATAGAAAAGCCTCGTTTTTTTTAAAATTATGCTGAATATTTAAACATTTCAAAGGCTGATAATAAGCAAACAAATCTACCAATTTTATATATTTTTTAGAATAGAATTAAGTAAGAGGTAGGGATCTATAGGGATAAGACAATAGCCGACAAATTGATGTACATTGTACATCCCCGTTGATTATACAAACAATTGCCCCTTCTGTAGAATACAATTAATGGTTGAAACGTTTGGACACTAAATTTGATCCAACCAATCAAAATTAACTGAAAGTCCCCAAAGTTATTAAGCAAACGAATAAGAAAACTCTATTAAAAAATATTGGGGACTAGTGTAATAAACAGCCCTTTGTCCCCTGTCCCTCTGAGTCATGTAAAGTGTACAACAGAAATAAACAAACAAAATAAAATACAGACAAATAAACACAGATGAAAGAAAATTTATAGATTTTATTTAAAGTTAGAAGGAGATTTTTTTTTAAGTACTCGTAGATTAATTTCATTTTTCAACTTAAAAAGTTGATTTTTTTGGAAAAATATCTGTTGCTTATCACCTTTTACTAAAACCAGATCAGCACCTATAAAAAGCTTCACTGTAAAGGAGAACCATATTAGTTCAGCGGTTAGCGAGATTCTTCGCTACAGACAAAGAAAATGCTTACTACTTTATACAATAACTACTTTGTATTATAGAAAATTGTTATTACTCTATTTACTAAAACAAATTTGTGTCACAGCTTAAAGAAATGTTTGTGGGCATTAAAGAAAGTTATAAAACGATTTACTACCTAAAAAAGAACCAAAAATTACAATTTAGAATTAGTACCCTAAAAGTCCCTCAAATTTACAAAATTATCTAGAAACCCAACACATTAAACAAGTATGACTTAATCCAGAAACTATCAAATATTTGTTTACAAATCTTAAAATTAATTTGATCAAAAATCTTATGAATAACACAAGCTTAATATGTTTAATGGTTAAAGATTTGCTACGCTACGATATCCCAAACTGTTATTGATTTTTTTTATTATAAATATGTATTATTATTATTGGCTATTCGTCAAACAGTGCCGCTAGTCATACCGACGCCAGAAATGACCTAATATATGGGAAAGCTACGGTTTAGAAAAGAAGAGAATAGAAGATTTGGGGCCCCAAAAGGTTCAATGCTTTGTCTGTAAATAAGTTTCACAACATATACCTATATGGTGCACATACATTCAAGCAGAAATGTATCATGACATGATTAATGTTCCTAATGATTTTAAAATTTCCAATGAAGATTAGAACGTTCTTGGACTATTTAAAATATGTGTTACATAATTTTTACTTTTATAAAGATTTACTAGCAAACTTACATTTTGTGTTAAAGTATATTCTGATTATAAATATTAAAAAAAGCTTTCTATAACTGTTAACAGTTTTATTGCATATATTTATTCGTTTTGTCTGATTTTTCAGCCTCGCTTTCACAGAAATTTTTAGTCATTCCCAAGTTGCATTGTGTTTATAACGAGTATTCGATTTGAACCCCCGGCCTCCTCCCTTCATTCCAAGTTATCTTGCTACACTTTACTTTTTTCTGTTTTTAATAAACAGCCCACTTACACCTCTCTCCCTTCATCTTTGCAAGAGTTTCAAGGATAGTACAATAAAAGAAAATGTATTTTTTTCCTATTTGTATGTAAAAATATGCCTTTGGTTGAGAGAAAGAAGATTAATTGGGTATAGTTCCTTTCGTGGCAACGCCTCTAAAGGGGCATTTCTTCCTATTTTCACAGCAGCTTGTGATAGGTTATTTTAGGTTAAGTTAGATCATTGCCCCGCAGGATTAGAGCCCCCCGAAGGAGCTAGAAATAGGAGCAAATTTACTGTGAAAATACGACGAAACGCCCCTTAAGAGGCGTTATCGCGAAAGGGACAACTATAACCGATAAATTTTACAATAATTATCCATTTCCTCCCTGATCTTTGCGCACAATAAAAGCCATTAAAGGCGTACCGAGAATTAGAAAGCAGGGGGCGAGCTTACCTAAGAAAATGCTTAACAAAGGAAAAAAAACAAGGTTAAAAATTTACATAAAGACAAGGAATGATTTTTTTCGCACAATATTTGTAAGAGCTGAACGAACGAGTGAGTTGTAGAGTAAGAGAGTCTTCTTTATAATGTAGGAGACAAAGAGTCTAAAAAATCAGCCATGTGACGTCATAAAAATGAGGGAGATGAGAGATAAGTGGGAAAGAAAACCCCTACAAAAAGAGATGGACACCCACAAAATTTTAATATTAAATTTGTTTAAATTTTATTATAGAGTAGCTGCACTACTAAAAATAGATCAATAGTACATTAGAATTGGAAGGTGGGGAGTAAAAACCATCAATTAACTGTCAGGACATTTTTTAATTATTATTATCTAAAAATCACGCTCCTACACTTTCTTTTTTCTACCTACTAAAATAAGAAGCAAAACGATTGAGAACAAATAAGTTGATAAAAATTGTATTTAAATTCTCTCCTGTTTTATAAAGAAGCAAGGTTTTTTGGTCTAAAGATTTCAGTAACTAATGAACTGATTGAGTTATCCTTTTTAGGGAAGCTTCATATTGATCCTGTTCTGGTTTTAGGCTATTCTATTTTATCCTTTTATCCTTGGGATGGTTTTAGGCTAATTAATACGCTCTTCCTACCCCTGGAACCACAGAGCCCATAGATGCTAAGGGCAATATCATAGTACTCGGCAGCTGTTGAGGCTATCAAAAGCCTGCTGCTCTATCATCTAAACAGCTGCCAAATTATAAATCTGTCCAAAGCCCTTTTATACTTTTTTAGACCATCTGAAGAGTCGCCTTAAAACGGTTAAGTTGTCATTGCCATTTTTTTAAAAAGAAAACTGCTGCTACTCGCCTATAAAAACTATGGATTACTTAAGAATAAGAATTATAAGGATACCAAAAAGTCGGGACAAATCACTCTAGACAGTTTGAATTTTTTTCAGAGAACCCAGTAAAAGTGTCTGACTATGACGTCAGAAAAAAATAACAATTAACCAATGAGAGACCGCTATATATTTTACCATTGGTCAATTACAGTGAATACTGGCTTCTCATTGGTTAATTGTTATTTTTTTCTGACGTCATAGTTCGACACTTTTACGAGGTTCTTTTTCAGATCCCCCGTTTTACGACAATTTCCTGGATTTTTTTTTGCGAATTTTCCCTTAAAGCCTGCAACATATAATTTGCCATAGCTAAACAAATATTTTCACATCGCCAGACCAGCATATGGTTTATTAATATTTTTTTAAGCTTAGCTTTTCTAATTTCTATTCGGATCGTCAATATGATTACTGGTACGTCCGGCTCACCGTACAAATTTTTTTTACTTTTTAAATCTAAAATACAAAAATTTAAGTTGATCAAAGCCTGGTTCATTACCTTTTGGCGAAAAGCCCCTAGAGACAAGAGGCGAAACCGCTAGTAAAACAAACACTAGTAACGACGACTTATTTCTCATATCATAAACAGCTTTCCGTGGATATAAATTGATAAGATTAAAACCCCGAAATGGTGAAGGCATTTGCTTGCAGACGAAAAGGGTCTCCACCACTTGGGCTGGTAGTTATCTGGATTACACATCTATAATTAAAAATTTATTTTCTTGTAACTGGAAAAATTATCTCAAAAATAAGCAATGTGACGTCATAGAAATGAGAGAGATGAGAGGAAAAGTAGGCAAGAAACCCCCTAAAAAAGAGATGGATAATCACCTATTTTTATGACGTCACATGGCTGATTTTGAGAGACTTTGTAACGCTACATGTTATTAGAAACGCCGCCATTGTAATTATGTTTATTATTTTATTAGTTTGTCAGTCTGATTTGTTAAGTTTCGCTACTTATGGCTGTCACCCATGTTTTTAAATGCGAAGCTTTTCTGTAATTTTTGTTAATTTAGGCATGTTAGAATTGTCCTATCAAAATTAACATGATGATTCCTGCAGTTTGATTTAGAAAGCGTAGCAACTCTATAAACTTTAACAGAATGTCCGAACGTCCATTTTAAACATGTTGATTTTTAATTTATGTAATAGAATTTTTTTATGTCATATAATCATCCAATTGATATGATTTTTAGTATGCTGATTCCCGGGACAACAAAGTACAATATTATAAACGAAGCAACTCTATAATCAAGTCCTAAAACTGTAAGTATGCCCATAACAATTTCCTGTATCAAGCAGTTTTTGAACAAATTTACTTACAATTTTGGTTCAGCTTTTATATAATTTATATTCTGATTATTCGTTTCTGACACCATACAAGTGTTAATGCTCTTTTGTCCTACCGTTTCAGAGCTTCGCTTTTATGGATGTTGTCATCCTTGTTTTTCTGCAAATGATGTTGCTAACTCTACTTAAATATGTGTACTCATAGTTGGGAGTCTAAACCAAAACAATGTCGAGATCTAGAAATAAGACAATGGCCAATAAATTGATGTATATCACAAATTATGACCGATAAAATTACCCCTTCAGTATATTAAAAATAATAAACCAACCAATCAAAATTCCCTAAAAGTACCCAAAGTTGTAAAGCCAACGAATAAGAAAACTTTATTGTAATAAACAGCCCATTGTCCCCTCTCTCCCTGGTAGCAATGTTTTAGATTCATAAAACCAAAGTTAACCGACCAGACAGACGAACATTGACAGCAGAGGTAGATTCTTAAAAAAATTGCCCCACTAATCGCTTAGTGGGGCAAAATTGTTTTCATGAAAAATCCTCCAAAATCACATAAAAAATCTACAAAAAAAATAAATGAAATATTATGTTCATAACCCTTCTATGATTTTGTTTATTTTTTGTAGATTTTTAATGTGATTTTGGTGGATTTATCACGAAAACAATTTTGCCTCACTAAGGGATTAGTGGGGCAAACTTTTTTTAAGAATCCACCTCAGGTCTCTGCAGCCGCGCGTCAGCCGCGACTAAGCCTCGAACTAAAACTCGTTTGGATGCTAAAAAAATTGTAACATTGGAATATTTTGGCCAGATTTAGACATCCAGCAGATTTTTAAAATTGTAAACGACTAATTTCCCTGAGGCTTAAAGGCGGTTGAAGCGCGGCTGCCGAGCCCTGATTAATTGAAATAAAGTGACAGTGCTTCTAATAATGCAATTCTATTTCGTGTGAGCAGGGCAATACATGGCTTTTTACATATTGTGTCAAATCGTACAATGTACCTCCCCTATGATGATACACAAAATTACCCCATCTATAATGTAAAATTAGTGGTGAAAACGTTTGAATATTCAACCTTATTAACCAACCAATCAAAATTCACTCAAGTTCCCAAATTTATTAATCCAACGAATAAACAAGCGTTATTATAAAATTTTGGGGACTTGTGTAATGAACAGTCCATTTTCCTCTCTTTCTCTGGAGAAATGAGAACTAAATTCACTAAATGTGTTCAGGTTCCTAACTTTCCAATGTTTTACTTATATAACAAGAAATAATTTAAAATATTTGTGGTAAAATTTTGCAATTGAGAAAATTCATAATTTTTAGACCAATAATTGCTGTGGGAAATCTATGCACAATAAATTGGAGGGCCTCTTTTTTATAAACAAACATTAAAGATATAATATGTAAAACATACCAGAGAGAGAGAGATAGGGGACAATGGGCTATTTATTACACTAGTCCCAAAAGTTTTATAATAACATTTTCTTATTCGTTAGCTCTACATCTTCGGGGACTTTTACGGAGTTATGATTGGTTGGTTTATCAAGTTGAGTGTTCAAACGTTTCAACCACTAATTTTATTATTCATAAGGGGTAATCATCATTATGGATGAACATCAACTTAAGAGCCATTGTCTTATCCCTTTAAACCCCTGAAAACCTATAGATTGGATGCTTGTCTGTGCGTTTATTGTTTCGCTAACTGCTTGACGCATTGAAATTTCTTTTAAAATGAACCCTCAAATATAAGGAAATGACCCCCAGAAAGTAAAATCTCCCCTTCCCCCCTTATTTATAATATTTTATTATTTTTAAACAAAAATCAGGCTATATAAAATATCTATATAATGAAATTTCATACTTTTAGGGAAGTTTCAACTTATTCAATATAAGAGTTTTTTTCCTCTTTAATGATTTCTTTCTTGCCTTATTTAAAACTTTGCTTTTCATTGAAGAGTACAAAATAAACATTAAAACTTTCATAATACCTAGCCGCGCCTGGTGCAAATTATGGGCAACAAGGATAACAACATCCATAAAAGCTGAATATTTGGGTTCATGTGAAGGAAACGAAGTTGTGGGTTTCGTCATATTTTCACAGTAGCTTTTCTCATATTTCTAGCCCCTACGGGGGGCTCTAACACTGCGGGGCCAATTACCTAATCCTGCGGGTTAGGATTTTCCTTTCCCAATTCTCATAAATTATCATTTTAGGCATATCTTTATGACATATTATTTCATCATGAACAGACGTACGTACAACTGTTGCTAAGTAGTAGCTCGGAAAATTTTGGATATGTTTTGGTCTATTTTAATCTGTCGGCACTCAAATACAGGGAGGGAGGGGATATTGGGTGGATTATTACACTAGTCACCAAAGTTTTATAATAATTGTTTTCTTTTGAGGATACTTAAAGTGGCACCAAAACAATGACGTAATACAATAAAGTTTACTAATAAGAGTCAGTATACACTGTAATTGAGCAATGGTAAAATTTGGTTATTTTATCGTATGACGTTATTTTTTGGTGCCACTTTACGCTGTCTTTTTCTTTTTCATTGGCCTTTGTGACTTTTGAATGAATTTGACTGGTTGGTTCATTAATTTAAGTGTCAAAACGTTTCAACCACTAATTGTAAACTATAAAAAGGGTGATTTGGTATTTTAACATTTGGGATGTATTTCAATTTATCCGCCATTGTCTTATCCCTTTAGATCCCTGACTCAAATATATGTTTGCAATTAGCTAGATGCATTAGCAGCCCAAGAGTGCGTTGAACCCTTTTCATTTTTCTTTTCTACATGCATAGTTGTTCTATGAAGATTTAGATTTCTTAACTCTATCGTTTTGTAAGTCGGATATACTTATATTATAGCAATTAGAACTTAGATGCTATATATTGAAATAAGAATCATAAAATTAATACCAGTTTTGTTAGTTTTGTTTCAACCCCTCAGGGCTAACCAAAAAAAGCTGTCTATAATACGATGCGATAAATATCTATGCACCAAAAATTGCAAAGAGGTATAGTTTACAGAATACTTCATTTTCTTGAATGAAATATACATGACTGTTATTTTCTAAACCTAATGTTATTTTTTACCCTTATAAATTTCATGATCATAACATGTTATGCTTTTTAATGTACTAGCGGCTACGCCCCCTAGAAGCCTCTAGAGGCACTAAGGTAGGAGGGGGAAAAGTCGACCTCATTTTAAATTTGAGTGTCAAAAGACTAAAATAAATATTTTTTGGGGGGAGAGGTGAAGACACCCTCTCCAAAAATAGTTTAAAACCTTCCCAGGACCTGTAAGAAGCTTTACTGTAAAGGAGGACAATATCGGTTCAGCGGTTAGCAAGATCCATCGGGACAGACAAAAAACACTTACTACTTTATATAATAGGATAATATGAGATTTACAGTACCTGTTATTCAATGGATGGGACATTGGGCTGTTTATTACACTAGTCCCCAAATTTTTATAATAATGTTTTTGTATTCGTTGGTTTAGCAACTTTGGGACCTTTAGTGAATTTTGTTTGGTTGGCACATTAAGAAGAGTGTTCAAATTTTTCAACCATTAATTATTATCTACACTCTAGAGGTAATTTTGTGTATCATCATTTGGGATTTACATAAATTTATCGGTCAATGTCTTATCCCTTTAGATCCCTAATTCTTTACCCTAGCCCCTTATAGATTTCATGAACATAATATGTTATGCTTTTTAATATATGATAAGAGATTTACCGTGCTAAACTCAGTGATCTAAAGGGATAAAACAATAGCTGATAAAACTTTGTACCTCCACAATGATAAAACACCAAATTACCTCTTCTGTAGATAAAAATTAGTGGTTGAAACGTTTGAACACTCAACTTAATAACTCCACTATTAAAATTCACTAAAGTTGTTCAATGTTCAGCCAACGAATAAGAGAACGAATAAAACTTTGAAGACATTCGAATCCGGTGTATAGGAACCGGTTCTCATCCATACGAAAAAACTATGTCTAGCATCGTATTATATCCAGCTTTCTACGAATATAAAAATGTACAATCATAAGATTAAAACCAGTTTTTTTAGCCGGTGCCTTTGGCACCTCGGGGCTAAAAAAACTAGTTTTAATCTCATAATTGTACATTCTATATCCGCGGAAAGCCGTTTATAATACGATGCGAGAAATAACTATTCTCGTATTCATTCGAATCCAGTGGATAGGAACCGGTTCTCATCCATACGAAAAAACTATGTCTAGCATCGTATTATATCCAGTTTTCTACGAATATAGGTACAATCATAAGATTAAAACTAGTTTTTTTAAGCCGGTAAACGGGGCTAAAAAAACTAGTTTTAATCTTATAATTGTACATTCTATATCCACGGAAAGCCGTTTATAATACGATACGAGAAATAACTATTAAAACCTTATGTTTTTACAAATCAGGTTAATTTAATATATATTATGCTTTAAATTTGAGTTTTTACAACTTTACAACAAATTTTCTCTAGAGTAAATAAATAGGCAATTTAAGAACAACATCCCAGACCTATCCACCCGCCCCCCCCCCCCAAAAAAAAAAAATTGTCCTATCTTACCTCCTCATTGAGATATTTCAATCCCCTCTTCCCATAAAAAGATGACCATGGTTTATTGCAAGGACGTCTAGTGGGGGGGAGGGAAAAGGGAAGATTATACCCCCCCCCCCCAAAAAAAAAAGCTTGGACGTCCTTGCCTATATGATATAAAGATTATCACCCAAAATGAATTTAAATTTTGAATTCCCCCCCCCCCCACAAATGTAAAAGCTTTGACGCCCTTGGTTTAATGTATGTTCAGTACAACCTCCAAAACAGAATAAGTCTTTATATGCTCCTATGAAAGCGAAGTTCCTTGATGTTAGTTGCGAAGCTATTTGTTTGAAAAAAAGTATTAAGCACCTATACCATTTATAAAAGTACTTAGAAAGTTTAAAAGAGGATTGTGCACTTGCGGGACACAGAAAAAAAATCATGAAAAAAAACATTTATAATAAATGTACATTTTAAATTTTTTTTTCTTAGTTTTCAGTTAACTGTAGATTGCACGTTCTTTGTTTGAAAGTTTGAACGGATTGTCCAGGGAGGGAGGGACAAATGAGATGTTTATTACACTAGTCCCCAAAGTTTTATTATAACGTCTTCTTAGGCAACTCTGGGGACTTTTATTGAATTTTGATTGGTCGGTTCATTTAGTTGAGTGTCAAAACATTTCAACGACGAATTGTGATCTACAGAACGGATAATTTATAATTAATGTATATACCATTGTCTTATCCCTTTATATCCCTGCCCTTATTCAGAATTATTTCCCCTCTCTTTGAGGAATGCACTTATATATTTATATATGTATTTGTACTATAAACTCACACAGACTTTCTTTTTTAACCCTAAAGGCGAAATAAGATACCCAGTGGACCGAGAATGTATGTTTAAAGTACATGATGATGCCTAGGGGGCTTGGTGACGCTTTGGGTAAAAGACCTTTCCATGTCACCTTTTACCCTGGGTACCATCCCATCAGATAACCAACTCTTAGATTGCACGACCTTTGTGCATGGTAATGAGCTGTTCCTTTTTAGGGCCAAGGCATTCCCCCTACTCTAAATATTTATGTCGCGCATCTAACATAGCAGCAAAAGGAACCATTTTTAACGAGTTGTCGGACAGAGCTTCGAACTAATCACATCCCCCGAAAAGTGAAATTGATATTTTGTGTTTGAAAACTTTGTTTTGTAAGTCTTACTTCAAACTATGTAAATTGTACAAAATTAGATTCTCTATTAGCCTGGCATCTTTAAGGCAAAAGCACTGGATTGTTCGAACTATGTGTTGTATCTCCTCAGGTTTCTACCCCTTTATGGTTCTTTTAAGTCAGATGGACTTCAGAAAGAGAGGGAAAAATTTGCTGTTTATAACACTAGTCCCCAAAATTTTATAATAACGTTTTCTTATTTGTTGGCATATCAACTTTAGGGACTTTAGTGAATAGTAATTTGTTGGTTTATAAAGTTTTAACCACTTATTTTACGCTACAGAATGGGTAATTTTGTGTATCATCATTGGAGATGTACATCAATTTATCGGCAATTGTCTTATAGTCAAAGGAAATAGAGGTCTCTGTCAAATATAGTGATATTTAAAGACATAGCTGGCGTGCTTAAGGGCGATGTAGTGGGCAATATACATATCAGGGGGTGTAAACACCTTTCAAGGGGGTTCAAAAAGAGGTTCAGGGTGGTGCATACATGGAAGGCTGTCCAACCCTCTAAATTTTCCCAAGGGATGAATGTACGCCTCTGATCAATATGTTTTTATTTTTTTTATTATTTTTTTTTTCTCTTTATTCTTGTTCTGCACATAATTAATCAATTTCCACAAAAATAAAATTGTTGCAAATAAGAATGTAAGGAAAAATTACCACAGCAATGCAAAGAATAAGGAAAAATTGATCTAAAATTGCTTTTGAAATATTTATTACTAGCGGCTACACCCCCCCCCCTTTCCCTAGAAGCCTCTAGGGGCACTTAAGGTCTGGGGAAGAAATCGACCCGCCCCCCATTTTCAAGTTTTATAAAGTTTAATCGAAAAAAAATTGTGGGGGGATTTTTTCTAGGGGCGTTTACTCTTTGAAGGTTGGAGATACTCTCCACTAAAATTGTTATAAACCTACCCTGGAGCTTTCAGAAGCTTCACTGTGAAGGAGAACCATATCAAGTCAGTGTATGGCAAAAAAAGGGTTACTTTATGTAATAGGATAAGTCAATTAGAGCAGCTTGACAAACAAGCGGCTAGTTTTTCTTTATCTAAAACAGCCCTGTCTGTTTGCTAAATTTGAAACTTAGGAAAAAGTTCTTTTTTGTAGTAGCGGAGCTACTCTATCACTTACTTTGTCTTTCCGCTAAACATGCACCCATCTTTCAGGGAGGGAGGGGACATTGGGCTGTTTATTGCACAAATCCCCAAAGACAGAGTCCCCAGATGCTTGAGGAGCAATCGCTAGTTTTATCTTTGTTCTTGATAGTACTCCTAAAAGTGTACACCTTTTTAGTGTACACAAATCTTGATAAAATGTGCCTGAAGCTAAAAATTTCTTGCAATTTGAGGTCACTCAACTGATTGCTAAGATTTTTTTTTATAAAATTCCCATCTATTTGTTTGTCACTTACACCAGATAAATTTCGAGGGTTTGTGAGCATTTTACAAACACTCGTTAATGTAATTCTTAAAACTGCTTAGTTCCAAGGAGGGAGGGGACATTGAGCTGTTTGTTGCACTAGCCCCCAAATTATGATGTTTTCTTATTCGTTGGCTACGTCGGAAACTTTATTTAATTATGATTGGTTGGTTCATTAGGTTGAGTGTTTAAACTTTTCAACCACTAATTGTAATTTAAAGAAGGGGAAATTTAGATCCCTTGCTTACTATATACTTTTTTTGTGAGCATAAAATATGGTTATATAAGCGTATTATGAGAAAAAAATTGCTGTTTCATCGACCTCACCCTTTTTTTGCGGTGTTTCCGCATTTCACAAAAAAAATAGTTCATCTCTGAGATGTTTTGATAAATTAGATAGATTTCTAGGTCACACTTTCTTTTAAAAATACATATATGCAAAGCTCCACAGGGAGATACTAACTGTTTCAGTAAGAAATCATCACGAATTAAAAATTTCTTAAATTAATTGATTACATCTATACTACCAACAATGAAATTTCTTTCGAAAAAAATCAAAAAACCTATTCGTAATTTTCAACTGTCGTTGGTGGGAAACACTTAGTAGAATTGACGACTTTTTTTTCTGCCCTAAAACATTATTTTAGATTTATTTTGCTTGTTGGCTATACCTTATTCCAGGTTTGCTTAAAATCAATATTATATGCAAAAAGGAATTTTGTTGGAATGTATGTATAGCCTTTTCTGTAACTAGGAGGAAGGAGAAAACATATTTTATTGGATCCTTACGGCCAGCTGAACTTGAGTTTCCGATTTTGTACATAATTTTCTCATCCTATTTCAATGTTCACTACTAGCTAAAAAAGCTTCAAACTTCGAAAAAAGTCAAAATTTAAAAAAATAAAATTTTGAATGGATAATATTATGTATCGTTTGTACATTATATTTCTTTTCCCTTTGACCGGAGTAGCTGAAAATAGGTTTAGCAATATTTGGGTTAACTGTAGTACAACTTCGGAAATTAAGGAAGAAATAGGCAATCAATTTTCAGTTGATCATCCTCACAGTAATTTCATGTCTGGAAAAAAATAGAAAATTTTAGTAATTCCCTTCAACTGTTAGTGGACCACTAAATAAAATTTTGAAAAACGTATTTTTTATGCATATTTTAGTTTGGATATGGTGGTGGACGATAAATTGTAAAAATCCTAATTGTATTAGGGTTGGGAGGGGGATAATGACTGAAATTTCTTAGAGAATAGGGCAAAAGTAAGAAGTAATATAATTTATAGCAATCTGATAAAAAAAAACGATTTTGATGTTTATCGCGTTCGCTAGTTGTCAGGGGAGTTGCTGTTTTAAATGAAGTCTTTATGAAACACTTTTTTTTAAAAATGATTTTTCTGTTGCGGTATTAAAACCGCTACAATTAAAGTAAGACAAATCTTGTTATCTATAATAAGTAGTACGATGTCTGTCTGTCTTTCTGTCTGTCTGAAGCTTAAGATCTCAGTAACCACTGAACCGATTGGGCTCTACTCTTCAGGGAATATACCTATTGGTCCTGTGATGGTTTTAAGCTATTTTCTTGGGGGGATGGGACACCCCCACGCCCCCCCCCCCAAAAAAGCCTAGAGGCTAGGGGCGAAGCCGCTAGTTAAACATAATAAAGTAATTAAGAAAATTTGAAAAAAATACAAGATATTAAGGTCAGGTTTATATTGCTACGTCTAGCCAATAGAATTGTTATGAAATGTCGGCTTATCTGCGGCTGATTTTCAAATAAAAAGCCGGCTTTAGTGGGTTTACTTTAATCGGCTGCCATTTTTCGCGGATGATTCTAAAGATGCAGGTTTACCAAAATAGGAAAGAAAAAGTTGTTTGTTAAAAAAAATTACAATATCAAGAACATCCAAGCTTTTTTTTTTTTGGGGGGGGGGGGTAAGAATTGAACATTCATTTTTTTTTTTTTGGGGGGGGGGGTAACTTTTTTATCAAAGAGGCAAGGACTTCCAAGTTTTTTTTTAATTTTAGGAGGGGGGGGGGGTAGTAAAAACTAAAAATCAAATAATTTAGGCACCCCAAAATTCTTTGGGGGGGGGGGGGGAGGGGTAATCAACTATTATTTACCCCCCCCCCCCCCACCCTTGGACGTTCCTGTCTAATATCATTCCAAAAATATTTTTTAGCCGTTCCTTATTTGATTGTTATAAAAATGGACAGTACGTGATACATGTTTTTATACCAGTGGCCCTTAATCTGTTTGAAGCCCCTAAAAAGTAAGAAATCATGGTAACAATTTTCTTATATAAATTAGGGATAATTTACAAGCCAGACCATTTTCAACTTTCAAACAAGGAGAGATTTTTTCATAAGTAGCGCACCAACATAAAGAAAACATATCCTTATAATAAGGTAAAAAGATGTTTGTCTGTGCCGAAGGATCTCGCTAACCGCTGAACCTATCAAGTTCTCCTTAACAGGGTAGCTTCTCATATGTTTTGATAAAGTTAATCAAGAGTAAAGCTTTTTCGTCATATTGATATAGACATCCTGTTACTTTCTTATAAGGATTGACGGTGATTTAGGTGGACCCTTAATCAGGGACATGGGGAGGGGGGGGGGGGGGCTGGAGTTATGCTCCTTATAAATTTCGTTTACCTCATTGTTAAGCGAAGAAATTGTATTTGTCTATAGAAAAGCTTCGCGTTTTAATAAGAATTTATTGCTGTACGTACTTTTACATAACTTGTGTAAACCCTTTTTTCATGGGTTTTTGAACATTAAGATTATTAGACTTTAAATTTCATTGTCAATGTTAAATTGATTATAATGTGCAATTCCTGTCTTATTTCGCTTCCATGAACAAACAGGGAGGTAGGGGACATTGGGCTGTTTATTACAATAGTCCCCAAAGTTTTCTTATTACAACTTTTGGGGATTTTATTGAATTTTGATTGGTTGGCTCATTAAGAGTCCAATGTTATAACCACTAATTAAAATCTAAAGAAAGGTTTATTTTGCGTATCATCATTGTACATCAATTTATCGCCAATTGTCTTATCCATTTAGATCAACAATGAACAATAATTTTATCATTTTGATATTTATTTCTTTGTACGCATATTTTTGTTTTCAGTACATTGCTTCTTCCCTAGTTTGGGCGTGGGGAATATAGGGAAGGCAGTTGATTCACCCCATATTAATCTATACATTTATAAAAGCGAAACTTTTCTATAATTAGTGTTGGGTTGTCTGTCCGGGACAGTTAGCTTTTTTTCGGTAATTTGACCAGGTTAGAATTGTCCTATCGATTTCAAACTTTGCATGATGATTCCTATAACAAGCAAAGAAACGTAGCAACTCTATAAACATTACTAGAAAGTCCGTATGGCCATTTAAAACATGCAATTTTTTTTATTTTTTTACAAAAGTTTTTGTATGTTATAAGAACACAGTAAAAGTTTCGAACTGATTAAGACGTAAAAAAAATTAGCCAATGAGAGGCCATTATTGACCAATGGTAAAATTTATGGTGGCCTCTCATTGGCTAATTTTTTTTTACGTCATAATCAGTCCGACACTTTTACTGTGTTCATGTTATAAGCATTCTTTTCATCTGATTTTTGAAATACTGATTACCACAAGACATCTGATTTTTTCAAAATAAGCACAGGAGTTAGACAGGGATGCATGTTATCACCTATTCTATTTATATTGGTCATTGACTGGGTGATGAAGAAAACCACCGAGGACAAAAAACGTGGTCTCCAGCTGGGCATACTAGGACACATAGAAGATCTGGACTTTTGCTGATGACCTGGCACTGATTTCAGAAACAATCAAACATCTACAAGCTAAGACAGATAGACTAGTCAAATATGCAGGACAAGTCGGGCTCTTTGTTAATGTCAAGAAGACCGAAATTATGAATATACCTACAAATCCTGATCAAAGTATAACAATAAATGGTGAACAATTGAAACAAAGTATCAAATTCACCTATCTGGAGAGTGTTCTCAGCAGTGAAGATGGCTCAAAAGCTGATATTAAAAACAGGATTGATAAGGCTAGGGTTGCTTTCAACAGCCTACACAAGGTTTGGAATTCAAAGTATGTCATAAAAAACTTCAATAATAAAAATCACGAAACCTTGTAAAAATGTATATTGTATAATGGTCTTTTCAAGCATTAAGCTAATAAGAAAAACGTTAAAATCTAAGTCTTTATAATGCTTGAAAAGACCATTATACATACAATATACATTTTTACAAGGTTTCGTGATTTTCATTATTGAAGTTTTTTATGACATACTCTATAGATCATTTCCAGATGTCTATTTACAATTTTTGAGCTTCGCTACTTATGGATGTTGTCATCCTTGTTAACATTTGATTTAGGTTTTGCTAAACCATAAAAATAACATCAATGTAGAAACATAGAGGAAAGGACCAAAAAAACTGTACTAATACATTTCCGCCGTTTAAATATAAAATTAAAACTCACAAATAGGGCAACATTTTGAGGAAAATATCATTATCAGAATAACATTAATTTATGAATACAAAATAATGGGACGCATGTTAGTATGGATATTTTGGAAATTATAACTTGGATGTTGCACCAGATTTTCATGTACTGTTATAAAGTAATGCTCGCCGCTGGCTAAAACAACGATCTCCCCCATTAACCCTTTATACCCAATCTCCTCCTCTCCTACTGGATGAGCGAACTGACCAAAAAAAGTGTCCGCAATATCAAGCTAAATTGACTACAAATTTTCCCCTGTTATCTTGAATATATTAACCCAGAAAATCACGTCACCCGGCCCCATACCGTTTCTTATTTACACTGGCGGTTATTTATAATCTTAGAATAGCTTTGCAACAAAATATGTATATCATTGTTCTTGGTTTATTTAAAGTGTATTTTGAAAAAAGAATTGTATTACTCCATAAAATGGAAAGCCTACTACGTATTTATTGTTAATACTTACTCTATAGTCGTTATGGTTATGTTATGCTTTAAAACAAGGATGAAAACATACATAAACCTTTAAAAACAATAAATATGCAATTAATATTGGTATGTTCATTGTCAAAACTATTATCATAGATTTAATATAACTTTGACCTCACACCAGCTTATCATGTACTTAATTCAGAAAGTGAAACTTGTAGCTGGCTTAAATAACGACCCCCTACCATCCTCTCCTACTGGGTGAACGAACTGACCAAAAAATAAGGTCTTTATTAGCAAGCTAATTTGACGACAATTTTCCCCTGTCATAATATCCACGTATATTATCAACAAAAGAAATAATTATAAGACACCATTAAACAAACTTGTACTGTGCAGTAGCATGTCACAAAAAAACAGGTGCAATTTCTCATGGTTGTGTAATTAGATCATTAGTTTTCTATGTATTCTAAAGCTATTTAAATATTTAGTAGATTCTTTGTAACAACTTGGTTTAATCTGAACCTAAAAAGATGATAAGATGAAATGAATATTAAAACTAAACATGTGCAGAGAGAGAGGGCACATTGGGCTGTTTATTACACTAATTCCCAAAGTTCTATAATGAAATAGAAAGTTTATGGGTAAATGATTTAATTAAAAAAAAATATATAACAGTTTCAGAAGCTAGTTTAGTCCATGCTATTGGTAAACACTTACAAAACACACATATTGATTATAATAATTGGGTAGTAAAATTTGTCAGAATTAAGTTATAGTTCTTTACAACAACATATGGAATACACTATGTACAGTGCACACACAAACCTATTTTGAGTATTTAATTTATTATTTTAGTTCCTTAACTAATGGATACACAAAGTGTAAATACACCAGCTAGTTGTCTAGAAGGTGATTGGTTGATTCGGGTATAGTCCCTTTCGTAACATCGCACCTTATGGGGCGATTCTTCGTATTTTTCACAGTAGCTTTTCTCCTATTTCTAGCCCCTGTGGGGCCAATTACCTAACCCTGTGGGACAATCAACTAACCCAATATAACCTAACCTAACCTAAAATAACATATAAAAAGCCATTTTAAAAATACGACGAATCGCCACTTATGTTACGAAAGGGACTATTCCCGTTGATTCTAGTACCAAAAGATGTTGTTACTTAAGCTGAAAGAAATGCATTTTAAGAGTTGGTTGTTCATAAGATGTTAGATCACAAATTATACTTTTTGAGTTTTCAGTATCAAAACCATTGTGTTTAAGCTAGCAACTAACATTTTTTGTGATATGTAGCAACCAATTATCTAATTCATTTTATTCTCTTTGTCTGGAAGTTCTCACATTACAAATTACCATTTTAATAACATTTTATGTACTATACATATACCTATAACCAGGGGCGTCCAAGCTTTTTTGTTTGGGGGGGGGGGGGGTAAAATGTTGAAAATAAAAATTTTGGGGGTGCCTATGGGGGGTAATCTTTATTTTATAGAGGCATTTTTTTTATTTGGGGTGGGGGGGGGTAAAAATTGAAAATCCCAATTTTTTTTTTTTTTTTTTGGGGGGGGGGGTAATCACTTGGACGTCTATGCCTATAACCTCTATGACAACTATTAATGACGATTCAGCTTTTTTCCTGATTATATAACAAAATTATATTACACCCAAATATGTTTGCTAAAAAATATAGTTACAATAAAAACAATAGTTAACTACTTTATGGTATTCAAAACGAGTAGAAAGAATAACCATAACAGCTTATTTTTATTTTTCAGTGTAACTTTTTTAACCAAACTATATTCTCTGGTTATAGCTGTGTTTGTAAAACTATCAAGTAAAGAAATTTGTAAAATTTTAGAATTAAAAATGCCTGGTGGTGCTGTTAGTCTGTCGGCAGCCCAATCTTCAGAAACCCACCTGGAAAATAGTAGGCGAGAACTTTTGTGGCAACTTTTCAACAGGTTAAATTTGTACTAGCAGACTTAGAAAAAGAAAATTTTAATATACTATTAATTTTGTTTTTTAGGGGTGGATACTTAAGGTCTAAGAAAGTTCAAGACCACAACCGTATTGTTTAAATTGCATTATTTAAAGAAAATAATTAAGAACAAAGTGAATCCTGTAATTTTCCAATATGTCTAGAGCTGATGAAGAAGGTTCTGGTCATGTTACTGTAGATCAAATCTGTCAAGCTGCACTGGAGATAGGAATAAATACTGACAGGTAGATAGATGAAGAGAATATAAATATAATATGCTGCAATATAATAGACACTGATAAGTATATAGAATATACTAAATAAGAGGTGACCGATATGGAGCTGGTTGTATATTGAAAGATAGACAAATAAAGAAGATACAAGACACTTAACTGTAAAGAAGATATATCTAGCTGCGCTGGATGTTTGAGCTTCTTTCTTGAGTATGGCTGGTGTAATACTTTAGTTCAGCCTACTGTACATAATTAACACTAATTTTTTTTTATAACAGGGAAAGAATAAATGAATGGTTTGCAAAGAAAGATGTTGATCGTGATGGTACACTCACTTGGATGGAAGTTTTGGGTAAGAATTATCAGCTAATGTAGTATAATTTGATCTTCATAACTTGAATAAACTTTAGTAAGTAAGAAAAAATTCTATTTAGAATGGTATATTATGATAATTTAATCATAGAACTTAAGATTATTTTAGACAATTGGTTTTTAGCCTGGTTCTAATAATAAACTAATAATAAAAATCACAACAGGTTTTTATGTGGATCCAGATGAAGTCAACAAAATAGCATTTAAAGTATTTGACCAGGACAGAGATGGAAAGATAACAAAAAAGGTAACTTAAAAATTTCTATCTAAAGTGTTTTCTAAGAATTTTTAAAATCAAAGGAATAGTTGCTCCATATATTATTCACAAAGATCCAACTTGGTAAGCTGTAGAAAATCTTTCCAATCCAATGTTTTATTGATAAATAGAAGCATATTGTATAAACTTTACACAAAGCTTGTCTCAGTCTGAAAAATATTCCATTCCACATTACTAGTTCAGGAGAAATTTTTTTCTGATTAAAATACATTTTAAGTATTTTGAAGAAATTCACCTTTGCTAATAGCATTAAACCTCCCCTTGACCTATACAACTTATCAAAAACTGCAGAACTAACATTCAATTTTATTAAAAAATCTTTAAAGTTCAGACGCACACTTACACCTACAACTTACTACTTTATAGAATAGGATAGTCAATTAAAACAAAACTGTGTTTACTCAGGAATTCATGGAAGTTACTAAGACTTTGACAGAAGAACAAGTTGACATGGTATTCAGAAGGATTGGCAAAGCAAAAGAAGGAGAGGTAATATTTAATATGTGTATAAAAATACAGACTAACATAGATTTACCATTATAATTCCTCTTAGTGATGGATAAACCAAAGAACCTCTCTCCCATTCTTTTTAAAGAGGGACTAAAGAAAAGACACTACTAGATGCACTTGCCGTCTGTCAGCTAGCACTCTTTAAAGTTCAAAGACTTTTGGACATAATGCTTACCAGAGCTGGATCTTTAAATCATTTCAATGGTGATCTAAACCACCCCGCGCGAAATTTCAGCCAATCACCGCGGCGCATTTTTAAAATACGCAGCTGTGATTGGCTGAAATTTCGCGCGGGGTGGTTTAGATCACCATTGAAATGATTTAAAGATCCAGCTCAGGAACATTTTACCATGAACTGCATTACATTTGTAAAGTGGACACCCTGATAATTAATTTCTCAATGTTATTTTAGATAAACTACAGGGAGTTTTGCAACATGATGAACAGGAGGTAATATTTAGTAGCCCAGCTGTCATAGACATCTAAAGGTTTGAGGTGGATAAAAGGGTTTTCACTGTTCTCCCCCCTTAATCTTTGAAAACCCATATTTTAACCTTAAAATTTTCAAAAATACATTAGCTTACTCCAATCTAACCTTAAAAAAACCTCATTTAACCTCCCTCAAAATAAAAATCTTGGACGTCCCTACTCTGCTTTGAAGTCAGAGTCAGTCCATTTAGAAATTATGTGAACAGACAGATTTTAAAAATATGAAAAATAAACTACTTGAAAAATCCTCTTTAATTTCTTATAATCGACTTGACTTTACCTACTAATAAATTAAAATATCCTATAATTGTAAACTTAAATTTTTTAAAGTTTTCTTTAATTTATTTCATACCAGAAGAAAATCCAAAACTAGAGAAGAAACTGGGCAACGAAGCGAAGCATATGTAGCATCAGATGATACTAGCAGTGTCTGTACAGAAACTACTGTAATACCTGATGAAGATTAAAATGATTTAGTTATTTATTGCATTGTATTTTAGACAGCTTTCCACTATTATTAAAATAAAAAATATTAAAATTAAAAATTTTTTTCTAATGCTAGGCTACACATACATGATTTTTCAGTATTATAATACAGCGGATATTAATCGGTTTATAAACCATATTGGAAAAACTGTTAAAGTAAAAGAAATCAAATGGTGCAAATAAAAATATTTGGGCAAGAAGGATAGTGCAAAGAAAATGGTAATACTTTAAGCTTATAGTCACAATTTTATTTTAATTCAACACACTACCTTAGCTTTTATGCACTGTAATTTTAATAAAAGATATTCAATTGTCCTTGTGTACATATTATTCATAATAACATACATTTAAAATAATTTTAAAAATCCTGAAATTTTCATATTATTGAAAAAAGTTAATAAGGATATCAATAAAAAACTTTAAAATCACGTACTGATGATACTGTATCAAACTTTTTTTTTTGCATGTCATTTTAAAAAAGGTTGTTTTGCTATTTCTTTATTCTATCTTTGTGTATTTTATTATTTTAAATTAAAATAAATGTATAAATAACAATATATGCTTTTATTTACTTCCATTACGTTATTATTACCATACCAACATTGTATATCAATGGTGAACATGCTTTCTAATACCCTTAAATATGTTTATTATAAAAAATTGCCTAATTTGATTTTTTAAAAGTGAATCTTTTCTACATTTAGGATCTTACCGTCTTTATTTAGATATTATTGAATTATCCTAGAAATTTCAAACCCTACTAAGGATTTCTTTAATTTGAAAAGCAAGTTTATGATCTTTACAAGATTGAATTAAGTTAGAGAGATGCACTCATTGGTCATAAATAAGGGTGTGGGGGGGGTGAGTTTATTGCTCGACAGGGATGTTGAGTGAAAGCACCCTACAAGAAATTAGTCATTGAAATTAATTGCGTAGCTATAAAATAAATATTTAATAAGCATAAAATTTGTTAGTAAAAATATAAATGTACTATGCATTAGCATTGGCAATCAGTGGGGTATTTCATTTGTATACTGTAAAAGAAAAGAAGAAAATTTTTCATCGAACTATGGCCCTTTTGATTATAATAGTGGTCATGTTACATTGAATGTTATCATATATAGAAAAACATCAACAATATAATAAATGGAACACGTTCGAACGTCTTAAGAGTACAATAAATCCATTGAAAACAGTTAATTTCAGCCAATCAAACTAAAGATGTCGAATTACCCCATGCATTGCAATACAGGGAGTAAGGGAGGAACCAATGGGCAATTAATCCAATTTAAGAGGGTTCGCTGAAAAGCAACGAAAACCAGATTTTTCAAGAAAATTTTACCAAAATTGTAAGGGGATCATGGTAACCTAATTTAGAACAAAATTAGTTCTAAGAAAAAAATCATTTACTTGAAAATTAAATTATCAACACATCACAATGTAGTAAACATTCTGTAATTAATCACTAGAAAAATCTTGTTTAAACCACCCTCAACCCTTCTAATATATTTATAACTGACCCCAAAATTCAAGCGGTTCTTAGATTATTTAATACATAAATATCACAGTAGAGTTTCAATACATGAAAAGACATTTTCTTGGGAAAAAATATTTTTTAAAACCAGCGATAAAAAACAAACTTTTCTGTCTGCATATTCAAAACTAGCTCAGCTAGTTAGCGGGGCATTGATGCGCAAGTCCCCAAAATCAGTAAGAATCTGCTGTATTCGTGCACATTCCCTTTAAGCTAGTCCCCAAAGTCTGAGACTACTTAAAAATTGAATATTCGATCCATTGTCCCCTCCCTTACTCCCTGATTGCAATACCTCTTTCTTAACATAAAAAGTTTAATTTAAATTCTGACTTTTTTTCAGTACATAAATCCTGTACTACCAGGATAGGAACCATTTAAAAATTTAATATTCATAAATCAGTTTAAAACAAGACTGCATACATACAAAGAAGCAGGATACAATCAAAACATTTTATTCATGAAATTGTAATCAAGACATTTAACAAAATAACTTTAAGTTTTCATTGTCATTATAGGTAAAGAACCAAAAAGTTCTTATAAATCAGTAAAACACTAAATATTAAAGTGTAAAACGGACTGTATATAAAAGATTCTTAAGAAAAAACAGACTTTTTTTATCTACTTATAACATTTTATGCATTACATACCCAAATAGGAAAATATTAACATGCCTAATTTTAAACTAATTTAGACATACAGCATGCTGACATATCCTAATTATGGAAAGTATAGCAATTTTCAAATACAATATTTATTGAACATTAAAACTTGTTTAGAATAATTTAGTTTAGTCTGGAAAAGTTCGGTTAAGTGGTTCCAACCTCGAAAAGTTAATGTTTGTAAACAACTCACAATTCACTTTCATTATTAACTTTGATATAGAAGAATATACGTTGTTGTAAAGGAATAGTTTCATATAAGGTTTTAGCTACAAATTAGTGATTGTTTTTTTAGTATTGATATGTAATAAGTTCATATAGTATAAAAATGTTAACAATTTTGTGTTTTCAAAATAACCTAAAACATTATTCATTTACTTGTAGTTTAAATATCTTTTCAATTATTTTTGGGAAATTGAAGTTTTATACCTTTTTATTTCAACAAGCATTTTCTTGTTTATTTTTCTTCTGATTATAATAATAATTGGAGTATAATTTCAAAGATATTGAACAAGAAAAGCAAACATTGAAACAAAATCCATATGAGAATTACCTTTTAAATTCCAAATATAAACACTGCTGTAGGAGAAATTTTCAAGTATTTTCCATCTCTCGAATATCAGTTTTGCCAATACTGATATTAGTGCATTTTAGACTTAATGAGAGCATTTGACTCAATAATTTGTATTTATTTACCTGAAAAAGCCATAGAAGATGAGTTACACCGTCAAGTCTTAGGCTCTTAATATAATCTTGCTAATGAAGTGCATCATTATCCGGCCAAACACCATAAATACATCCAACCTGTGCTTGTAGTAACAAGTTACACCTTTTTTAATTTTAGATAAAAATGCCAGGAGCTATTGGAGTGATTGCACTTGCCAGGTCCTCTAAGGAACACCAGGACAACCACTGGACAGATTGTCTCTGGAAGCTTTTCAACAGGTGAAACTTCCAAAAATATTCAAATAATTTAACAGTTTAATGAGGTGTGTTTTCTGAATATAAAAAAAAATTTAAAATAATTTTTGCTAGCATCTTTTTTATGTATAAGTGTAAACAATAAGCTTGCACTAACAGATAAAGTTATTCCATTAAGTGTTGGGTATATAAGAAAAGTAAAAAAATTGTCAGATGGCTCATATTATTCAGGAATAAGGTATAACCAACAAGTGAAATAAATCTAAAATAATATTTGGGGGGCAAATGGAGAAGTCGTCAATTTTACAATGTGTTGCCCCACAACGACAACTGAAAACGTGTATAGGTTTCGTGATTTTTTCCCGAATTGATTTGGCTATTGGTATAAGCTGCATATTAGTGGGGCTTGGTGTGTTAAGGGCGAATACCTCTTCATGCAGTAAATATTCAATTAAATGTCACCTATTATAATTTATACAGATTGCATTTTAATTTATCACTATTAAAGATTTTGCAGGTCAGAAAAGAATAAAATTGTTAGAAATTTAATTTAAACTAAAATTGATCTAGAGCTGATGAGGATGGGACAGGACACATTACTGCAGAGCAATTATATCAAGCTGCTGTAGATTCTGGAATGGAGACAGACAGGTAAATTTAGAATATGGGTAGGGCTAGATGTAATACTGGTAAACATTGCATCAAGGAGCCAAAAGTACTGGAAAGGCAATCAGGTGGATATTTGGATTGAAAATTCTGAATATTACAATTTGTCAAATATTGTGAAAATTTGATTGACTAATTTATAATTCCTATAAACAAATTTACATCTAATTAACTTTATTTTCAGGGAGCACATTGAAAGTTGGTTTCAGAGAAAGGACAAAGACCACAGTGGAACTTTGACCTGGAGAGAAATAATGGGTAAAAATGCTAACATTTGAAACTAAACTCATATAACATAAATGAAATATTGTAATATATTTTTGCCTCCATTTTCTAACATCCAATATTCAATTTCATGTCTTCCCATTACACACATGAAAAATTTATCATAAATAAAAAAACCATGAAAATGTTCAGAATTTCCCGCTGATGACCCAGAAACTGTGAACAAAAGAGCATTTCAACAGTTTGATCATAACCATGATGGCAAGATCTCTAAGGAGGTAGCTGCAAGAATATTTTATGAATGTATATATGTAACAAATATTTGACTAATTCTCTAACTAAATAATTAAAAAGTCTCGTAATCAATGCGCAAATGGCACTTGTAATCCAAATTTCAACTTGGCATGTGTAATCCTTGGTAGGTCTTTATTTCCTAAATAGAAGAAAAATTTTAAAAAGTAAAGGCTTGCAGCTTAGTCGTTATTTAGGCTATTTTCAGGGCAAATCATTTATTTCATGGGAATCAACTTTTTCATATATATTTATTTCATGATAAATAATCTTTGTGGACAAAATATCTTTAGGGAATAAAGCCACAATCAATTCTTTCTGAAAACTAAATTATTAGAATATTTTCTGAAAAGAACCTAATATGGTAATTAATAAATACATTCTGAATTTTTAATCAAAGTGTGGTTGTAAAATATTGATTACAGAATTACTGTTAATTTTAAGTATTGTAAAGAAAAAAGTTCTGACAAAATCCATTTTAAGGAGTTTATGTCTCACTGTCAGAGCCTAACAGAGAAGCAGGTGGATGCTGTTTTCCAAAGAATTGGAAAAGCAAAGGAAGGAGAGGTAAAGCTGCTATTCTTAAAATCTATTTATATTAAAAAAAAATAAATGATCTAGAAACTGAGGATGTGACTTACTTATCAAGAATTTAGCTTTTAATATTTCTTTAAAATGTCTCAAATTAATACTTTTCTCAAACTTTAAAATAAATTTCATTATATCACAGTTGAACAAAAATCAGTTCTTGTATATTTTAAGATCATCTACAAAGAATTCTGTGAAATGATGAACAGGAGGTAAGAAAAAAAAAGTGTTAGACAAAGATTATAAAATTAAAGAACATTTGATCTTAATTAATTGTTAAAGCATTACAGCTCTTATTACAAATTAACATATTTAGTCAAATCTTCATATTTTTATATGACTGTTACGTTAAACTTCCACTTAAGCTGCCATTTGCTAGTTTAAACAAAATATAAGTTAGGAAGTCAGTGCCACTCACTATTATTTAACCTTATTTAAGCAACCAGTGCTAAATACTTATAGTTAGTTCAGGTTTCATGTCCCTAACTTTTTATGACATCAGACTTTTCAACCCTAAAAGATTCAAATATCTTTATAGACCTATCATTTAAAAAAAACATAAATTTTTTTTATTGGCTATCCAATCTATCACAAATCTTTAAATTCTAGAAGAAAATCCAAGTGCTGTGAGCAACAGAATGAAGGTGAACCTGATGAAGTTAAAGATCAAGGAATAAATATAATATTTATGGATGGTGAAATTGTTAATTTTTAATAACAAATTCACAAGTATTTATTATGTAACAAGGATGACAACATCCATAAGTAGCGAAGCACAAAATTTCGTGAATGGGACTGACGGTCATTGTTGTTTTTTTCAAATGACGGGAAATTTAATTTTGATATCTTTAACTGAAAAAATTTTGAAAATCGATTAATAAACACCAAAGATATGGGGGAAAATGTAAAAAATATAAAAATAGCCAAAAACCTGCAAAAAGGCAGTCTGACCGTCATTGTTGATTTCTTCAAATGACCGGAAATTAAATTTTTATATCTTTAACTGAAAAAATTTTGAAAATCGGACCATAAACACCAAAGATATGGGGGAAAATGTAAAAAATATAAAAATAGCCAAAAACCTGCAAAAAGGCAGTCTGACCGTCATTGTTGTTTTCTTCAAACGATGGGAAATTTAATTTTTATATCTTTAACTGAAAAAAGTTTGAAAATCGGACCATAAACACCAAAGATATGGGGGAAAATGTAAAAAATATAAAAATAGCCAAAAACCTGCAAAAAGGCAGTCTGGCCGTCATTGTTGGGTCTCTAAACGACGGAAAATTTAATTTTGATATATCTAACTGAAAAAATTTTGAAAATCGGACCATAAACACCAAAGATATGAGGAAAAATGTGGAAAATAAAAAAATAGCCTAAAACCTGCTAAAAAGCTGTCCGACCGCCATTAATGTTTTATAGTTAATTGTGCTCCTTATTGATGGGAATAATGTCAAAAAATTTCAGAATTCTATCTTTTATAGGGGCTGAGTAAATCCCATTTCCCCCATAGCGTTACGGACTGACGGACGGACGGACAAAGCTAATTATAGAGTAGCTTCGCTACTAAAAATTATACTCTACTGTTTATTTATTTTAAAAAAATATTATAAAGTATATTTGTCTTTAAAATGCTTTGCCAATTACAATATTCATTAATAGCAACCTTCAATTCTTGTCAAAATTAAATTTTGGAAAATACAACTACCAAAATCATCAAAAGTAATCTTCTGTTTATGACCTGATAGTATTAACAATTTAACTTTTGTAGAGCATAATCCTATTTAACAAATTGTTTCATTCAAAATAATGTAAATTAAAAGTCAAATGAATGTTTAACATAAATTGTCATTTGTCTTACCACTATCAATACAAAGCTGCTGTACTTTATGAAAGTTTTTTGGCATAGCTCTTAACACATTTTCTATTTACTTTATTGACATTATTCCTACATTCCTATTCATTCCTATGCAAATAGGCATCTTCCACATCTGATTCACCAGTTTCTTAGTAATATTTAAAAAGATGCAAACAATCTACCCTAAGATTTAATTTTATACAACTTTTATAACAACAGAACCACATTTTTCTTATAAAGCCAAAACTAAATAATACTATCCATAATTTCAATATGAATTGTAGATGAAGGTGAAGGAGAAGAGGTTGAAGAAGAAAGTGAAACAGCTGTTGCTCATGAAGATTAATCATCGAATCATAACTTTCTAATACATCAAAATTCCGTAAGACAAAAATGAATAGGCACAGATTATAGTTGGACTGAAAACTGCAAACTAAAATTTTCCCTCTCATTTATCAATTATCTTTATTGTTAGCTGAATTAGAGCAGTATTCAACTAATACTTTGCCTTGACTTTGTTTAAGAATCATTGTTCATTTACCACTGAAACAAAATATTAAAATCAAATAAGTACCTTCTGAAACTAAAGCTCAATTATTACTGTGAACACATCTATAAAGCTTAGAATTTTTACATATCAAAAAAATAAGTGTTTATGATTATATGTTGTGTGATTTCTTGTACTTTAGTTCAATGCTTTGTCAATGTCTTTAATGTTGCTTACTTATCTTGATGGATTTGGCTTTCCAACGTTTTAAGGGCCCTTAATTCGGCATGATTTTCTTTTTTTAGTAATATGTCTATTGTCTAATTCTATTTACCAATATTCTTATATTATTTTAGTAAATATTTAACTTATTGTGATTTTATCATAGATTTTAGTGTGATAAATATATTTACTAATCTAAATCATATTAATCATTAACATGTTTATTAGGGTGGGTCGACTTTGGACATTTTTTACTGAGACCAAAGTGGGGCTCTGCAAATGATTGTTATACCTCTCAATGATTTAAAATTTATCTTAAACCGCTGACGACCAGACATTCAATTGCATTGCTATTTGTAAATGGGTGTCAAAAATTTATTGAATCATAACTGTGGCTTCATGGTGCTCCGAGGAAAGGCATTGAGGAGTAGAATCAGGAACTTTTGAACGTTTCAAAAAATCTTGTTCCTAGCCTTAAAAAATCTCAAAAACCTCTACAAATTGAACAATTCTCAATAAACCTTCAAAACTGATGGTTTTTTAATCATTTCTAAGGCTAGGAATAAGATATTTTGAAACGGACAAAAGTTCCTGATTCTACTCATCAAGGCCTTTCCTGGAAGCACCATGAAGCCATATTTCAGATTCAACAAATTTTTTACTCTCATTTACAAATAGCTATACAAATGTATGTCTGGTCATTGGTAAAAGGTTGGTTATAAAGGTAAGGAAGCAAAATATGACTTTGACTGACTTATAGTCGGAAAATCATAAGGTTTAAACTGGGGAAATGCACACAAATATTTAGCCCACTAGTACTAATAGGAACTGAGATATTAAGTGGAGAGGGCTTGAATGTCGTCTTTGCATATTTTTCCATTAATGAAATACATTTATAAGTGGTCACATTCTAAAATTCAATTTTTTAAAATTCTTTTCCGATCAGAAATTTCATTTAAGTTAATTTTATCTGTTGCACATTCCCTCTTTGTCTGATTACGATATGAACCCGCCCTAATGTGTATTACATAATTAATTCTGAAAATAAGCATTAAAATGAGATACAACCCTTACGAATGAAACATTAAAATGATCACTACTATAGGTATCTTAACTTGTTATATGCATAAACCTTTAACTTAAGAACCGTTGAAACAAAGCTAAAATTAGATATCTTCTTAGATATCTGCTTTGATATTTATTTAACAAAATAATATAAATAATATCACAAGAACTAATCACAATAATTTAGTTTCAAATAGAAAAAACAAGGTGCTACGAGTTGCCTAACCAAATGGAGAGGTCCCTTGAAACAAAAGGCATGTATCAATAGATAGACCATTTAAATAATAGTTTAGCATATTTTAAATCTTTGTTGATCCAAAATTTCTAGAGCCTTCTTTTCACTCTCGGTCAAAGATCTCTTTTCTTTGCTAACATCTAAACAATATTAAGTATTTGTAAATGTCGTCTTTAATTTTAAAAAGGCAGGAAACATAAAAAGCGGGAAATAAACTTAAATATGACAATATGATTCAAAGGAATATTTAATTAAGTTGAGTCAATTTATTAGCCATTGCAATTTAATTCAGGGAGTAAGGGAGGGGACAATGGATCGAATATTCAATTTTTAAGGAGTCTCAGACTTTGGGGACTGGCTTAAAGGGAATGTGCACGAATACAGCAGATTCTTACTGATTTTGGGGACTTGCGCATCAATGCCCCGCTAACTTGCTGAGCTAGTTTTGAATATGCAGACAGAAAAGTTTGTTATTTATCGCTGGTTTTAACAAATATTTTTTCCCAAGAAAATGTCTTTTCATGTATAGAAACTCTACTGTGATATTTATGTATTAAATAATCTAAGAACCGCTTGAATTTAGGGGTCAATTATAAATATATCAGAAGGGTTGAGGTAGTTCTAAACAAGATTTTTCTAGTGATTAATTACAGAATGTTTACTACATTGTGATGTGTTGATAATTTAATTTTCAAGTAAATGATTTTTAAAAGCGAAGCTTTTCTATAATTAGGGTCAGTCCGTCCGTACGTCCGTCCGTACGTCCGTCCGTCCGTACGTCCGTCCGAGATAGTTAGCTTTTATTCGTTAATTTAAGCATGTTAGAATTGTCCTATCGATTTCAAACTTTGCATGGTGATTTCTGTAGTAGTTAGGTACGATTTAGAAAGTGTAGCAACTCTAAAATCATTACCCAAATGTCCGTACGTCCATTTTAAACATGTTGATTTTTTTACTTTTTTAAATAGCTTTTATTCGTTAATTTAAGCATGTTAGAATTGTCCTATCGATTTCAAATTTTGCATGGTAATTCCTGTAATAGTTAGGTACGATTTAGAAAGCGTAGCAACTCTATAATCATTACCAGAATGTCCGTGCGTCCATTTTAAACATGTTGATTTTTCTACTTTTTTAACAACGAATTTTTATATGATCTAATTATCCGTTTGATCTGATATTTGGTATATTGATTCCTGGGACAACAAAGAATATTTTAAGCGAAGCAACTCTATAATCAAGCCCTAAAGATGTAAGTGTGTCCATAAACATTATCCTGTATCAAGCAGTTTTTCAACAAATTTACTTACAATTTTGCTTCGAATCTTATACTTTTATATTCTGATTATTCAGTTCAGACACTATACAAGTATTAATGTCCGTTTGTCCTACCGTTTCAGTGCTTCGCTTTTATGGATGTTGTCATCCTTGTTTTCTTAGAACTAATTTTGTTCTAAATTAGGTTACCATGATCCCTTTCCATTTTTGGTAAAAATTTCTTGATAAATCTGGTTTTTATTGCTTTTCAGCGAACCCTCTTAAATTGAATTAATTGCCCATTGTCCCCTCCCTTACTCCCTGAATTTAATTAGCCTATTTGTTTCATAAGGAATAAGGATCATATAATTGAAAACACAGAGGCTTAAGATTTGATTGGTTGGACCGAGACTCAAGCCCATAAATTCTGAAGCAACTTTCAAATGCGATTACACTTTTAAACTAAATCATGCTATGTTACCTAAAAGTTCCATATTGGCTGCCGATATTGGTCCAATGCTTGTTACTGATAAGGCCTACAATAAAAAACCATAAAATAAAACATCTACAGACCCTTATTTTTTAAAAAGGTCACCAGCTACTCCCTCTCACTAATTTTTAGAAAATACTGTTATGCCAGTTTTATGTTAAGTTCAGTAAGTGTCTAAAGGGATCCCAAAAAGTTATAAGAAAACCCTAACTAATATTTTTAATTCTACGCGAAAATCCACCTTGCCTTCAAATATTAAAACTTAAAAATTAAGCTCTATAATATATGCAAATGCATCTTTTAAAGATGTATTTGTCCCAAATAAATATAATATAATCATCTAAAGAGCACAAAAGTTTAACACTTTAAATGCTCTTCATGTAAATATCTCATTAACTTTTACTAACCTTTGATCTTGTATAGAGTGCTTTTCTTATATTGGAAAGAGCTCGCTTCACTTTCTTGACATTCTAGAAATTTAAAAAAAAAATTATCATTATACTTATATACAATATATAAATTTGGCATTCTAAAGAAGATTCGCTAAATTCCTTTAATTTTATGAAAGATACCGATTAAATTCATAAATTGAAACAATATCCCAAAAAAGTTGCCCTATACAGTAAAAATTTATACTTGTGTAAATTAAATCCTTATATCAAAGTAACAGTATTTGTGTATGTGTCGGTACGGAAATATCTCTCTGGCCGCTGAACCAATATGGTTCTCCTTTTCAATGGAACTGAGAGGTTTATGAATATTTTGGGGGAGGGTGCAGAATCAGATAAATTACTAACCTTTGAATGGATATCTTTAAACTCATTTCCGTTCATAAAATTGTCATAAACTGGGCACACAGCCAAATGTTCTGTTGTTTCTTTGGTTCTAATAAACAATAAAAAGAATTATTTTATGCTGTATTGCGTCGAAAAAAGGGTTTTAGGCAACCTATATTATATTAGTTTTATGGAAAATTGTCTGCAGAAGAGTAAAAGAAGGACATGCTCAACCTTACCCATCCTTAGCAACAGCCACACTCTGAAAGCTGCAGCAGCCGTGGCATCGCAGCCAAAAGCATCAAGTTTTTCAATACCTAGTAAATTAATTTACCTGCAAAAATGGCATCTAGTGTCGTGGTGGTAGGCCTGACCAAAATTATTCTTTACATCAATCTTGTTGATAGATATAAGGTTGAATAATCTCATTTCAGATTCTGTTAACCCGTTTTCTTCCATTTTCTCTAGATTTTCTTGTTCAGAAGCTTCCCCTGAGTTTAGACCCAGTATTTTATCCACCTCGCTCAAATAATTCTCATGTGGTGCCATCTTATGGGGAATTTTGGTATCACAGATATCGTTATTTAAGGTGGAGGGAAAATTTCTATCATCAACTTGTTTTTGAGCAGAGATTTCATCTATAGTTGAACATTAGAATAGTTAATATTTTCTTTTTAAATGTAGTACAGCATGAAACAATAGATGTAGAATATACGTGGATAATGATATATTGACAGGAAAAATTTGACGTCAAATTAGCTTGCTAATATGGACCTGATTTGTCAGTTTTTTCATCAAGTAGGAGGGGAGGGGATAGGGTAAAGGGGTTGTATGGGTGTGGGGGTTCATTATTCTAGCCAGCTGGGTGTATCTATTTATTAGGTAACATGAAAATCTGGTGCAACATCCAAGTAATAAAAATCGATTAGAATTGTAAACATTTTCATTCCAAATGTAGCACAGTGATAAAATGCAAATATCAACAGTTTAATCGGCTGGCATTGTCAATAAAACGTGGAATGTGATATTAATTTTCGTTCAGTGCATCATATCAAAGGGGAGGGGGGGGGGGGGGGGCGAAAGTGACACTTTTTGAAACCAAAACTAAAAGTCAAAGGAACTCAATTAAAAAAAAGAGTTACAGGTCTGACATTTTGCATGGCAGTTACTTTAAAGGGGTACAATATGGAACTGTGAAGAAACGGCGGTGCAACCGCCGAAAACCGCCGAGAAAAGGCAAAAAAAAATTCGGCGGGAAACGGCGGTTTTCGGCGGTTGCGCCGCCGTTTCTTCACAGTTCCATATTGTACCCCTATAAAGCAACTGCCATGCAAAATCTCAGACCTGTAACTCTTTTTTTAGTTGAGTTCCTTTGTTGACTTTTAGTTTTGGTTTCAAAAAGTGTCACTTTCGCCCCCCCCCCCCCTTTTATGTAAATAGAATTTGCTTTTTTACCAAGGAATTTACGGTCAAATGGACAATCACAGGGTGGCCACAGACTTTTTTTCAAAATAGCATAAAATAGTATGCAAAAAAAAGTAAATAGTATGCAATAGTATGTAAAATTTTTAAAAATAGTATGCAAATTTTTTAAAAATAGTATGAAATAGTATGCATTTTAAACAAAATAGTATGAAATAGCAAGCATTTAAAACACTATAGGGCCTTAAAATGTTGGTTAGCTATCAGTAATTTGAAATGTCCGTCTGTCCGTATGTCTTAGTTTGGGGGAAACGTGATTTTCTCGGCTCCTATAAAAGATAAAGGGCTGAAATTTTTAGACAACATTCCCATTAAGGAGCACAATTAACTATAAAACATCAATGGTGGTAGGACCGCTTTTTAGCAGGTTTTAGGCTATTTTTGTATTTTTCACATTTTTCTCCATAATTTTGGTGTTTATGGTCCGATTTCCAAAAATTTTTCAGTTATAGTATCAAAATTAAATTTCCTGTCGTTTCAAGAAAACAACTATGACGGTCAGACTGCCTTTAAGCAGGTTTTAGGCTATTTTTGTATTTTTCACATTTTTCTCCATACCTTTGGTGTTTATGGCCCGATTTCCGAAGTTTTCAGTTATATATATCAAAATTAAATTTCCTGTCGTTTCAAGAAAACATCAATAGCGGTCAGACTGCCTTTTTGCAGGTTTTTGGCTATTTTTATATTTTTCACATTTTTCCTCCTATCTTTGGTGTTTATGGTCCGTTTTTAAAAATTTTTGTAGTTAAATATATCAAAATTAAATTTCCTGTTGGTTTAAGCATCCAGTGTGTAATTTACTTTGACCGTCAGTCTGTTAGTCATAGTACTGAAATATAAATATTAAGAAATTAAAAACAAATGTTGAAAAGGTTTCGTGATTTTTTCCTAATATACATGCTTTAAACAACTAATATCTAAATTCATATTTATTTGTTTGTACTTCGCTACTTATGGATGTTGTCATCCTTGTTGTTCATATATAGGACAATCCGGTCCAAAAGTATGTAGCGCAGCGAGAACACTAAATACTGAAATAAAACTGATATACTAGATATGGCATATTTATTTAAAGTAGATCGACACATTCCAATAGTATACAATTGATTCTAAATTCTTAAAACCAGCCTATCTATGATTAGAAAGTACGTAGCATATTTAACATTTTTCATATAGACAGTAGCTGCGCTATTTCAAGTTGTGTATGTTCAATTTATACTTTTTACGTCAATATATTGTCGCGACAGGTTATGTTCAGTGTCAGTATATTGTTTACCTTTACTACAGCTGGGAGTTTTTTTAAGTGCTGCTTTTCTATAAATAGGTTCTCATTTATGTTCGTCCGTACGTAACGGATAGCTCTTGACGATAATTTAGGTATGTTAAAGTTGTCCTATTGTTTTCAAACTGCATTATATGATGTCCGAAACCGTTAGATACTTTATAATTATTGTCAGTATGATTTAATTATGATTCAAAGGAAGATTAGCCACATTTTTATGAACGATTATTTTTAGTTTAATTTTTATCCTATAATATAAGTAGTAGGTAAGTTTGTTTTTCTAAAGCCAAAAGTATGTTGGTCCTAATCGGTTATACTTTTCAGCTAAGCTCATAAAAAACTTGGTTGGTAATAAGCTATTTTCCTGAGGCGAGGGGCGAAGCAACAAGTGTTATGTAATTGATAAATCAACCCTATCATCTAATTGCAAAAGGGGGGGGGGGAGAAATGTAGTGACTCGTCACACGTGACACGACATACCAGCAATTTCATTTTGGGTGCTACTCCCTTAGATTTAGAGATAATTGGGTGAAATTTTTTTGGTTGTGTCCCTAATTACCCCAAGTTTTGGTATCTTTCAAAAAAAATCTTTACATTGAATGTAGAAATACCAATAACTTTCAATAAAGGTACAACAATCTGAACTGAAAGACTACTTTCTTCTGGAAACATTTCTAAATAAAAATTGAAAACAAAGTAGCGATTTTGCCGTATTTTCACAGTAGCATTTGATAGGTTATTTTAGGTTAGTTAAGTGTTAATGATTGCCCCGCAGGGTTAGAGCCCCCCGCAGGGACTAGAAATAGGAGAAAAGATACTGTGAAAATGCGATGAAACCTGCTACTTGGCTTTCTTTTCATGATCAAAAAAATCAGTTTGTTTTAGTTACCTAAAAATTGAAGATTTATCTGAAATCCAAAGAAATAGTGGAAATAGCATATTTTTTTGGAATAGTTTGCATAGTATGCAAAAATAGTGGAATTAGTGGAAATAGTATGTTTGTGGCCAGCCTGCTGAATCAAAATACCATAAACTTCATTTAATATTTTTCTATTCAATGTGCCTGATTTGTTTGAGTTATCAAAACCAGCTGGTTTCTGATTATCACAATTCTCCCATTTTGTTATTATATCACAACTTTCAGCTTTTTCTTTGACAGTAAGATCTTCATTCGGATTTAAATTCTCCGTAATGTCTTCTTGTTCTTGTAACACCAATACTTCGTCTTCTACTTTAATTTCTACGGTTGCTGATTCTAATGTTGCGTCGTCAGCAGAATTATGTTTTGTTTCTTTGCTATCCTTGTTTTCCGTTGGTTGTGAATTTACTTTTTTCAATAAATCTGAATCACATTTATCAGTTACTTTTTCATCACATTTTGTTGTATTACTTAAATCTCCTGATTTTGGACTGGTAATTTCAGCAGATTTTTCGACGACAGCCAATTTCTTGTCAGCTGAAGTGTCTTTGTTTTTATTAGGCACAGTGGCAATGTCAGAAAATAGAATATCATCTAGCTTTTTCAGGTACGCTTGTCTGTAGCATTTTTAAACATTAGTAAAACTTTATTATACTGTTTAGATGAAAAAAATTAAGTACTTTATTTTTGTTCTTAGAATAGAAACTTAATATTAAACTATGGAAATTATTTAAATAATAGAAATAATTATATTTAATGAAAAGCAATTTGTTGCTTAAAAACATAAAAAAGCATCTATCCTACTTAGAGACGAAGTAAACTCCATTTTTAAACATTAGCTAGTTTATGGAGTTTTGCCTTCCAAAAATTCTTTATAAAATAGTTGAACGTTTTGCTAAAATCAAAAGTACACAAATGACGTCTTTATATTCAGGTAACCAGGGTTCGGCAGCCGCGTGTAAACCACAGGGAAATCGACCTAATAAAAATTTAAAATTGAGCTTGAATCTTGACATAACCAATTATGGCAATCCTAATTATCAAAAATATTTTCAAAGCATATAAACGGGTTTAAATTTGAGGCTTAGTTGACGTGCTTCTGCCGAGCTTTTGAAGTAACATATAACTTTAAGAGCATCTTTATTAAGTGTTTAAGTTCCTAGTTTGTTGATTAATTTGTTGATCAGAACTATTATCAGATTCTGTGCTGGAGTCACTGTCTGTCTCTGTTTCATCTTAAATTTACGCACAGAAATTTACATTTCGAGAGAAAATAGAGCTAGGGGTATATTAAAAGAATAAATAAATTTTAAATATTTAAATATATAAGATACATACAAACAAAAAGCAGACAACACACGTGAGTAACATCCAACATACAACCAATCCATTGATAGCACGAAGTCCTAACTGTGCATGGTAATGAGCTGCGAACGTTTCTGAGCCAATACATTCCCCCTACTGTCACTAGTGTCCCATGCCAGACATTGCAGCAGTTTGTACCTTTTTTAACGTCTCTAGTATGCCGCGGCATGGACCAGACTCGAACCCGAAAGCGTCGGGCAGGCACGCCATCCTTTACGCTAATCCTGGGAGTTAAAGTAATGGACATGGTTAGAGAATGAGTATTTCTGTGCCTGAATCAGAGTTGCTCTGTGATTCACTTTCAGAAGAAGATTCTTTACTCTTTCTATTTGTTCTCTTTACACTAGACATAATTTATTTCAGAACAGATATTGATAAATTTAATTATGTTTGTATTATATCAAGATTGGGGTAAAGTTAGAGAACCACAAAGTAAAAAATAGCCTAGTGCCTGCTAGCGAGCCATGACTTTAAAAAGATGTAAGTTGATCTAGCTGTTACGGAGATCCTAATAGACAAACAGACAGTCAAATTGAAAAACTAACCCTTTTTTATTTGTATTATAGTATTTACCAATCATTTTAGATTCATGTGTTCTTTCTTAGGTTGTTAAATTAAAGTTATTTTATATTTGGGGTTGACATAGCGCCTATCTTAATTTCAACTCCAAACAGTCCAAAACCTGCCATAGACAAAACTGAATCTTTTTTTGGTTGTAGTAAAGCTTACTTGCAGGTCCTGCAGTTTTAGAGATCTCAAGGAACTGACAAGCATTAAACATCTTTTATATAATTAAATATAAATCTGTTCTAAAATATTATTCCTGTGTTTTTCAGAATCCGAGTAGTAACGTTTCTTGGTACTATTACTCTGTGGAGAACTTTTACTCTTGTGACTACTCTTTGAATTCTTCCTCTTTGATGAGTATTTATGTTTTTCTATGTCCGAATTTTCTGAACTACATTCTGATTCGGAGATTGACTTTTTCTTCTTTCTATAAAAAGAGGCCGATCAAATAAGGAAGGTAAAGGCAGAAACAACACGGTAAAAATTACGTTTTTTTTGATAAAATCTGCATACCATCTTTAAAATTAACAAAAAAGTACAAAACAGTTCTTGTTGATATCCTGTATTATAAAATAATAAGTTTTTGTCTAAAGTCTAAGATCTCGGAAAAAACTGATACGAATTGGTTTGTACTTTTCATGGAATCTTCATATTTCTGACCTCCCTTAGAGACTAGGGGCGATCAACTAGTTTATATAAAAATTACCTTTTACTCCGACTACTTTTTTTCTCCACGACTTTTCTCTTGTTAGATTTTGAAGATTTTGTGCTTGATTTCGTTTTTCTCACTTTTCTTCTTAGCTCCGCTACTTTTCTTTCTTTTGTTCTCATTTCCTATATAGGGAAGGGTGATATACATAATTTTCTGTATGGCTAGTATTAGAACCAGTTCTCAGCGTTAGTGAAAAATCATGTATATTGTATATAATCGTTTTAAAGACAATTTTCCACTAATATCAAAATAAAGATCACAAAATTATAACCCATATTGATAGACAGGGCCTTCGGCTGGTTTAAATCTTATCATTTTTTCATTTTAATATCCGCAGAAAGCTGTCAATAATAAGAAGCGATAAATTACTATTTCCGTAATACTTATAATATTTATAAACAGCTGATTGGTATGGTTAAAAAAAATATGGAAGAGATGTGTTTCATATCTACCAATCTTGTCGTAATTAAAGAATATATGTAACGCTTTTAAAATTGTTCCTATTCGCAATCTCTGAGCAATTATTTCAAACACCAAATTTAATTGTTTCAAATGGACGTACTTTTGAACTTTTGTTGACGAATTAATAGTAGAACCAAATTTTAAGTTGTTCTTACCCAGGGATTGAGAGAACATTTGGATTCTTTTTTACAATAGTCATTAAATTTTGATTGTTGTTTCATTAAGTTGAGTGTCAAAACGTATCATCATTGGAGATGTACATCAATTTATCGGCCATTGTCTTATCTCTTTAGATCCCTGATTCTTACCTGTAGTAGTTTGTACATGATATCAGAATGTTGTATCCCCTCATCATCACTATATACAAGATCATACTGTTTGGATACCTACAATAATGGGTCATCTTAAAAATCTGAAGATAGGCCTACTACATAGATTTTTAAAAGGGCATTGGTTTATTTATAAAATTCGGAAAGTAATAAATATTAAACAATAGAACAGGACAGACACAGGGATAAGGTATATCCAACAAAATCGCAGCTTAAAGTTTGATAACCAAGAGTATAAAAAATAGGAAAACGGAACAATATCCCACCTACCCCCGACCTAATTTTATTTATTTTTGAATTCTATATTATAACATTTTTACCTAAGAATAAATCATTCAGTACCTAAATACAAAAGGAGGACAAAAAAAGATTATTCACCTTCCCATTATCCCAAGTTCCATAGCTTGTAAATTCCAGTCTTTCCTTTGCTTTCATATCAGCTATCAGTTTCTTCTCATTGATTATTACAGCAGGCTCTTCATTATTGTCAAAGTTGTCTCTAGCCTTTCCATACCTGGAATTTTAATAAGAAATTTAGAACTGACATCATACTGGTTAGGGGTGGAATAGAAGTTGTATTCTGGCTGTCCGTCTATCTGAAGCTTGGGATCTCGGAAACCGCTGAACCGATTGGGCGCTACTCTTTATTTAAACTTTATATGATTGTTGATAAACCCGAATCGGAAATTTGATATATAAAATATAAATTGACAGATACCCCGACAGTTCAGCCCGTGAGGTCTATCCGCACCTGAAGCCGCCAAGAGAGATCACAATAGTTCAAACCAATCAACAATTTATTTATGTTCACTAGTAAATAGAAACATGAATAGTTACCTTTATAATTTAAACCTTTAATAATATACCATCTGTAATATTAATATTAACTATGAATGTCTGTCTATGTGATTATCTCATAACAGGATTGAAGAGTTATTGAATAAAAGTTGAATTATTATTATTATGATAGATAAATATGTAAAGGGTATATAGATAAAAAAAAGAATATACTTAGAACAAACTTAGTGTGTAGATAGACCGAATCAGACATTAAAAATATAGACACATAGATAGATAAATAAAGGATAAATTGCCAGAAAGATAAGATACCAGGGGCAAACTTTTTTGTATGTTGATATCCCCGAATCGGACATTAGATTTATAAAAAGACAGATAAATAAAGTATAAAAGATTGATACCTGGGGCAAACTTTGTCTGTATGTTGATGTCCCCATATCTGACATTTCATACACTTCGTGAACTGAACCTAAGATGAAATAAAATAACAGTAAAATGTAATACCTAGGGTAAAGCGGGGCGAACTCGGTGTTTTTTTCGGTTTTTTGAACCTGCAAATCGTAAAAATTATTTTTTTTAAATGGGACCAAGACCAGTAGAAAGATCTCGGAAAAGTCGATCAGGTCCTAAAAGGACGTAAACCTAGGACTTTGGGAAGTTTGTCAAAATTGATCTCTAAAACGGCACCGACTTCGCCCCGCCTTGAGGCGAAGTCGGTAGGGCATTTTCAAGCTTCGAAAAATCGATGACGTATTGATTTTATTACAGCATGCCCAAAAGGTAAAAGTTGCTAAATGTAATAAAGAGTATGCACAAAAAATTTTATTAAGATAGGTAAATTTTTTCTACCCAAAAAAATAATTTTTCCGAAGTACGCGAAATTTGACTTTTTTTTCGAAATTTTTTGATAAAAACATAAAAATACTAGGGTAAGGGGGGGGAAGTTTCGGTAAGGGGCTATTCTCGGTAATTTCGACCTACCTTCATTAAATGACCTTTTTCTCCATGTTCCTTTCAAATGACAGAAAAAAACCATAAAAGCAAATTTGTTCCTTATTAAATTGCCTACAAAAAAGTATAAAATGAATTTTTTGTGAGATGAATATTAAGGGTACTTATTGGGTCTCAAAGTCGGACGAAAAATTTTTTTTTTCCAAAAATTTTTTAGTAGGTGTGTAAAGATCGACCTACACAAAAATTGGTAAGACCTACAGCTGATCTGAAAAACTTTTTGAACTAGAAATTGCCCGCTTTTTCCAAATCCGTTGAGAGCTTTAAAATCGGGTTAATATTTTTTTCAAAAATGACCAAAGTTGGCGCCGGGGGAAAAATCGGTAATTTCAAAAGAAATTAAAATTCAACTTTTAAGGTCATGTTTTCATGTTTTCTTTTGTCAAATCTATTATTCCATATAGACTTTTTAAGAATTAGGCCTAAAAATGAATAGAACAGATAAAAAACAAACAAAAAATTAATTTTATTTTTTGAATCAAAATTTTGCGAGGAAAAAATTAAAATTTCTGGTCCTTTGAAAAAAAAATATTTTTGACATAGGAGGAATAGTCCGATCTTTATGAATTTTTTTGTGGTTAATCCCAACCACCTATACTAATTATGATTTATTATGCTTGTTTGGTCGTTTGGCCTTTTTTCATCGATTTTTTTAAGGTTAAAATGTAGTCAAGATTTTTTGCAAAGATGACACTTTTGCTTCAAATTCAATTTTTGAGGTCAATTTTTAATCAATTTTCATGTTTTTTGGGCTAAATCTATAGTTCAATGTGAGCTTTTTTAGGATCAGGCCTAAAAAGTAATAAAATACGTTTTTTTCTTATATTAATTTTAAGTTTAAAAAAAAAAAATTTTCGAAAAAAAAAATCGAAAATTCGCGTCTTTAAAAAAAATTCATTTTTAATATAGAAGGAATAGTCCGATCATTATGAAACTTTTTGTGGATAATCCCTATAACCTATACTAATTATGATTATTTATGTTCGACTGGCCGTTTGGCCGTTTTTCATCGATTTTTTTTAGGTTGAAAAAAATTACCGATATTTCCCCCGGTGGTGGGGAAATATCGGTAACTTTTTTGTGGTCAATTTCGGCCAACTTCTAAAAGTCCTAGGATAATGTCCTTTTAGGACCTGATAGTCCTTTCCGTAAGCTTTCTACTGGTCTTGGTTTCATTTGAAAATATTAATATTTACCCCATTTTTTTTCAAAAAAACCGAAAAAAACCGAAATTTCCCCCCCCTTACCCTACTAGAAAAAAATAACTTTTTATGACTTTAAAGGCCTGATCCTTAAAATTCAGGCAATTTTGAATAGATTTGGCCAAAAAAAATTAGTTCTATTAGCAAAATTTCCTAAAAAAATCAAGTTGAAAAAAAGAGAAAAGTTTGGAAAATCTGTGGTCGATTTTCCCAGGGAGTAAGGGAGGGGACAATGGGCAATTAATTCAATATAAGAGTTATCAAAGAAAGGGCATGAAATCCAGTTTAATCCAATAAATTTGTAGGAAATTATAAAGGGATTGTTAATTGAATAATAGATTTCCATAGCGTCATGTAAAGGGAAATCACAACTTGTTTTTGATGAAATATATTGAGTTTTTTTGGTGTGATTTTTATATTAAAAGATTATTGGACCCGGCCAGCTGCTAGCAAGAATATGACTGCCCCTTTTTATTCTGTTTATTTCCCTTGCCCCTTGCCCCCACCTCCCTTCTCCCTTCTCTCCGTCCAAACTAACACAACGAGTGTTTATTTCCCTTCCCCCCACTTCCCTTATCCCTTCTCCCCGTCTGCAATATTCAAAACATACATAAAGAGTAGCGGCATTCTATGCGCAAGTCCCCAAACTCAGTCAGAAACTGCTAAATTCATGCACATTCCCTTTAAGCCAGTCCCCAAAGTCAGAGACTCCTAAAAATTGAATATTCGATCCATTGTCCCCTCCCTTACTCCCTGCGATTTTCCAGCTTCAAAAAACCTATGACATATTGATTTAATTACAGCATGCCCTAAAGGTTAAAGTTGCTAAATGTAATAAAGAGCATTCACAAAAAAAATTATAAAGATCGGACAATTTTTTCTACAAAAAAAATAAATTTTTCTAAGTACGAGAAATTTGACTTTTTTTCTCGAAAATTTCACTTTTTTATATAAAATTGAAAAAGTTAGTATAAAAGTGAAAAAACCGAATTCGCCCCGCTTCACTTTTAGTCGATTTAAGAAAAAACTATACAAGCTTTTTTAAAGTTTTAAACGGAAATGGATAGCCTATTAGATTCTTAATAAGTCCCCTGAAGACGTCTAAGCCCTAGCTCTTACCAGTTTTTGTCCAACTTACCGTTTTTCCGACCGAAGCAAAAAAATCGAAAAAAATTTTTTTTTGTCGTCTGACTTTAAGACCAAATAAGTACCCTAAAAATTCATCTTACAAAAATTTCATTTCATACTTTTTTGTAGGCAATTTAATAAGGAACAAATTTGAATTTATGTTTTTTTCTGTCAGTCGATTAGAACATGGAGAAAAATGTCATTTAATGAAGGTGGTCAAAAAAATACCGACTTCACCTCAAAACCGAGATCGCCCCGCTTTACCCTACAAGAATGAAGAATTTTTTATGGTACATTTAATACATGCAGTTCAGAAAATTCAAGGCCCGGGATAACAAAACTGGTAGTTATTATTTTTTATTTTATTTCTATTTTGATATTCGTGGATACATGGTTTTTCAGTATGACTGAGAACTGGTTCTAATCAAGCGAATATTTATCAGTTACGAAGCCATGCTGAATAGGGCATTCCCAAAACTAGGAGTGGTGGACCGTGGTGAATTCAACTAATTACCTGAATACCAAATGGATGGTCCACAATATTCGGATCGTCCTTTACAAAATTGTTAAATAGATTCTTATTAATAAATCAAAGCATTCTCACTTCAAGTGCCTTGTTAGCCCCAAATACCTCTGACCCATTATTATTGAAATATTTTGAAAATAAGGGGGAATGGTAGTTTTTGAGTTAAGTTATATTTAGTACACAGTAGCCCCACAGGGTTAGGCCACCACAGGTATAGCCCCCCCCCCCCTCCCATGGATAGGGCCCCTGCAGTGATTAGACACAAGAAAAAAACTAAATATTCTCCCCCCCTCCCACAATATCTTATTTCTAATTTATTCCAAATATAAGGATGATAGGAAGTTTCTGTGACCAACCCAAAAAAGTTTGTAGAATTATTGTTTATTTGTTAAATTGTTCCAATATATAAAACTAGCTGCATCTAGACCTAGGTAAGGATAAGGGAGGTCAGGAAAAACCTAAAGCCACCCCCAAGACAAATATGATGCTTAAAGTACAAGCAATTCGGACCAGTATTTTCAGAGATCTATAGCTTCGGGCAACAAAACCTTACTATATAGGATGTAATTGAAATGTTCTTTACGGGCTAGCTTCGTCTGATTTAGGTCATATTATTTAACATTTTCAGGGCGACCACTCCAAAACAAAAAAAATATAGTATTTTTATAGTATATTTTTTTTATCCATATAGTATATATAGTATATTTTTTTCCACTCATATAGTATGATATAGTATCGGACTTTGAATTATTTAGTAATACACAGTATATACATCATCAATAATAACTAAAAACCCAAAGCAAAGCTGTTATCAAAGCAATTTCACATATAAGGAGGGGGGGGGGGGATTTTCATAGCAACCAAGCTTTTTTTTTTGGGGGGGGGGGTAAAAAATTTAAAGGGGGGGGATAATTCGTATTTGGTGGGGGGTAAAATTGCGCGCGAAGCGCGCCGAAATTTTTTTTTACCTCCGGGGTAAAATTTGCTTGGGGGGGGTAATTACCCCCCCTGAAATCTGTTGGCAGGGGTAAATTTAGTTTACCCCCCCAAAAAAAATTTACCCCCGGGGTAAAATTTTTTGGGGGGGTAATTTAAATTTTATTAAATATTTAGTATTAAAAATGCGCGCGAAGCGCACAAAATTTTTTTTTATTAGAGATTTTTTATTTTGGGGGGGGTATTTACCCCCCCAAAATTGTTTGGGGGGGGGGGTAAATACCCCCTCCTAAATGGTTGGAGGTGCCTACGGCACCCCCAAGGTAGGGATAAATTTTAAATGGGGGGGGTAATTGCCCCATTACCCCCCCCCCCCCCTTGGACGTCTATGGGGAGTTTTGCCACTTTTGCATACTCTGTGATTATTAGGCTAGGTATTAATGTGAGACTATAGGTTATATAAAGGTTACTTTTGGGTAGTACTTGGGTAGAAATAGGAGAAAACCTACTATGAAAATAAGACAAAACGTTCTTTAAGAGGCGTTGTCACAAAACTGACATTATTCGTTTTTTGTTATATAAATGTAATATTATATAGTATATATAGTAAATTTTTTTCAAATAAAGGTAATATTATATAGTATATATAGTAAATTTTGGTTATATAGTATGATATAGTATCCAAATTCATCCTATATAGTATAAATAGTATATATAGTATGCAGTGGTCGCCCTGCATTTTTGTTCCTTTATATGATCCATACGAGGCGCATTTCTCTGCCATTCAAACTTAAAATCATCTCCTAATACCACAAGGGATAAAAGTATAGGATCAAGTTTAAAAAAAAATAATTAAAAAAAATTTTGAATACCTATACGACAAAACAAATAATAGGGGATTTATTAGGACAATTATGTTCAACGATAACAAAGTACTAAAGGTGAAAAAAAGAAAATTTTGTCATTGATATGCTATCGAAAAATCTAATACACAGTTATATGCCATACTTATAAAGGGCCGGTTTGCTTTCTAAAACATCATTATCCTATAATTTAAAGTAGTAAGCTTTATTTTGTTTGTAGCAAACGATCTCGCAAACTGTTGAACTGATATGGTTCTCCTTTACAATGAAGTTTCTTATAAGTTCTCGGATGGTTATAGGCTATTTTATTTTTGTAAATCAGTCTGAGGATAGTTTTAGGCTATTTTTCTACCCTACATTATCCCTTTGAATATAAAGCCACTAGATGCTAGGGGCGAAGCTGCTAGTTTTTAAATATAACACTAGGTATCTGTTTTACTTTTGAATACCTATTTATTTGAAAATTCTTCTAATTTTCTTGACTTGTTGGATGTCGTGTAAGTTTGTCCGTCCATTTTAATTTAGTATGCTGTATAAAAGGAATCATGCGACAGATTTATATAGAATTTTTGTACCTACTTTTACATTTTTATATAAACTGAAATCAAATTAAAACTTTATATTACAATTGTTTATTTTTGTATGTCTGTTTGTCTGATTTAATACCTAAGCATCACTTTTCTGGATATTGCCAGCCTTTTTATTTATTTAGATTATAAAATTATCCCTTCCTTTACTGGTGCTAGCACTATTATCCTTCGTTCCAGTTGGAGGATTATACATGAAACTCAGGGACTGACGGTCTTTATCTTCTTTGCTGATAGCAGCCCTGTACAGAGAGAGAATATTAGTTAGAGGATTATACATGAAACTAAGGGTCAGGTGATCTTTATCCTCCTTGCTGACAGTAGCCTTGTACAGAGAGAATATTAGTTGGAGGATTATACATGAAACTAAGGGTCAGGTGATCTTTATCTTCCTTGCTGACAGTAGCCTTGTACAGAGAGAATATTAGTTGGAGGATTATACATGAAACTAAGGGTCAGGTGATCTTTATCCTCCTTGCTGACAGTAGCCTTGTACAGAGAGAATATTAGTTGGAGGATTATACATGAAACTAAGGGTCAGGTGATCTTTATCTTCCTTGCTGACAGCAGCCTTGTACAGAGAGAATATTAGTTGGAGGATTATACATGAAACTAAGGGTCAGGTGATCTTTATCCTCCTTGCTGACAGTAGCCTTGTACAGAGAGAATATTAGTTGGAGGATTATACATGAAACTAAGGGTCAGGTGATCTTTATCTTCCTTGCTGACAGCAGCCTTGTACAGAGAGAATATTAGTTGGAGGATTATGCATGAAACTAAGGGTCAGGTGATCTTTATCCTCCTTGCTGATAGCAGCATTGTTCAGAGAGAATATACAATATGCATAAAGGATGTTTTCTTGATTCTTTTAGGTAAAGTTCAAACTCAAACATTAAAATAAAAGAATATAGAGGACATAAGCTATATGTAACACTGCCCACAGGGCAGGAACCCTGTCCCGACTTTGGGTTTTTGAAATCAGCTGATAGCGTTGGTAGTATTTACAAAGCTGAGTCCCTAAAATTGAATAGAAAGCAATTTGCCAGCAGACAAAAAGTGTCTCCACCACTAGGGCCAAGTTGTTGTCTCAGTTATACATTTATTACTCAAACAACAACAAAAATACCTACCTATTTTCCCATGTCTCTTGTTCCCTGGCATATTCTTGAAGTTTATCCTTTTCCATTTTCTCCTTCATTGCTGCCTTCTCTTTAGCTATGTACACACGTTCTAAATAAAGGAATAACAAAAATTAGGGAAAATACCATAGCCAAGATTGAAACAGGCTCATCTCGTTACAAAACAGAGTTAACACTTCCAGACATAAAATGTGCACCAAAAGGGTTGGTTGTAGGGTGAGTATTCAGAAAGAAAAAAAGTATCCTTCGTTGTTGAACCTGACATCGCAGTGTAATACAGTTAATTTTTATGAGGGAAAATATTGCTTAATTTAACCCACTTACCATTAAGACAAATAAGGGGGGGGGGAAGTTTTGACACATTTGCGTAAACAGTGAGTATAGGCTTTATCTTTGGACTGAGAGGATAGGTTATTAGAGATAAAATCATTCTTATATGATGAACTTCCCCCAGATTTAAGATTTTTTGGATAGACCTCCAGGTTCCGGAGCCCCAGGCCTCCAGGTCCTCTCTGTACAGGTAAAAATTAAAAAAAAAAATTTTTTTTGAAGAGTTAAAAGTCAACTTATGAAACAAAATATGCATTTTTTTCTTCAAATATGTGAATAACTTTCAAAAATATGCATATTTTGTTTCATAAGTTTACTTCTAACTCTTCAAAAAAAAATTATTTTTTAAATTTTTACCTGTACAGAGAGGACCTGGAGGCCTGGAGGCCTATCCAAAAAATCTTAAATCTGGGGGAAGTTCATCATATAAGAATGATTTTATCCCTAATAACCTATCCTCTCAGTCCAAAGATAAAGCCTATACTCACTGTTTACGCAAATGTGTCAAAACTCCCCCCCCCCCTTACATAAGCATAATTTGATGAAAATTGCTAAGTATTTTTTATGATGCAAAACTCCCCAAGCCAATGAAGAAAATAAGATATCGATTATTAATTTCTATTAATGGCAAGTGGGTTAAATTAAGCAATACATTTTCCTTTTTTAAAAACGCTGTAGAAATTGACAAACTTCTGAAATCAATTAAATTCACATTACCTAAATTTTCCGGGTTACCAGGATGAAAAAACTTTTTGTTCATATAATGGCCGAAGCCTTTACTTCGTCCTTTCGGCATTTTTTTCTGAAAATAATAAAAATAGGTAATAATAAAGTTTAACAATTTTATTTCATTTTATGGAAATTAATTTAGGTAGCTGGGTATTAAAGATTGCATAGTTTTCAAACAATTTTAACAACAAAAGAAAAATTAATTCAAAATACAAATATGATTTATAGCTTCATTTGACAACTTCAAGACAAATCACAATGATTTTATTTTTTTTTGTCTTTCTTGTTGTCATTCAAAGTCAACTTAGATATCAATTATGTTCCTAAAGTCTTACTTTGAAATATAAATAAAATGAAAAATTCTAAAGCGAATGTCGTCTTATTTCATTTTTTAATAAATTAATATCGTCTTATTGTTCTTCCTCATCGCTGAGATGATGATCATCAGCATGGATTCTGGCAGGACGCTTCATTCTAAAAAAAAACCCGGTCTTAATTCATATACCAACAAGAACAATAAGTCTATAACAGAAAAAGTATATGAAATAAGAACAGTAATATGGCCTATTATATATTTTAAACAAAATCCTGCTTAAATCAAGTACCCAGGTCTGCCCAAAATGGTTTAAAACGCACTACAGTGCCTTTTACTGACCTATAGGTTTAATAAAAGACGGCATTAAACTGTCCCATAAAAATCAGTATCTGTATACTACCGTGGTACTAAGTATCAAAAACAAAATAGCATAAAACACTTAAAACTTAAAAAAAAATGGAGAGCATAGTATATTAAATGGCGCAGCAATGATAAACTTACTTTTTCTTTTCTTTCTGTTTCTGAGTTTTCTTCCAAATTTCTGCTGCTCTTTCCCTTGCTTCTCTAAAAATATAAATAAAAACTTGATAAATAATTTGAGTAAAGTGAACAACCCATCATCTATTTAAGGCACTGAAAAATTATGAAGGAAAATATTTCAAAACATAACAAATACAAGTGTGTATTTATGAAGCGAAGTGAAAACAAGGATAATAATAATAATAATAATAAGAACTTTTATTCAATAACTCTTTCAACCCTGTTATGAGATAATCACATAGACATTTTAATTATTACATTATGACATGGCGATTAAATAAATCAATATATTCATATTTATCTAATAATTATACAGTTTTAATTATTACGGGTGAACATTGCAGATTAATTTGGATAAACTAGGTGATTTCTCTTTGGCGGCCCAGGTGAGGCAGAGCCGCTGCTGGCTGGACTGTGGTTGGTGTTGGTACCACTTTAGCCTGCCGGTACCGCCAATTGGCGGATTAAATAAGTTATCCGCTGCGTGGTTCCACTGCTTTAAATCTGCTGCAAGCTCGCCTTCTCCGCTGCTTCTGCTACGCCTCCGCATCCCTGACTCTCCATAACAACCTTTACAACAATGTTAATACGTGGCCGATCAACGAATTGATCGGCTAGCGGTTAGTCGGGCAGAGGATAATCAAGGCTTTAGTGGGCGTCTCAGCTATAATTGTGATCAATGGACATATTGTGTGACTACAAGATAAGAATGAAGTAAAGGAAAAGAACAAAGGAAAATGAGATAATCGGTTTTAAGTTAAAGTTAAGATTTTTTATTTAAATTTTAAGATTCAAGTGAATAATTTAGCATTAGTTTCTATACTAAGGGTAAACCCAACAGTTTTTCGAGGAGCTTTCCTCTGCCGGATTAAATAAATTAGACTTTGTTAAGTTAATTTAAAAAGAATTAAGGAATTAAAATATCTAAGAAAAAAAATTTGTACAAAGAAATCGAAAAAGATATGAGTTTAATTTAAGATTAATTTTAAAATTTGATTAAATAAACAAGTGTCGAAAAAGAAGAATTAAAAATTAAGAGAAAAATTTGCTTTGATTTGATTTTGACGGCAGAGGTCAGCCCCTAGTAAGGAACTTATTTTGACGTAACATCTAATTCCAGGGATGTAGGTACGTGGATTGGACTCTAAGGACACAATGTAATCCCGACAGGAGGCTATGGCTGCAGGGAATCTCGCACTTAGTCCAAACTGATAACAAAAATACAATCAAAAATTATCATTTAAGGTTTACAGTTAAAAAGTATCAAAGAAAAATTTCAAGGAAAAATTTCGTTATATGTCCCCGATTCCCTGTAAAAAGGTTTATGTTCCGGACAAGACTTGAGGGCTAGGACAAAAAAAGGCAAAAACTTCCAAGGATGAAGAAACTGATAAAAAACTGATGCCTTGTCAACTATGTGTCAAGGGTTGATGAAAAGCTGTCATGTTTTTAAGATTTGAGATTTAAAATTACTAGGAATACCGTTCCCGCCTCACAAATGAAAAAGAATGAAAAAAGGGATAAGGATAAGAATAATCGAAAAAAAATTGACTTGTTAAACTGCTTTTAGTTGGTGATTATGAATATGAGTATGATGTCATGTGTGTCTTTCTGTAAAATCAATAATATACAAGGTGTTAATATTAATAATAAACATAACTATTGGTCGAACTAGATGGTATTTAAAATATGAAGGAATGCTTTCCTTTTAAACTCTAGGTATGTAGGAATGATTTTTAAATTTTCTGGTAAAGAATTCCATATTCTTGGAAAATAATGAAGTGGGGAGTTAAATATAAAATTCCTATTAGTTTGATCTATTGTGAAATCATACCTAAATCTAGTTTCGTAACCATGTATCGAGTTACGGGTGTTCCATGTGTTGTCAAATACTTTTGGTTGGAGATTATTTTTATATTTATACATAAATAAAAGGACATCATAGTCCATTTGCTTTTTAATTGGTAAAATTTCCAACTGTTTGAATAGAATCCTTGATGGAGTCCGGCGTGGTTTTTTTAATATTATGCGACAACATTCTTTTTGAAGTTTTAATATAGGCTCAAGTAAAATGTTTGGAACAGCCGTAAATACTATTAAGCAGTAACCTATTATTGATTTTACATAGGACGAATAAAGCAGTTTAAGATGTCTTGAATCTAATAGATTTTTCATTTGTTTTAGCGAAAACACTATCCTAAGCAACCGTTTATGCATCATGTTAAAATGAATCTTAAAGGACAACTTTTCATCTACCTGGACACCCAGGTGTCTTGCTGCACGTTCACTAGGCTCCTCCCTACTTAATGATATATGATCCAGCTTGCTGATTTTTTCTGGAAGGTTTTCTCCTTCATGATTGGTGTTAATATATACTGGGAACTGAGCAATAAGATTCCTTTCCTCTTCTGTAAAGTTTTGCTTTGGTGATTGAAATAAAACTACCTTGGTTTTTTTGCTGTTGATAATTAAACGATTGCTATTATACCAATCTGTGATCTGGGGAAGAGTAGTTTCAATCTTATTAAACAGTTCCTGTATATTATTTGCAGTTATCAACACAAAAGTGTCATCTGCAAATAAGCTCAGAAGTGCATCCCTAGTGGCAGAGTCTAGATCATTTACCATAAGGAGGAAGAGTAATACGCCAAGTGTCGAGCCCTGGAGAACACCTATAACAATATAAAGAATATCAGAAAATTCTCCCCCAAAAGCCACCTGTTGAGCCCTACCCTCAAAGTAACTCTCAAACCATCGCAAGACCACTCCACGGCAGCCATAATGCTCGAGTTTTTTCAATAAAATTGTACGATCAACTAAGTCAAAACATTTTTTTATATCTATTAATATCCCGGCGCACACTTTCTTTTCAGAAAGTGCGGCCGTGATACGATTGACAAGATCAAGAACATTATGTGCCGTGGAGATATTAGGTCTGAAACCAAACTGCCGTGGGGAAAAAAAAGATCTTTCATCCAGGAAGGTATATAGTGTCCTATACATAATCTTTTCTAAGGGTTTGCTGAACGTATTGATAATTGAAACCCCCCTCCATGCCTCTAAGCTACTTACTGGCCCTGATTTGTAAACAACGACATTTTTGCTTATTTTCATCTCTGAGGGAAAAATTCCCTTTGAAAAACTAAGATTATATATATGGGTAAGCGGCTTACAGATGTTGGCGGCGCATTGGACCAAAAGTTTGCATGATATATCATTCACATCCTTTGCAGTCTTAGGTATGCAACTCGTTATCGCATTAAATACCTGGAGTTCATCCAGGGGAGGAACGAATACACTATCATTTATTGGGGGGGGTAGGTAATCATGAAAATCTTTGGAAGTGTTGGGTATTTCAGGGGTGAGATTCTCACCTAATTTTGCAAAATGCTGGTTAAAGGAATTTGCAATGTCTTTTTTGTTTTGGATTTTTTTCCCATCAATTTCCAAATATTCTATCTCATTTTGAAATCTAGATTTACCCATCACTTCCCTCAAAACTTGCCATATCTGTCGACCATTTTTACCCGCTTTTTCAAGTTCAGATTGATAGTGTAAACGTTTTTTTTCCCTGCATGCTCTCTGGTAATTATTGCGGTAGCGGCTATAGTTATCCCAATTTTCTTCTGTTGGTCTATTTAAGGCTTTTCTATACAACCTATCTCGGAAACGATTACACAGCAGAAGATGTTGATTCATCCACGGCGACTGTGGCATAGTGCGACGGTTATTGCGTATTTTTTCCTTTGGACAACAGCTGTTGTACAAAGAAATAAACACAGAAAAGAATTTCGCATAGGCTAAATCAACATCCTCCGTGTTAAGAACTTCTTCCCAATCTTGTAATGATAGTTCATGGTTTAAATTGTCAATGTTTGCTTCCTCAAGGAATCTTTTTTCAAAGTATTGTGGTCTTTTTGCAGGTTTAGGAATGATATGAGAAAATGAACTACTAAGTACAAGATGGTCAGATAGATCTGTTACAACTACATTAGAATCTACAAAGTTGTCTAGAAAATCCCTACAGAAGATCGAATCAATAAGGGAAAATGAAAAATTTTGGATTCTGGTTGCTCTTAATGTTAGAGATAAATAGCCGCTACTTATCATAATATTGACAACATCCATAAAAGCGAAGCTCTGAAACGGTAGGACAAACGGACATTAACAATTGTATAATGTCAGAACTGAATAATCAGAATGCGAATGTATAAGAGTCAAAGCAAAATTGTAAGTAAATTTGTTGAAAAACTGCTTGATATAGGATAATGATTATGGACATACTTACTTTTTTAGGACTTGATTATAGAGTTGCTTCGCTTATAATATTATACTTTGTTGTCCCAGGAATCAGTACACCAAAAATCAGACCAATCGGAAAATTAGGTCACATACAAATTTGTTGTTAAAAATGTAAAAAAAATCAACATGTTTAAAATGAACGTACGGACAATCTGGTAATGATTATAGAGTTGCTACGCTTTCTAACTCGTACCTAACTATTACAGGAATCACCATGCAATATTTGAAATCGATAGGACAATTCTAACATGCCTAAAATTAACGAAAAAAAGCTATTTAAAAAAGTAAAAAAATCAACATGTTTAAAATGGACGTACGGACATTTTGGTAATGATTATAGAGTTGCTACGCTTTTTAAATCGTACCTAACTACTAAAGGAAGCACCATGCAAAATTTGAAATCGATAGGACAATTCTAACATGTCTAAATTAACGAAAAAAGCTATCCGTGACGGACGTACGGACGGACAAACCCTAATTATAGAAAAGCTTTGCTTTTAAAAAAACTTAATCACAGTAGGTATTACTATTAAATCTTTGATTTACGGGATATTAAGGAAGTAAAACCAGCCAAACCATAGTTGTCATAATAAATAATAAAGTAAGTATAATCCAGACAACTGTCTGGCCCAAGTGGTGGAGATCATTTCGTCTTCTAGTCATTTCTGTTCTTTTGGAAAGAACAGAAAGCCATTTCAAAGACCTAATACAAAATCGGGACACGGTCCCAACCCTGTGAACAGAATTACATATAACTAATTCCCTCTTTCTATTCTTTTACTTTAATGTTACCATTGATATATAAACGGACGAACCTATGTGATTTTGTATTACATTTAAATAAACTTACTTTTCTCGTTGTTTTCTTTCTTCTCGTTGAAGAATTAAGTCATCTTTCCCAGGCCTGATAACCATTCCACAACTATAAAAATATGAATACCTATAAATTTAAACGAGAAGCTCTTCTATAATTACGGATGGTCGGTCCGTTTGTACGTCCGTCAGTAACGGTTAGCTAATTACTTTAATTTAGACATATTAGAATTGTCCCATCCATTTCAAACTTTGCATGATCCGTTACCAGAATTGTTTTGGTATAATTTTGTTATTTTAGCCAGCTGCGAGCATAACTTTATCAGATTCCGGTGCAACATCCAATTAATAATTTATAGATCATAATAATAGATTGCCCTCTTTGATCCTTATTAACTAAATGTTGTCAAATGAAATTATAAATATGTAGTAAAGCTTCTCTAAAACTATCTCAAAACTTAATTTAAAGAATTCGCTAAATTAGTAAATTTATAAAGAAATATGTAAAACACAATTATGTTATTGGCTGTTAAACACAGTATATAGAGCTAAATAGACAAGGAGATAAAAAAGTAATTTAAAAAAAATATAATTCCAACCTTCTTGCTACGAGGCTTAATTCCTTAGTCTTGGAGGAGCTTTCTTCAGTCTCTGTTTCTTCTCTTGAAGTGCCTGGAATACCTTCAGCAGGCTGCTTTCCTGAGGCTTCTAGTAAAATATTTATTAGAAGTCAGGAATATGGTATAGCAAACAAGCGAAATAAATCTAAAATGATATTTGGGGAAGGGGAGAGGGCCAGATAAAAAGGTCGTCAATATTCTGCTATGCGTTTGCCCCCCTAACAACAGCTGAAAATCACGTTATAGTTTCATGACTTTTTTTCGAATTAATTTTGATGGTATAAGCTGCTTAGTAGTATATTAACTTGAGTATCAAATTAAATGTTAGGTAAAACATCTTCCATTTTAACTTTTAAAACACTATCATGCTAAAAACTGAGCAGGGGAAAGGTCGGAATATTCTCCAATTTTTTCATTCTAAAATTTGTATTCACATAAGCAGAAATTTTGTTTATTATTTTTTTAAAGATTAATTTATCGTCAATTATCATTGTAACCATGATTATAAGTATATTTTTATCAAATACATATAATAATTATATGGTTTTTCTCCATTTCTTTACAAAATAGTCTAAATCTTGCTTAATTTGTATCCTTGCCGATAGAAAAAAAAACTCCAATTGAAGCCATTTAAATATCTGACTGGGTAACAGAAATAACAAAGGGATCTAAAGGGATGAGATAATAGCCGATAAATTGATGTTCATACCCTAAGATCATACAAAAAATTATCACTTCTGTTTAGACATTCAACTTAATAAACCAACCAATGAAAATTTATTAAAAGTTCCTAAAGATGATGTGACAACGAATGAGAAAACGTCATTATAAAACTATGGGGACTAGTGTGCTAAATAAAACAGCCCAAATACTTGAGTAAATAAAATTAAACACCTGTATCAATAACGGCTGTACTTGCTTTCTTAATTCGTTGCTGTGCTGCCATTGTGCTTTTAACAGCCGCCATGTTACTTTTTACAGCCACCATATTACTCTTCACAGCTGAATTAACTTTGGGGGCAGCTGAATTACTTATAGGGACAGCTGAGTTACTTTTTGCAGTCGCCATGGTTCTATTGGCAGCTGCTAAGTTACTTTTGGCAGCTGATATACTACTTTTCAGGGCTGCTTTTTGTGGCGATAGTATAACTTGCTTTTCTTTTTCAGGAGTAGGTAGACCTTATTTAAGGATTTTATATTTTATATGTTGATTTTTATCAAAATTTACGACAGACCAATCGCGGATTGAATGAAGAAATCAAATGTAAATATCATTGAAATTATTGACAAAAAATACAAGAAACATTAACATACAATTCTGAATTTAATGATTGGTAAATGTTAGGAAGAAGACACCGTCGTAGATTAATTTTACTGCCAAATTCCCATAAAATTATTGCTAATGTTAAAAGTATTTAATCCTTTCCTTTAACTTTTCTAAGCGCCTCTGTGACTCTCTTACTTGACTGCAGCCCTTTGTCGGGAAGGTTTACCCTATAATAGATATTTTTTGGATAAATTCTAAAAATTATCAGGAATAGTTATTTCTCGCATCGTATTATAAACGGCTTTCCGCGGATATAGAATAGCCCGTGCCTTTGGCATCTCGAGGTTAAAAAAAACTGGCTTTAATCTTATGAATGTACATTTTTATATTCGTAGAAAGCTGGATATATTACGATGCTATACATAGTTTTTTCGTATGGATGAGAACCGGTTCTTATCCACTTGATTCGAATGAATACGAAAAAAATGATTAGGTATTTTATTGGACTGAATTAAAATTTTTTGAATAAGAATAATTTTCAATAATTTTAAAAACGAATTGAAGTTGAAGATGCTTATTACTCTCAAACTAAAACTTTCCACCAGTCAACCTTTCTGTCAATTTCTTCGTATGTTGTTTTAGTGTCCTTTTGTCTCTGTATTATATTTGTAAGGATCCATCAATTAGATAAAGTTTCCATGAGTCTATCTATCTATATTCTCACTGCTAAGTACTCATCTACCAATATATAATTTTGCTATATATTGCTTTTCAACTATACACTGCATGATAGACTCGAAATAAAGTATTACCAAACTTTACCAATAAACTGTAAACAAATATGATAAATATACAAGCAAAATAACAAGTTAATGTTGAATTTCAATTCCCTCTCGTCCCTTCTTAAGCATAAAATGAATTTGAAAATTTTGAAAATAGATTTTAATTTCCTTATAAGGATGTTGTTTTTATATGTCGTCTTTATGACAGGTAAATATTTTGTAATATATTTCTTAAATTATATATAAAAGAAAATATTATACAATAATATCAAATTAAATTAAAAGTATTTCAACTTGTTTTATTTTTTTTTGGTACTAAACTCATCCCTGACTTGAATGAGAGAAAAAATTTGTTTTGAATCAGATTGCAGAAAGAACATAATAATAAAATACACAATAGTCTCTTTGTGAGTTTAAATTTTTGAGTTTTTGTTAATGAATTAATGAAAATTATTTTGTTTAAAATTTGACTAAATGACATCTCGTATAATATACTTTACATTCCATCTTAAAAATAAATCTGTAAGGTGTATATATATGTTTAGATATCTGTAAACCACCAATTTATGACTATTGATTTTTGATCAGCTGTAGGTTTCAATACTAGATGTTTTTTTAAGTAGCGCAGCTACTCTAAATCTAGAGAATAAATCTAATTTTGCTTAGAATTTACTTTTAGGTGAAAACACTAAACATTGTAAATTAAAGATTTTATTTTAATAATTAATATTTTACAACAATATCTTCTAAAAACTGTGAGGAAGTTTGATAAAATTACGTTTATTTTGCAAGCTTGTTTGAAAATATTTCATTATTTTTATAATTCTGACAAAATAGATTTTCTGTTTAAATAAATAACATAGCCACAAAAAGGTTTAAGTAGTTATTGAAATATTCTATTACTATTCTTGCTAATTAAATATTCGTTAACTATGTTTAATTTGCATTTTTAAAATAGACAAGAAAAATATCCTACTTAAATGCTAATTTTATGAAGTTATCTTAAACCTTTTCCAAAAGTTTGTTTTATAAAACTTTTTTATTTTTCATTGATTTTATTGATTATATAGGTTAAAAATATCAAAAGTATTTTTCAAAGGCTATAGATAAATTTTGATTAATTTCGATTTTTGATTTTTTAATTTTTTTTTTAAATCTGCAAGAATATGCATGTCTATTCAAAGAATAGATTATATAAAAAACAAAATTAAACATATTCAGGCTATCAAAAAGAAAAAAATATTCTTTTTTACTATTAAATCACAAATATTTAAAATCATTAGATTTTAAGCTTATTTTGCATGGAAACACATTTTTTCAGTTGTTTTTTCTCAACAATGGATCTTAAATGATTATTACTGAAAACTTTTATGAAAATGTTATTATCCAAAACTTCAAATAAAGGAAATAATTGCCGTTTGCAAAAATGTGTGCAAAAAGTTGCCAATATCTCGTTAGAAGGGACTTAATGGATTTGAATTCTTACTGCTTATGAGTTAGTGGACTATAAACTATTAGAAAAGTGTCACTTTAAGGTGAAATTTTGAGGGTCAACTTTTTTTCTTTTAAAATTCGCAGTGTATAAAGGTAAATGTCTGTTTGTCTATTCTAATTTCCTATCTATTAGTCTATCTATGTATCTACCTGTAAGATGTAAAATAACTATCTATTCTTCCTTGTTGACTTGACTTCTGTAAGGATCTTATCACTGACAAAATAAAATACAATTTCAATACTACAAGAACGATCATGTCCATTATAAGCGCAACAGTAATGGTTTTTATCAAGGTATAGGTATGCAGAATTACTTGATAAACACAACTTCAAAACTTCTAAAGCCTGTCTAATTCAATCCTTATTATAAAGTAAAAGGATCTCTATTTGTCTGTCTGCCTGTGTGTAACAAAGTAACTCGTTAACCGCTAAATCGATATGGTTCTCCTTTACAGGGTAGCCTCTCATAGGTAATTGGATGGTTACCTAAACTATATTTGGGGAGGGTACCACCACCCTCCCAAGAGAAAAGGCCAATGGCCAAAAAATGAAATAAATTTTAAAAAATGAGGTCTCTGGGGCGTAGCTGCTAGTAATCAAATATAGCAGTTAAATGAATAAATACTTCCCTCCCCTTTCAGACAAAATGAATTATAGAGTTTATGTTCATAGTATCTTCATAAATAATTCAAATAAAAGCTCAGTAAATTGTAATGTCAAAATGAAAGATTTATTTATGAGTAGTCTTGCTAACTACAATAGGAAATGTTTAAATTTATTCCTGGTTGTATTAATTCATCAACTTGTGCCTTGGCCCAGCCAAATCTTTCCTGCGCAAAATCTCTGCAACCAGTAATCATATAAGATAAAAAAATGTATAACAAGACAGACAATTTTAATCATATAAAAGGACAATGGATATAGGATATACGTGGATATATTGACAGGGGAAAATTTAGCTTGATAATACGGACTTCATTTATTGGTCATTTAGTTAGTGGTCATGAAAGGGGAGGGGTTAGGTTAAAGGGGGTGGATGGGGGTTTCGTTATTTAAGCCAGCTACAACTTTTACTGTATTAGATTACATGATAATCTGATGTAAGATCCAAATAATAAAAATCCATTATTAAATAAATAATCCAGGTTCCTGACAGCAACAAAATTTGGGATGGACCATGAGAATTTCTCCTTGTTTGCATCTATCTTGGGATTCATATATGCTGTCATTACTTGATCACTGGGAAATCCTGCGCAGTTATTATGGCTAATCAACTGATAAATATCAACCCGCCACCGTGCCTTAACACGTGGCGCATCCGCTCGTATTCGTGAAGTGATAGGTTCGAATCTCGGTCCTACACCCCGTCATTACTTATGACGTTAAGAATGATTCTTACTTTTGCTATGTCAGACATTAATGGAGAACGCATTGGAACAAATCAGGCGCAATTCTGTACCAAACACAGCTAGAACTTCCGGACAATGAAATATCGTGCAATCAAAGAGTTGGTTGTCTGTTGGGTGTTACTAAACCTAATACCCCAGTGGTTTGGACAGAAAAGGAGAGATATGGATCCCCTTGGTTATACTAGGTTATTGGCCCTGACTCTATAAATTTATGTACTATTGATTTTGAGGGATCACTTCTTTAAAACTTGCATACAACTTACTGATATTAGAGATTTATGGAATTGTCCTAAACACAATGCACTAGGTAGTAAGTCTCTTTCAGTTAGAATAAACTAATATACATGTAATAATAAAAAGATTATTGCAATAATTTAGAAAATAAAATGGGGTAGATCAATAAAACAGTTGGCCTCCCTGATGTTAATTTTATCTTGCGTAATTTTTCGCGGGTCTTATTTCCCACAGGCATACCGAAATCTTTGCCATACTCTTTGTGAACTCGTTCCCACCAATTTTTTAGTTGCACTAGGGGCTCTATCCCCTCCCCAGGAAATTCAGCCAAAACCTGAAATAATTGCAATAAGGATTTTACACCCAGATAAAAATAACATCACATTAAGCTAAACGAAAAAAGTTAACCTTCTCAAATTCCCCAGTATCATGTCAAATTATGGTTATTCCGACCTCACTATTTCATTTTTTCTTGGAGGATTGTATGATTTTTCATTCAGCCCATTTCACCCAAAATTGATATCAGTATTTCGGCAAGAATAGTTATTTTTCACATCGTATTATAGGCAGCTTTCCACGAATAGTAAAAGTAATAATTATAGCCCCTTGGGTCTAACAAAACTGTAATTGATTTTATGATTTTTATCTAATTAGGTATTTGTAGACTCTGTAGAGAGTTGTCTAAAATAAATGCGATGATTTTTCAAGTTGGCTTAGAACTCACTAGTTCTAATCATGCAGTCATTAAGCGGATTCAAAGCCAAACCGAAAACGTGATTACTGACCTCTAGAGCAGTGACAGGACCAACACCCTCCACACCCTCAGTATAATCACTCCCTGTCAGCATTCCGACCAAAATCATTTTCTCCCTACAATTCAATGTTGTATACTTTATGGATAAGTAAATAACGTTAGTTTGGTGACTTTGTCAGCCTAGGCAACGGATGTAGATTCAGAATATACATGGATATTATGACAATGTCGTCAATTTAGCTTGCTAACATGAAAATTAGGTATTTATTACATAGTGAGTTAGTTCATCTAGTGGGAGGGGAAGGATGGTTTAATGAGGTGGAAGGGGGGATTCGTTCTTTTAGTCCGCTGTGTGTTTCATTTTATGAAAACCTGTGTAAGATCCAAATTATAATATATCCATTGCCTAGGCTAAGAGACTAACACCGTTTGACATTAAAAGCTATCTTTAAAAAGACAGCTACTTTATTAACAAAATATGGTACTCAACCTGACGAGTCGGTTGCTCAAAGATTATGAAAGTATCTATAGTAGTTGCAAAATACCTTATTTTTTCAATTTACAAGGATGACAACATCCATAAAAGCGAAGCACTGAAACGGTAGGACAAACGGACATTAACACTTGTATAGTGTCTGAACTGAATAATCAAAATATAAAAGTATCGAAAGAGTCGAATCAAAATTGTAAGTAAATTTGTTGAAAAACTGCTTGATACAGGATAATGTTTTGGACATACTTACATTTTTAGGACTTGATTATAGAGTTGCTTTGCTTATACTATTGTTCTTTGTTGTCCCAGGAATCAATATACTAAAAATCAGATCAAACGGATAATTAGATCACATAAAAATTTGTTGTTAAAAAAGTAGAAAAATCAACATGTTTAAAATGGACATACGGACATTCTGGTAATGATTATAGAGTTGCTACGCTTTCTAAATCGTACCTAACTACTACAGGAATCATCATGCAAAGTTTGAAATCGATAGGACAATTCTAACATGCCTAAATTAACGGATAAAAGCTATCTATCTCGGACGGACGTACGTACGGACCGACCCTAATTATAGAAAAGCTTCGCTTTTAAAAATTGTAGATGGATTGTAATTATTGCGCTTTTTATGGACATGTATGGTCAAATTGTCTTTATTAAAAACGAGACTAATTTAAGTTGTCATCCTTAATAAAAAAAGTTTTCATATATTTATCTAAAAAAATATTTTCCTGTTTAATCCAAAATGGTGTTCAATTTCCTCATATTTAAACATTTCAACAAATTTCTCCTAAAACAAAGAAATCAAAATATTTTAGAGTTAACAGCTTCTCCAGCAAATAGCCTTAATCCTTCGTATGTTCAATATTAAGCTACTACAAAAAGGTTTTAAGCCTGGAAAGCTCTTTAAGTCTATAATTAACTAACTTTAAATTAGCAAAGACAAATTTTTTTAAGGTCTGATTTAAGTTGCTGTGAAGTTTTCAAGAAATCATTATAATATTATTATACCTGGTTGAAAAAGTTTTTATAGACTCTATGGCCCCCAAACAACCAAATATCAGAATCATCAGTTATTGTTCCCTGGTATCATAGATAACTGAAGATTTATTTTATGACACATAGTAAAAAAAGCATACAACATACAAACATGAAATAAAATAATCACAAACCAAAAAACATTGATCATGATTTAGTTACAAATTTAGTAATATGCACTTACGAGAAATATGTGTCAAAGGACTAAATAACATTTGTCGAGGGTGATCATATTTATCATGTAGAAATGTAGGATTTATAGCCGAAAACAGAATCTGAATGTGAAGGGGAGGGGGGGGGGGGGTATGGATTTTCGTGGAAAAATAAAATAAAGAAGGAAAAGACACTAAAAAAGTAGGCATGACGAAGAAGTTGACTCAAAGGGTCAAGTCTTTTTGTTGACCAATACCTAAACGATTTTCTTTATTCAAAAAGACATTCATAAATTTGGTATCCTACAATTTAACCTCTTTAATAAGTTACAGAACAAACCTCTAGAATATCAATCATTTAAAAAATAATCTAATGCTTTTAGTTTTCTATGCCTGAGTTAAGCCGTTAGCGTCCAACCACGCACACTGAGACTCAGCCTCTTCAAATTGAAAATTAAATTAGATAGATAAATTAATATTTTAATTACATTGAATACAATGAATTGGCTATTTTATATGGATTACAGAATCTCAAATGGTAGAACAGATAAATAAGACAATTAACAGAATAATATATAGATAAACAGATTATTTATAGATAGACAAACAGATAAATATCTACCTGTAGAAGAAAAAATCCAGGGGATGCCAAATAATTGTAAAAGCTTATGTTTGTATTTGATCAAAATAGAGTTAGCACATTTTTCTAGATGTTTGGTTGGATAGTGGATAGATAGATACATGCATAGATAGATAAAAAATTACCTGTAGGAGAAACAATCCAAGGGATGCCAAATAATTGTAAAAGCTCCTGACATTCTGCATACATTTGATCAGTTATAGAGTTGGCAACTCTGTCAGCTTTGTTCATTTCTGCAACAAGGGCCGAGTTCTCCTGGGCTAAGTCAGCCTGGATTCTGTATAACTCCGCTTCATCATACACTTCTAGATCATCTCCTTAAAATAAATTAGATAAATATGTACCTAGATAAGAAGATATTTAGCAAATGTATGAACTGCGTTTATTTGGTTACGAAATTACTCTATAATTCATTTTTTCTGTTAGTCCGTCTTGCAGTCTGTCAGTCTATCAGTTCGTCAGTCCGTAACGTTTTTGGAAAAATGTAATGTTCTCGGCTAATAATGAAGATATATAGCTGAAATTTTAAGTGATGATTCCAATACACATGCGCATCTAATTTATACATTGCTTTGTTCGTTTGTCTGTCATTCATGCTTTAAAAGACAGTAGCCTTATTTTATAAAGTTTTTGTTTATTCTTTCTCTTTTTCCTTTGTTATGAGAGCTGAACTTCTGGTACAGTTGTTACCTACCTGTTGTTCCGGCATCACTAATATCTATATCTCTGTTCATATTTGAGGTAGAGGGACCTGAGCCTAAACAGAGGTATATTCCTTATATTTAATTTGGCAGAATAGATTTTAAAGAAAGGATAAATATACAGGGCGTTTAAAAAAACTGCGTTTTACAAATTTGGGAAACAGCCATTAGGAGTACAAAAAAAATAATTATATGTAAATATTCTCTATAAAAATATGCATCGAAATTGATACAGGTGTTTTTTAATATCTCTGAAAATAACGGCGCATTTTAAAGCATAAATATTTCAAAAGATGTGTATGATGCTTTTTTCTGGTAGAATTTTGTGCCTTAAGGTTGGTTTTCAAAAAATTATTCACTTGAAATACAACATCTTAATACGGCCAATACAATTTTCTACCAATTACACTAAAAATTTCATTAAAATTCCCTCACTGAAAACAAATATTCAGTTTTTCTTTTTGTATACTTAAGAAACATGACCTTAAAAATTGCTCATGTTCGTAAATCCCCACCCCTCATTTATTCCTATAATCCTTTAATTTGATTGACAGGTTAAGATATAAACTCATAATTTATCCTGTATCCATAATTTGTAATTAAATGCTTTAATAAAAAAATTCAAACTTCAATAACTTTTTTGTCTTTAGAGATTTTGTTGTCAAATAAAAAGGAGTTTTTTTCTTTTTACTATAACCTACGTTATTAAAGAAGGTTCTTTTACTGCAAATGCATCACAATCAAGAAATGTGAAAAAATGACAAATTGCAGTTTCTTAAAAATGCTTTTGTGAGGAGCTAAAATACATTTCACCTTTAAATCTCGTTAAGGTACTTTTCTTATACCTTTTTGTAAATTAATATTGAAATTGTACGATTTTTTTATACATAATAGAAGAGTTATTTTAATTTTTTTGCACAACATTTTTCACATAAAGCATTTTTGGAAACTATGTACCTATCATATCATAGAGGCCGTATTTCTAGAGATAATGAAAAACACCTGTTATAAATTTGATGTACTTTTTTTTACAGAGAATAAGGACACATAATCGTTTTTTCTGTATTCCTTCTAGTTGTGTCAGAAAAACGGAAAACGCAGTTTTTTTCTGAAACACCATGTACAAGTTTAGTGCCTAGTCGAGCATTAAAAATCCCACAAATTTAGAAAGAAAAAATAAAATTAGCGGGAGGTACTTTCTCGTTTGTTTGTTATTATCTTATTTCCGGTTAGGTATGGTTATATTAATTACAGGGTAGCATATCACGGTTAGGAAGCCGCAGGTATAGGACATGCAAGGATTATGCATAGAAAAAAAAACTCCCCGGCCTTTTTTCAATTTAGGTATTAAATGTGGGGGAGTTGTTTTAGTGCTCGCTAGGCACTTTGAGGGAAAGAACAACAGAAGATTTCTTGATATAAGATTAGAACTAAAATTAGAATATTATTTACCTGTAACATCTACAACAGTCTCTGTATCAGCTAAGCTTCCTCGATTAAATCCTGGTACATCATATTTAAATTCAAACTTTACAATAAAGTAATGGGATCTCTGTGTCTGTCTGTCTGTACCGAAGGATCTCGATGACTGCTGAACCGAAAAAGTTCTCCTTTACTATGTAGCTTCTTATCGGGACTGACAAGGTTTATAACTAACAAGATAAATCACCCCTAGAAAATATTATCCCCCCCCCTCCCCCCCCCCAAAAAAAAGAAAAAGTTATGTTTAAAACTAAAATTACAAATGGGAGACGGTTGACTCCCCCCCGAATTTTTTTTTACTTTTAGGTACTCAAATGGCATGGGTCAAATTCCATCCCCCACTCCACCTCAAGTGTCCCTACAGGCCTCTAATAAAGTTATTATATTTCAAATGACTTTAAACTATCAAAAATTTATTCATTCACAATTTTAAATTATTCAACTGTAAAATGCGACTTTATTTTAAATGTTTTATGCTTTATAAGTTATTCTATTTCTATTTATAAATATCCCTGGAGCACTAGCAGAATATACAGTTCTTTCTTTTCTTTTCTCAGGTATTGAAACATTTTTATTCTTGTCACTTTTATCCTGAAATTTAGAAAAATGGATGATAACATTAATAAGGGGCGAGGTTCATAAAAAAAATTTTCCTTATAGATAATTTGATGTTCCATAAAGTGGATAAAACAGACAGACTGACGGACCAAGTAAGTTTTAGAAAAAATTAAGTAAACTTTTCATAAAATAGTTCCGTCTACCTCTAATGACAGCTGTGTACCTCATTAAAACAATCCATTTAGGGCGGACGGAAAGATAAATACACAAAGTAAGTTATGGAGTATCTTCCCCATATAAAAAAATTATAATATAAAATAAAGGTATTTTTTACAAATTTAACTTTTAACAGGCGAAACTTATTGCCATATTAAAACTTCTAGGTATTCCAATCAAATACTTAGTTAGTTTTCTTCAAAAATAAGTGTCGTCTTAATGTCTTATAGTTGTTATTATTATCAACCATATCCTGAATCAGTTATAATTACTAACCTTTGGCTGATCAATCAATCCTTCCTCTCTGAGTATCCTAGTTTTATATTTATCCGCATCAGCTGTTTCAACTCCCAGTCTGGCTAGCTCATCTGAATTATAAGATCTCAGGAATGACTGTGTCAATAGTTTTATATTTACTAGTGATAATGTTTATATTTACTAGTGATAATGTTTATATTTCAAATCTATCTGTATACACTATACACCTAGTGTTTATTGTCATTAAGAAACAATTTGTAATGCATATAATAAATAAATTTTTGTGTTTTATAGGTACTAATATTGTATTGTTATTATTGCTAAATATTAATATTTTATTTACCTGTAGTATTATCATCACTAAACTGATCATCGTCAGGATCATCAATATCTTCATCATTAATCTCATTGTCTTTGCCATCATTATAAGTTAGTTGGGTAAACTAGAGATGAATCATTTTCATTTTAATAAACTTTTCTTAAATTATATTTTCCAGGGCTCTAAAGAGAAAAACCAATGGTGATAATTGATGTACAGTACATCCTTTTTAATGTTGCATAGAAATATCCCTTTTATAGACTACAATCACTGGTTGAAACGTTCTGACACTTAACTTAAAGAACCAACCAATCAAAATTGAATAGAAGTCCTCAAAGTTGTTGAGCCAACAAATAAGTAACCGTTATAATTATAAAACTTTCGGGACTAGTGTTATAAAAAACCTAATGTCCCCTTCCCTCCCTGATATTTCAATCAATTCAGTGACCAAGTTATATGAGAAAAAAAAATATCTTATACTAAAATGAAAATAGTTTTCCTTCAGTAATCTGTTGGCCTTTTCTTTCTCTTTCATTTCTTTGATAAGTCTATCTTGCTCACCCAACAAATCTGGCTCACTTTCATCAACAGATTTAACTTTCTTCTTATCCCTACTGTTTACATCATTGTTAGCTGGCCGTTTTAAGTTATCTTTGACAGGACTTTTGGTAGTGCCAGCTGCTTCATGAGCATATTTGGACGCTATTTTCATCCAGAGATGATTACTACTGGCCATTGCAGCAGCTACTTCCTCGGGCGCGGGACCTGATGACTCATCTGTGTCTGTACAATGAATAATGGGTAAAAAAGTGCTTATCAATCTATATAAATATAGCATTTAAAAGTGTAGGAGTTAAGATAGGTATACATACACTAATATCATATGTATGAAAAAGTCCCTTGCATTAACTGCTATTAAATAAGTGTACAAATCTAAGCAAATTGTTATAAAAGTTGCCAATGACTAAAATCCAATAATTTGGGCCATGCTTTACAAAGGCGTTTGACTGTAAACAATAAAAAAAATATTGAACAATTTTATAATTTAATTTTCCATCATTATGCCTGAATGATTATTAATAAATCCACCCGATGCCACTACTGGTGCTTTAGGAACAGGCTTGGCTATTGTGCTAGTTTTTTTGGTTGGAGATTCAATTTCCGACTCAACTCTTCCCCTTGCTGACGCGCTTATAGCTGAAAAAATATCTGTTGGTTTGTCAAGCTTCGTCACTTTTGCCAGGATATCTTCTGCATATTTATTCCTTGATATTTCATCTTCTTTTTCTTTTGTTACCTTTTTGAGCGCCAATATATCGCTAAGCTTATCAACATTATCAGCGTCACTAAAAATATTAGCAAAAAGATCTTCATCTTTATCTTTGCTTTTATTTGAAATTTCTTTTGATGCCAAAATATTTTCAAGTTTTGATACATTTTCAGGTTTATCAAAAATATCCGCGAATAGATCATCTTGATCAATTTTGGCAGTTTTTTGTGGTAGAGTGATTTCAGTGGTGTCACTACTGCTATCACTATCACTCATAATACTAACTTTATCATTGTCACTTTCTTCACTATCACTCATTACTCCTACTCCTTCACTCTCATGATCTAGGTAAATGAAATATTTTGTAAGAAATGTGAACAAACATTTTATAAAAATATATAGGTACCTAACATGTATCCATTTGAATTTATAAGTACTGAATCTAAAACTTTTTATTTACATTCTAAAATTGGAGCTTTGTCTTTGTTAATTATTTTGATTTTAAATTAAGAATTAAGTTAGAGTAAAAGGTTGTAATATGCAATATGGTTTTATTTGGTACAAAAGGTGTAAATCAATGTTTATCTTAATTTGATTAATATATTATTTTTGCGGCAAGCTTAAATTAAAATAAATCACATCTACTAACTATGACTATGAAATTACCTGAATCGCTGATGACCTCAACATCTTTGATTTCATCCTTTTTCTTGGTTTGTTTATCGCCACTCTTCTCAAATATTTCTAACAATGCTATTATAAGAGAAATAAGATAAGTTTTAGGTTATAAATAAAAAAATTCTTCATTTTTCTCATACTAAGAGACAGGATGTTTTATCCGTCTGTATGTAATGTAAGATCTCGTAAAGTAAATACCTATCTAGCTGTGTACACTTTTATACATGGGTCCAGTAAGATCTCGTAAGCTCCCGAATCAATCGTTCACAATATTCGGGGAAGTTAGATTAGTGTTGGCGCTGTATATTGTACTAGCGGTTGCGCTCCTAGCATTAGGAAAAGTAGGAAAATAGCCTAAATCAAACTTAGAAATAAAAATTAAATACCTAGCCTAAAACTATCCAGAAGAAGCTTCCATAACATGGAGAACTCAATCAGTTCAGCAGTATCGAAATCTTTAGCTATAGACAAAAAAACCTGAATACTTTATATAAAAGGAGAGGTTATAGAGGGAGGTAACTTCACCCCCCCCCCCCCTTCTGAGTAAGATACCCTAAATCTTACCAAATTTTAAAAACCGCAAATTTGTGTTTTCATATAATTATCTTTTCCTGAATGGTCCACTTTAGGGTTAGAAACAACATCATGTGACACGGCCATTTCAAATTTTGTCGCCGGTAAATTGATTGTAGAATTTTCTAATTTAGGTTTTTCTGAATCAGTGCTGGCGACTGACAAAGCAGCAGTTTCTTCTTCTATTATGTAGGAGAGATTAGACATCTTCATGGATTGTAAGAATATTTAAACTTAAGAAAAAACGAAACCTACCTACTCTAAATTCAAATTATTTAAATTTAACTGTAAATAACTTTTGTATGCTTAACTATTGTTTCTTTTATATAGCCAAGGTCAATGAAAGATATATCAATCTTTCCTCAAAATCAAGCAGTACTGTCGAAAGTATTTCTGTTGTTTTGCAATCCTTAGGAAAAGAAAATTATTTAAAATCTTGTTACAAATCCTTTTACCTATATATTACCTGTGCATGGTAAATATTTGCACCTGTTTTGGACCAAGGCATTCAACCCTACTCTCTACTAATGTAAAGTATCTGACATAGCAGCAGCAAGAACCCTTTTTAACGTCTTTAGTTATGACGCAGTGTTAGACCAATCCTTACTTCATATACCTAATCCATGAAAAATGCGATATCCCTTCTAATCCTGGCTCTTCTTTAATTTCTATTTTGATTATTTGTCCACCAGTTCTAGAAAAAAAATATATTGAAAACTTGATGATAGATGGATAAAAAAAATGCCAAGAAAAGTTTATTGAAGAGCCGAAAATGGCGCGATTGCTTAAGATTCTATGTATTAAGTTAGGTTTTAGTAAGACGCCTGCCATACTTAGTACATGTTTCAGTTCTATTACTTTAACATGATTTAAGTTAGACATCTGCCATACTTAGTAGGATATAGTTCTACTTATTGGGCTTGATTTAAGAAAGACTTATGCCTTGATTTAATAAAGACACCTGTCATATTTAGAATCAATTCATTAAGCTTGTTTTAAGTAGGACACCTGTCATTCATTCTATTCATTAGAAGGTTTGATTAAAGAACATTGTTCAGTTCAATCCATTTAGCATTATCAAAGTTAGACACCTGCCATACTTAGGACATAGTTAATTTCTAATCTAATTTCTAAGTTGATTTAAAGAAGACATCCTGTCATATTTAGGAGTCATTGTTGAGATCTATTCTGATCATTAAGCTTGATTTAAGTAAGGCACCTTCCATACTTCAGGCATCGTTAAAGTTATGTTATTTTAAGAAATTCTCGAATAGAAATCTGGGTCAAATTAGCCATACTTACTTGGAATACTTGTAGGTTTCATCCTTTGTCATCCCTGGTAGGGACATGTTAAGGATCTCGTTCTACTCGTTGAATTTATCCTCCATCCAACCAGCTACATTTTTCTTGAACAGATTTACGTTTCTGGCATTTTTCAGATCACTGGGGACAGCATTCCACAGTTCTGCTATCCTGACAGTAAAGAAGTTTTTACGAACTTCAAGGTTGGATCTAGGTTTTAAGATATTTAAAGGATCTGTTTGAAGTCTTGTGCTTTGTAATATTTCTCTATCTCGATATAGCACAATTGAAGTTTGAATTTCTCCAATATTGTGTGCTATTTTATACATTTGTACAAGATCAAATTTCACGCGTCTTTTTTTCAGAGTCCACATCCCTAACTCCTGAAGCTTGTCTTTATAATCAGTTGAAGTTAAGCCAGATATCATCCCAATCGCTTTTTTCTGAACTGCTTCTAATACTTCAATGTCCTGTAGAGTCCATGGAGACCAGGCCGAGCAGGAATATTCCAAATGAGGTCTTACATACTGAATGTACAGTCTAAGAAAAACATGCCTGTCCCTGTAATGGAAAGATCTAGAGATCTGGCCAAGTACTGCTCTGGCTCTATTTGCTGCTTCTTGGCAGTGTTGTGATGGTTTAAGTTTATCTGTCACAGTTATGCCAATATCTCTCTCTACTTCAACTACATCCAGCTCTGTGTTATTCATCTTGTATTTGTACTTGGGGTTATTTCGGCCACAATGCATAATTTTACATTTTTTAACATTAAACTCCATGTTATTTTGTTCCCCCCATTTTACCAGGGAGTCCAAGATATCTTGAAATTCAATAGCATCATTTCTGGAGTTTATTTTCTTAGCACCTTTAGTATCATCAGCGAATTTTTTCAAAAGGTCAAGATTCTGGGCATAATTGTCTAGATCATTAATATAGATAATAAACAGAATTGGTCCAAGAACACTACCTTGGGGGACACCAGAATCCACACTCTCTTCTTCTGACATTTCTCCATGTACACAGACCTTCTGACGTCTTTGATTAAGCCAAGACTGTATCCAATATAACACTTTCCCAGTAATGCCGTGGGCAATAAGTTTCTTAATTAGCTTGTCATGTGATAATTTGTCAAATGCTTTGCTGAAATCTAGGTACACAATATCAACATTATCACCATTATCAATAAAGTCTAGGATTTTATCAAGGAACTCAATAAGATTTGTTTGTGTTGATCTGTTCTCCATGAATCCATGTTGTGATTTATTTAACAGATTTTGCTGGGTTAGGTGCAAAGTAATTTTTTCCCTAATAATTTTCTCAAGAAGTTTACAGAAGATACATGTTAAGGAAACTGGTCTGTAGTTAGAGGGGTCGCCTTTTGAACCTTTCTTAAATATAGGTATAACCTTGGCTAACTTCCAAAGTTTGGGAATGTCTCCAGTTGTTAAAGATTTGTTGAAAATTATTGTAAGAGGTTTTAATATCGCCATTTTGAGGTTCTTTACTAGAGTGGAAGAAAATCCATCAGGTCCAGGTGATTTGCCAACCTTGAGAGCATCTATTGCCTTTTCTACATCTTTCTCTGTTATAGTAATTTCACTCAATTGTTGATTAAAATTTTGCTGTTGGTATTGGCCTCCATTATCTCCATTGTCCTTACTAAAAACACTGGCAAAATACTTATTGAAGATGTTTGCCATTTCAGTATTGTTGGTCACAACTGTTTTATCCTCTTTCACAAGTGGTCCAATATCTGATTTACATTTAAGCCTTGATTTCACATATCTGTTAAACTTCTTTTTACCTTTGTTTCCTCCTTCCTTTGATATTTTAACTTCAAGTTTCCTTTTTGCTTTTCTAATTGTTTTTTTCAGTTCCTTTTCAACCATTTCATATTCATGTATATTTTGAGCGGTCATTGTCTGTTTCATCCTTTTAAAATACCTGACTTTTCTTCTCTGTAGCGTAACAATGTTTTGATTCATCCATTCAGGTTTACCAGAAAATTTTACTGGACATTTTGGCACATTTTTAGTTACTATTTCATTCACGACATTTTCAAACAAGCTCCATTGGTTTTCAACATTTTTTTCACTGAGAATGTCATTCCATTTTACATTATTCAATTCATTTTTCATAGTATTGTAATCAGCCTTATTCCAATTAAGGTAAAAATCACGTTTTTCTTCACAATTGTTTGAGTAGTTTAGATTAATCATTAACATCACATGATCACTAGTACTAAGTGGCCCTAAATTTTCGATATTTAAAACAGAATCATCATTTGATAAAACCAGGTCAAGAATATTATTTTTTTTGTGTGTTGGAAAATTAACATACTGTGTAAAGTTGTTGTCAATACATGTAGTCATAAATTCATTACTAAAGTTATCACAGGTCAGGTCATTCCAATTGATACTAGGCAAATTAAAATCTCCAATAATTACAGTATTACTAGGGGCATTTGATACAATATCACATAATTTAGTAAGATTATCTCTGTTACTACTAGGTGGTCGATAGACTAAAATCACATGTAATTTAACATTATCTAGGATCACATTAAAACATAAAAATTGGTTAAAATCATTATATTTGTCAGAAGATAAAATAACAAGTCCATTTCTTGCATACACAAGTAATCCGCCTCCAATACCATTATTGGTGTCATTGCGATCCTGCCGCAAATCCGAAATCAAATTATAACCATTTATATTTAATACATTATTAGTGATATTATTATTACACCAAGATTCTGTCACTAAAATAATATCAGGTTTGTTAACAGAAGCTTCAGCATTAAGATCATTTACTTTGCTTAGAATACTCTGAGCATTTAAGTAAAGAACTTTTAATCTTCCTCCTGTTCTGTTATTGGCCCCTCCTCCATCAGATTTTCTTCTGTTTGTCTGTCTCTCCCTGCATATTCTGTCGGCGCTGGAAGCCTGCCCCCTCTGCCTCTGCTCCCTCCCCTGGCTCCACCTCTCTGCACACCTACTCCTCTCGTGTATGGTCTGCCTCTGGCTCTGCCCCTGGCCACGCCCCTCTGCTGGAGATTTATTTTGGGTGCCAGCACCAATCTCTTCTCTCCTTTCATTCCCACCACCTTCCATTCGAAGTTTAAAGCTTGATCATTCTCCATTGATTCATTTTTTCTCTGGGCCTCACTCCATAGTTCTTTCTCCTCCTCTCTTTGTTTCTTGGTAAGGTCAGGGGAAATGTAAACATCATAATTGCTAGTACTGTCTTTCAACTTTTTGCCGTTTCTTAGTAATTGTACTTTTTTAACATCTTTATCCACAAGGCCCACCTGTATAGGACGGCTATTGTCGCCTTTTTCCCCAAGTCTCTTTGCAAACTTAATGTCCTTGGCTTGTAGATTGACATCTATCTCTTTAGCTATATCACAGACTTGTTTAATATCATAGTCTTTTCTTGCCATCCCTTTCAGTTCTGCAGATCCTTCAGGTATGCCATAAACAATAACATTGCTTCTTTTCTCCTCTCTTTCACGAATTTCAGCAAAGATTTCAGCTTGAGAATTTGCCACAGCTTCCTCACAGTCTTTCTTAATGCTATTACTCTTTTCTTCACAGGCTCCAACTTTTACCTTCAAATCATTGTAATCTTTTTTTATGTCTGCAAATTCTTTTTTAATTTCGCCAAACTCCTTGTACATGAACTTTATCTTGTTGTTAAGTACCTTGGCCACCTTGTTGCAGTGGCTACAGGTCCATGAGATTGCATTGCCAAGTTTAGACTCCTCAGTCAGATATTTGAGCAGGTCAGGGCTAATTTCTGAACAGCCTGGGTGTGTGTATTCCTCGCACACACAACATTGGACAGAAGTTTCATTTCTTTTGAGGGTCTCATTACATACTAGGCATAGGTACTTCTTACTCTTTTCCTTGGTTGTCATTTTGAACCTGGCTAGTTTTGCTTCATCCACTCCAACAAACTCCCAACATAAACATAAAGTACATTCAACCCCCTCCCCTACCCTACCGAGACGTGATAGGTGCGGGGCACCCTCGCAGGTGTGTGAGAGAGAATATACAAATTAATCACAATAGTTATTACAAAATATTACAGAGTTTGGGTGCCCAGATAATTTTTTTTTTCTTCTTTTTTTTATCTTATTTTTTTCTTTTATTTCTTTTCTTTTCTTTTTTTTTATCTATTTTTTTTATCTTTTTTTTTGTTTTGTTTTGTTTTTATCTTTTTTGTTTGTTTTGTTTTTATCTCTTTTTTTGTCTTTTTTTTATAACTAGTATTCTTTTCTTTTCATATAAATACTGGGCAATCTTATCTTTGCTACAATATGCAAAATCTCTGTAATATTAGGTTTTAGGGTGTTAGTGACAACAGGAATACATATATCCTGTAATTATGTTATACAGATGTTAGTGGGTTAGACATATATTTAAGTTATTAAGTAATTATAATTTTAGACATATCATTTTACAATATTATCTTAATTATAATTATCCTAGGTGTTATATTTTACAGGAGGGTTATATATTCCGCCTCAACTGTTTCTCCAAGTCACTCGAAACTCAACATTTTTCCGGCCACCGCCGGGGAAGACATTTTTATCTCTTGTAGAAGTGAATCAAGCAATACTAGCTTGGTCGTTTTAGACATACATGCTGAATTGTCCATCATAGAATACATACCTACACCAATACCATACTTCAGATATATTACATTTTGGGAATAGTCCCTTTCGTGGAAACGCCCCTTGAGGAACGATTCGTCGTAGTTTTAAAATGGCTTTTGATAGGTTATTTTAGGTTATATTGGGTTAGGTGATTGCTCCACAGGGTTAGGCAATTGGCCCCGCAGGGTTAGAGTCCCCCGCAGGGGCTAGAAATAGGAGAAAAGCTACTATGAAAAAAACGAAGAATCGCACCTTAAGGAGCGTTGCCACGAAATGGACTATACCCTACATTTCTATTAATTCATGAGAACTCAACATAACAAAATAGGTACCTACTAAATAATAATTTTATAAAGGTAATTCCAAAATATTGAAAAACTATTGCTTACACAGAAACAAGATGAAAAGAAAGATAAATTGCTAACCTGTTACTAGTAATGTAATCATTAGAAGCACTCGGAAGTAGAATAATTTCCTCCCCCTCCATTCCCTTAACTATAATCTGGTTGGAAGGATCTCTCTCTTGTTTTACCCAATCACCACCTTCCTCTTTCTTAATAATCTTGTAAATTTCGTCCTGAGATGCTCCTTAACATTTGTAATTTCATCAGACTAAGCAGGGGTGAATATTTTCTAACCAAAAGAATTACTTCCCCCACCCTTCTAAGGAGTAATTTTTTGATTTTGTTGGCACCCGAGTTAATGGACGTATTGACACTCAGATAACGTGAGTTATAAAATATAAGCTCTGGAAATAAAAAAAAAAACTTACCCTGGTCTTCCATAGACATAGCTATGGCGAAACTAAGCTCTTGGTCCTCATCACTGATGAAAGGATAGAGAAAAATTAAATAATACAAAATAATGATGGATTTATTAATTATCCTTTTATACAAGTATTAAGCTTTAAATTTTGATAGTAGTTATCAAACTAAACCAAATGAGATTGAGTGGGGTAGGTAAAGGGGTTTTACCCCACTCAAACTTTGAAACCAATCATTTTACCCCACTAAAAAAAATTAAAATACATTACACTTACCCCCCACAAACCTTTGTAACCACTCATTTTAAATCCCTCAAAAAAAGCTTTGACGTTCTTTCCGTAAGGTAAAGGTGACATCTCACTTTCGTACATAAGATAATGTTATAGTAATTTTCAATTTATCCCTAGATATTTCATTTGGATCGTCCGGATTATCAACCAACTCTCTTCGTTCTCCAAGCCTTGAAATAAAACAGGTAGAAACTAGTGCAATTATGGCAAAATTCAAATGATCTTTACTGTAAAGAAGAAGACCTATGTCCTATAGAGCCCTAAAAGTTTCAATATAATTAAAATAAAGAGTCCTCTTAGGTACCTAATAAAGTATTATTTTTTGTTATATATTAAAATTGAGAAAAAAATTTGACTAGATGAAGAAGATTATGAAATATTCCATTTCAGGTATAAATAAAATACATACCTAGCCAATTCTTGTTCTTTTCTTTCCTTCAATTTCTTTTGCAATTGCATTTCCCGGATTTTCTCAGCCTCTTTGGCTGATTGTATTCCTATAGAAATAACAAGGACTAGCGGCTACGCCCCCCAGAGGCCTCTAGGGGCACTTAAAGTGGTGGAGGGTTAGACTTGACCTACCCCCTCTTTTTTATTTCAGTTTCAAAATAAAAATACAAAAAAATTATAGTGGTGATTTTTCTTGGGAGTGTGATGGTACCCTCTCCCAAACTAGTTTCTTTTCCAGGACCTATTAGACTACATTGTAAAGAAAAAACATGTCGGTTTAGCTAGATCCTTAGGTACAGACAGAGATCCTGTTACTTTTATATATTATAACAACGGCCGTTTTTTAACATCGGAGATATATACCTAAAATGTTAAACCTATTGAATTGGGCCTAACAAAATTCTCATGGTTAACTGCGTCAGTTAAGATAAAGTCAGGCAAAGTAATATTCTCAAATCAATATTTAGAAATACTACCTAGTAAAAAATCTACAAAACTACCAGAAATTATTTATTTTTAAAAGAGAAGCTTTACTATAATTAGGGTCGTTCAGTCCCTCCGTAGCGCTTGGCTTTTTTCGTTAATTTTAGTTATTGTTGTTTTCCTTCCTTCTGATTTTAGAGTTCTCTTTTTATGGATGTTTTATCATATTTTCCTAGTATATAAAAAATAAAGAAATCTTACCAGAAACAAAAAGAGTGGCAGAACCCGGATTAGAAGCAGCCTAAATATAAAAAAAATAAGTATTACATCATCAAGTAGTAATCTTAAGATGAATTAAAGTAGAAATCAAATTAACTAGGTAAGTAAACTATAATTGTTTCAAAATAAGAAAATATAGTTGAAAGGAAACATTTAATTTCCGAGATCTTTTGCTTTAGGTATACAAATATACATTTCTTTAGCGGTACAAAAACATGCGTTTAAAACATATTTTTATTTATTTAAGACCAAAATTTGTAAAGGAAAAGTATTAACCTTTTTCATTTCTTTCTTGTTAGATTTCAAGCCACCCAAATCTCCAACAAACAGTTGTTCACTATAACTACTCTCAATATCTTCTTTTAGAGTGTCCTGGGTTTTATTGTAATATCAGATATTTTTTAGATGAAAAAAGGGAGAAGGAATGAATATATTATTACTTGGATGTTTCACCAGATTATCATGTTCTCTAATAAAATGAAACTTGCAGCGGGCTAAAATAACGATCTGATCTGAAACTCATTTTAGTTCTCCGCCCATTCCATGATTTTTTTGTGCTACGATACTTATGGATGTTGTCATCCTTGATTTCTGGAAAAATAAGGTAAATATCTAATTCCTTGACGTTATCAAGAGTTTTCTGAATATTTCTGCGATGTTTCAATCTCTCTAACTGGAAACTAAATCAAAACAAGGATAACAATATCCAATAAAGGTAAAAATAGTTACCTTTATTATTTATTTATTATAGGCCCTTTTAGTCGGCACATAAAAGTAAAAGTATAGAGATGGGGCATGAGCTACATGAATAACTCTGCCCACAGGGTGGAGACTCTGTCCTGATTTTGTATTGGGTCTTTGAAATCAGCCAATAGCATCGGAAATATAAAAACTGCCAAGTTCCTGCAAAAGAACAGACAGCAATTTGCTAGGAGACAAAAAGGGTCTCTACTACAAGGGCAATTTAATTGGTTGAATTATGCATCTATACTTATTACTTATGCATTTATTGTTGCTATTTTACAAAAGATAACCAATATTTTAAATGTTTTATAAACATACAAATCAACAATATTCCTTCTTTTGTGGCTTCTTGATTTTCCTACCAGCCTACCTATTTAAATCCTTTCTGAAATATTATCTTGCTTAAATTGCAATATAATCAACTATTTACCTTGAAAAATTTTCTGCCTTGCTTGGCATTTGATGAATTTTGGCCCAAGAATTCTGTTTTCTTTTTTCTCGCATCTCACTGGAAAAACACACACAAAATAAGTACAGACCTGATGATTTTTTAAGTGCCTGTAAAAATCAAATCCCGAAAGTAAAAAAATGGTTTTGGATAGCAAAGCTATTTTACAAGCAGGAAATGTTCATACTTTTAGGACGCAAAATTACCAATCCAGCATAGATTCATTGTCTTTTAGCGAATTTATCAAATTTTGAAACTTCAGCGCTTTTGACAAAAATTGCATTATTAATGATATCATTTAACATTACTTTTTAATATTGTTGTTCTGATATTTTTAATTAAAAATTGCGTTGGGCTGTTAATGCTGCGTAAGTGATGTAAGCGCCTAAATTATTCATAAAAATTCCTTGATAATAATGTGAAACTTAATAAGATAAAATAAAAACGCCCTTCGCAAAGTCGCACATTCACATGCATACCTACTTTAAATTTACTTACCTAAGGACATCATATTTAAGATCTTGAGGTAGAGTTTTAAACTTGTCAGAATGTACATCCAGATTATAAATATCAGAGGTATCCACTCCTAGGTTTTTATCTTACATTACAAATGGAGATTGGATGTTATTGCGTTATTTTCGCCAGATAAAAATTTCACTTTATTAGAGTAGGTACATGATAATATGGTGTAAGATCCAAGTAATAATAAGACCATTACTTTAATTAGCACAACAACAAAAACTAATGTTAGATATTGTTCCTAGTTGATCGAGAATAATTTCTGTATCTGATTCTGAAGAATCTGAATCACTTTCTGGTTTTTTAATCTCCTGGTAAGATTAAAGATTAAACCTGATTGTGTATTAAAACCATTTGGAGTTGAGTGACCTGACAGAGTGGTATGTTTAAGAATTGCAAGTTTTAAGCACTTCGCTGGAAGCGACAGTAATAGAAAAAAATCACCAAAAGATATTTCTTCAAAACCAAGAATACAATTAAAACTCCATACTTTTGCAGTGAATGATTCATCACATAAAACACAAGAATATATTTTTGGACTTTTCTGAAAAATGGTTCACTTTAAGGTTTTCTCTCTTACACCAAATATAATTGCCAATGAAGACATTTAAAAAAACAGTTGGCTTTATGTCTTGGTCTTTTTTGTTGGTTAAAATTTTGTGCGAACATAATATACACTCTCAGCTGTTTGGCTGCTACCAGCATTTAAAGTTCATAGAATTGAGAAGATAATCGTTACCAGGAACATACAAAAATCTTCTAAATTAAGAAGACAAAATATTTAAATCTTTCCTTAGGTAGGTCGGGTAACTCAAATAAATCCTTTTCTTTAGCAACTGCTCTCTTACTACAAAATTTCAATCATAAAAATAAATTTACCTACTTTTTAGAACTACATTATACAATACATAACTATGTACTATAGGTAAAGTAAGAACAAAAATGAAATAGGTAATGTCCCTTACCACAAACATACTTAAATAATTTTTTTATGGTTTCTAATAGGTATAGATTAGGTTAAGGGACTATGCCCACTATATTTCCTACAAGTGATTAAGTCATGTTTTTGCTAAAGATAAACTTCTTTTGACACCAAGCTCTAATTTATCTTGCATTAGACTTTTTTTCTTAAAACAAATCGTATTGTAGACAGATTTCCGTGGATATTAAAATGAAACATGAAGGTCAGGGCTATCAAAATTAGTTGTAATTTCATAATTTTTTTTCTCAAAATATTCGTTTTTTAAAAATTGACTATAATAGATGTTACACATGATTTTTCAGAATGACTGATAATCAGTTCTAATCCAGGGGATATTAATCGGTTTGTAAGCCATACTGGAAAATGGAAATATGATTAAAATTCCTGAGTAAATTATGAATAGCATCAATCCCACCTCTATTTATCTTCTCTATAGCGTGGGTTTGTCTAAAATAAATACATATAATATGTTAAATTTCCCGCAATGGCTCCCCTCTACAAATCATCAACCTTTACCTCCCCCCACACTCCTCCTGCCCCCCACAATACACCCCTGACTTTAACCTCCTTTTTGAAAATCCAAATGACCTTATCCTTGTCGGTGACTTCAATGCCCACAACCCTGCCTGGAACTCCATCACCCTCGACCAATCTGCCATGAATCGTGGGGAGGCTCTGCTGGAAGCTCTCAATGAGAGCAGCCTTTGCCTCCTCAACGAGGATTCCCCTACCCGCCTTCCCCCCAATGGCCAACCTACCTCCCCTGACCTTTCCTTATGCTCTGCCCACCTTGCCCTTGATTTCTCCTGGCACACCCTTACCACCCTCCGTTCTGATCACCTTCCTATTCTCCTCTCCATTCCTGAAATCACCAGAACCCCCCGTCCTGTCAAAACCTTTCACAACTTCCATAAAGCAGACTGGGACACCTTTACCCTAGAAACTGAAACCCTTTTTGAAGACCTTCCTGACCCTTCCTCCTGCTCCCAAGGTGAAGCCACTTTCCGCCAAATCCTCCAAACTGCCTCCAAACACACTGTTCCTGCTGGCTTCATCAAAAATTCCAACCCTACCCTCCCTCAGTCTGCTAAACCCCTTATCCAGCAAAGAGACTCCTTAAGAGAAACCAACCCCCATGACCCTCAAATTCAAATCCTTAATGACCAAATCTCCTCAATAGTAAACCAACATTCCAACAAAAAATGGCAAGAAACCCTTTCCAAATCCGACCATAGAACAAATCCTTCCAAATTCTGGTCCCTCCTCAAGTCCCTTTCCGGCAAAAACAACTCCCCTCCCTCCAACCAACCCATTTCCTTCAACAACAACAAAGTCCACACCTTCCACCTCCACATTGCTGAATCCTTCACCAGTCAATTCACCTCTGTCTCCCGTCATACTTCCAACCCTTTCTCCAGAAAAATCATCCGTAAAATCCGCCGCCGTAACAACCTTAACAGAAACTTCCAACCTTTTACCCCTGCCCTTGTCCTTGAAGCAATTAAAAATTCCTCCAATTCCTCTGCACTTGGCCCCGACAACCTTAACATTCTTCACCTTAAACACCTTGGTCCAAATGGCATTTCCTACCTCACTAAACTTTTCAACCTCTCCATCTCCGCTGACAACATCCCTGCCATTTGGAAACTATCCAAAATCATTGCCCTCCTCAAACCTGGTAAACCCCCTGACCTTTCCACCTCCTACCGCCCAATCTCCCTCCTCTGTCCTGCAGCAAAAGTCCTTGAACGCCTACTCCTTCCCTACCTTAAACAATCCCTCTCCACCCACCCCTCACAACACGGCTTTAAACCCCTCCACTCCACCACCTCCTCCCTCCTCAACCTTTCCACCACCATTGCCAATGGCTTCAATCAAAACCTCCCTCCCAGCCGCACAACTGTTGCCTCCATCGACCTTTCCAAAGCATTTGACTGCATACCCATCCACCTCCTTCTCCAAAAAATCTCCTCCAACCTTCATTCCAACATCATTAGATGGCTGTCCTGCTACTTGCGTGGCAGGATGGCTTTCTGCTCCTATCAAAACACCAATGCCTCTCCTAAAATTGTCCACACTGGCGTCCCCCAAGGCTCTGTTATCTCCCCTGTCCTCTTCAACTTCTACATAGCAGATGCCCCCCACATTCCCCCTGCCCTCACCTCCTCCTATGCCGACGACCTTAACTCCTTCCACTCCTCCCCTAACATCCCCCAGTCAGTTGAATCCATCAACTCCCACCTCTCCTCAATCGCTGACTGGGCCTCCACCAACGGCCTCTCCATAGCCCCCAACAAATCCACTGTCACCCTCTTCACTCCTGACCGCAAGCACCAATCCAACCTCCATCCTCAAGTCCAAATCAACGGCTCCACCCTTCCCCTTGAGAAAACCCCTAAAATCCTTGGAGTTACCTTTGACACCTTTTTCAATTTCAGTTCCCATGTCTCCACCATTTCCTCAAAAATTTCCTCCCGCCTTAGAATCCTCAAATGTCTGGCTGGCACCAAATGGGGCCACCAGAAGGAGACTCTCCTTACCACCTACAACACCCTCCTCCGCCCCATCACCACCTATGCCTGTCCTGTTTGGTTCCCTAACACCTCCAAAAACAACATTGACAAACTCCAAGTCCTCCAAAACCAAGCCCTCCGCATCTGTACTGGTTCCACTAAAAAATCTCCCATCAGCCACCTCCACCAAGAAACCAAAATCCTACCAGTACGGAACCACCTTTCCCTTCTTTGTTCCCAATACCTGGCCTCCTCCCTCCGCCCCTCCCACCCATCCTTCCACAACGTCACAACCCCCCCTGGCCCTAGATCCAAAAAATCAACCCTTCAATCCATGTTCCTTCCTACTCTCCAACCTTTTCTTTCTCCCGACAACACCCTCCTTCCCACAAACTACAAATCCACAATCTCCAGACTCCACACCTCAGCTGTCACCCAAGCCATAAATTCTTACCCCCCTAATCCTGTCCTTAATCAAGCTCCCCCTGACATCAACCCCTCCGAAATCCAACTTCCCAGGCACTACAGAACCATCCTCTCCCAATTAAGATCCAACTATTGTCCTAAACTCCAAAGCTACCTCCATTCCATCAACGCTTCTCTTACCCCCAACTGCCCATCCTGTCCTGCTAACTCTACCCCAGAAACAGTCCAACACCTCTTTTCATGCCCAAATAATCCTACAAATCTTACTCCTATGGACCTTTGGCAAAATCCCACCCATGTAGCTGCCTTCCTCTCCTCTCATCCAAGTTTCACCAGCCTTCCTCCCCTCCAACGCCCCCCTCCAGAGCCCCCACCATAAGCCCACGCCCCCCCCCCCCCATCCTACTGATGACAACCCGGACCGGAAACGGAAAACGAACAGCCAAGACAACAACAACAAGTATTAGGTTTTGTGTCTTTCGTCTCAATATATTCAAATAACCTTTATTTACTCAGATATAGCAGCAATAAAATAAGGGAAAGTTTGGAAGAGAAGTATTAGGTAGGTACCTATACAAAAACATTGAGAATTTTACTTTTTACCTAGAAAACTTGTTTTTATAATTTCTAATAAACAAGGAAGTTACAGTCAATTTGATAGGTAAACAATCTAATGATAATTTGTAACAGCGATCAGTTATAAAGTAGAATGTACTTGTAGATGTACTACTAAGCATTGTATTAAATTATGATTTTGGGAGCAGTCTTAAATTAAATAAAAATATCTACATACCTTTGAAGTTTCTGTGCTATTGCTTGACTTTTCAAATAGTTATCCAAGATTTTTGCACTTGCTGCTTGAGCTTTTCTATTTACCTACAAACAAAAAGATCCATCAGATATAGGGTAGGAAAACAAAAAAAACAGCGAAGATTAATTCCCTTGATTTTGAAAGGTCAATTAAGATAAGGAATAAATATATTTTAGATGGATTGTAATAAATGTAAAAGTATAGAATAGATGCATAACCCAGACAACTACTTGGTTCAAAAGTGGGGACCTTTTTCGTCTGCTAGCAAATTGCGTTCTGTAATTTAGTAGCGACTTGGCTGCGATAATATTTCCGATGCTATTGGCTAATTTTTAAAGACCCAATCGAAAGTCGGCAAAGGGTCCCCCGACTCGTGGACATACAGTTATTTAACCCCTCCCCCCTCTATTCTTTAACTTTAATTAGATAGCTACCTTTGATTTTCTCATTCTACGTCTGATAAGTGTATCTCTCTTTAGTTGTGGGGGCTGACCGTCGAAGATAAAAACCGGTTTGATGCGATAAAACAACAGTTTACACACCCTTAAACAAAATATATTATAAGATACTAGTAAACGCGGGCTTGCAAAGCAATTTGTCTAAGATGGGTATTTAAACAAAGTAATCTAGGTAATTGTTTTGCTTTCCAGGTAGGTTGCATTTTTTAATAAGTACAAAGATTTCGTAACTCGGGAAAATCTAAAAGATTTACCTATGATAAAGACCAAGTAGATGGGCATGAGGCACAGCATTTCCAGTCCTAGGTACAATCATTTCATTAAAATATAGTTCTTACTGGTACAGGGGTGTATATTCTGCACAAGATCTATTTTTTTTCCCCTGCTACAAAAATTTTTATTTTTTCCCCCCTAGATTTTTCTTAAAAAGTAGGGGGGAAAATAGAAAAATATTTAAAGAACTCTATATTTTATTTATTTTATCCCTCCTACCACACATTTTTTTAGTTTTTTTAACCAAGGAGGGGGGCGAAATGGAAAAAATGTTTTCAGTTTTCTTAATTTTTACATTTTTTTTTCCTCCAACCACTTATTTTTTATTTCCCCCCCCCCCCCTGAGCCGGGGATCCCATGCAGAATATACACCCCTGTACTGGTATCTAACCAGTTGTATCATATTCTACAAAAAAAAAAAAAATTCAAACTCTGGCTAATAAATCAATCAACGCATTGAACTATAAATTAAACTGGCATAGTAAGTACGTAACTAAAGATTTATTATTTTAATTGTTGACTGAAAAACTTTGGGTACTTTAATAGTGGTTGGTTCTAAACCTTTCCACCAATATAAATGTTTAGTATACCTGTCCCTGTATCCCTTGACTGCTTGATTCAACCAAATTGAAATATCCACAGCCAAAATCTTGTTTTCTAGATAAAATATTTTCTAGCATGGCTATGAAACCAATTACCATCCGTGTGATTGAAACTAGTTTTTTCTTTTAAACGGATAGCTGTCTATAATTAATAATACAATACAATAAATAACTATTAACAAATGAAAAATGTATCTTATTTATCTGTCAAGATTAATGGAGCTAGCGTGCTCTTTCATTTGTTTTAGAAATGGTTTCGTCACTAGCCTTCATGGACTTTACTACAAAAGGGAAACCTTAAAATGGGGTATCGGTATATTAACCCCTAATCGATTAATCCCCAACGAAACACACTTTTTAATGCTTTTGTTGGATGGATACCAAATCTATCGGCCGTTGTCCTATATCCGAAACCCTGATAAAAATTAAAAATAACCTAAAGATTCAATGGGGACAGGTTTACCAACTGGTTCTAATAAATTCCACAATCCTAAAACTCCCATTTTAAATGCTTTAATTCACTTTATTCTGAAAAAAATAAATCATGTTTACGTACATTAGAAATAAAAATTGTACAAGTTTAAATTACTTGCATTGCATTTTTAATTAGATTACAGAATATAATTAAATACATCTACATGGGCCTAGATTTAAAATTAATAATTATAATGAAGTACAAGTACTCTAAACAATAAAGAAAATCAAATTTTGTTATTTAGAGTCGAGAACAAATGTACGTTTATTACATGTAGTTGGAATCTTTTTAATAATATTCGTAAACTTTGGAGACTTAAGTTGAATTTTGATTGGTTTATTATTTGGTTTAAGTGTCCAATCGTTTCAACCACTAATTGTTATCTACATAAGTGCTAATTTTGTGTATCATCATTGGTGATGTGCGTGAGTTAATCGGCAATTGTCTAATTTCTTTAAATCCTTGGTTAAAGCCTCTAAAACCAAATTTTTCTTTTAGTCAAAGTTTGACATTATTTCACAATCAGAAAGTGAATTGTTTACAAAGTGCGAATGCCGCGACTCTTTTTACAATATAAAAACAAGACGACAATATATCCATATAAGTAGCGGGGCACAAATATCTATAATACAAAGTAGCTTGATGTCTGTCCGTCTGTCCGTCTGTCTGTCCGTCTGTCTGTCTGTCCCTTAAGATCTCGGTAACCACTGAACCGATCGGATTCTACTCTTCAGGGAATATACCTACTGGTCCTGTGGAGGTTTTAGGCTATTTTCTTGGGGGGTGGGACACCCCTAACCCCCCCAAAAATAAAAAAAATCCAATTGAAATTTTTGTATATACGGCAAACAACCTGGGTTTAATTTGTACAAATTAAAATTTTTGTGCATAAAGCGCACAACCTGGGTTTAATTTTACCACAGAGTAATTAAACAAAGAATATTTTTTTGAATATTTCTATTAAGGAGGGTTGACTTCCCAAAACTATATAGGGCGAAGCCCCTAGAGGCTAGGGGCGAAGCCGCTAGTAATATATAATTTAATATAAATATATACTCCGACGAGCCCCGTTGAGGTGCTAACATAAAAAAATCAAGCTTCTTTCAGGAGTTTGTCAATCTTAACTTTGAATTGAGCCAGGCTAGTAGAGGATTTTATTTCACTTGGGAGATTGTTCCAGCCTCTTACAGCTCTAGAACTAAAAGAGTTTTTGCCAATCTCTGTTCTGAGGAAAGGTAGATTCAAAAATATCGAAAGATGCTTAGAAAATAAATAGAAAAACAATGTAACGTGTTTAATGGCCGATAATAATTTATTGAAATTTATTGAATTAATATCAGAAGCAAATTGTATACTGTAAATAATATAGCTACAGGCCCTTTTATCTACAGATAAACAACCCTTGAAAAGAACAAGATCTTATAGTTCTAATATAATAAAATATTTTGTATTATCCTCTTAGAAATATTTTTTTTTAATTTTGAAAATTTTTATTAAAGAGTAGACTCGCTAAAAGTAAATTTCAAGTAGGAGTATGAAAATTAAAGGATTAATATATAGTTACAGAGTAGTTAGGCTACTCTAACGAAAAAATATTTCTTCTACATTTATGTAAATTTGAATGTGAAAAGACTTAAATAAATGAATAAAATTTGGCAACAAAAGATATCTTTAAGCTGCAAATTAGCAAACAATTGGTTAAACCAAGAACGATAGTTTGCATACCATCCAAAGGAGATTCAGTATTTTGTAGATCAAATATTTCTTTTAGTCTAGTCATCTGATATTTTTTGGAGATAGACATGTTAGAATTGTCATATTGTCTTCAAACCACCTTGCATGATGATTCCTATAATAGTTGAGTAGGATTTAGGAAGCGTATGAACTCTAAAAACATTACCAGAACTTCAACAACTTTTTTATGGTATAATTATCCTATTTATCTGATTTTTGGAATATTGATTCCAAGGACAATAAGGAACAATATTATAATCCAAAAAATGAAAAATGTCCTTTATTGTGTCCTGTATTTAAGGAATTTTGCAACAAATTTATGTACAATATTGCTTAGACTTACAAATTAATGTAAGTAATAAAAGAGGTACTGTTAGTTTGACATTTCGTCTATTTTTGCAGCTTCGCTTTTATAAATGTTGTCCTTGTTTTAGAATATTATGGATACGGTCGAACGGGAACCTATCTACTCAAAACAACATTTAAGCAAAAAAGACAGTTATGAAACTATCAAAATTAGATGACAATTTTCCATATTTTATTTTTATTTAGGATTTCTTAAATTGCAACGAAATTGATTTCAATAATTACATTTTAAATAACCTAAATCTTTTGTGTTTGGAAAAAGAAATTACCATCAATTAATGCAAAAGTAAAACTAAAAGAATCTCCATCTCGTTTATTTTTAAAAACATTTTTGTCAACAACTTTATGTATGATGGAATTAGAAAGATAGATAGATGTATTTCAACATAAGCATACAAAATGATAATAATATAATAGGAAAAGTGAACGTCATAAGCGAAGCATCTCTATAATTAAATTCTAAAAATGAAAGTTCGTCCTTTTACAGCATATGTTACATCGAAATTTTGCAACATATTCATTTACAATTTTGTTGAGACATTCAAATTAATGTTCTGCTTATTAAGATATATTGTTCGTTTGTCCTTCCTTCTGATTTAGAGCTTCACTTTTATTGATGTTGTCATCCTTATTTAGATTATTTTATTCTTGGAGTAAATGTTTCATTCATGTGATATTTGTAGTTAGATTATGAATCTTTTCAAAAAGCTTAGTCACACTAAAATAAATATGCAAGGACAAGGAATTTTGCTGTAATACAATGTTATTAAATATCTCTGAAACTTCATTTCAAATTTGGCAAGGGCTCCAAAAGATTTAAAAGGTAAGAATTTGTGGAGAGGGAATAAGATGCATATTAAGGACAGGTACAAGTGTTATAAAATCGTGTTTGAAAGCTCTAAAATAAAACAAGACTACATACATACGGCCATAACAATGAAAGCCCTGGTGTAAGGAGTAATCATTAGTGGGATGTGAAACCATTAGGGGAATAAAATATTAGAAATTTCCGAGTAGCTGTTTTCAAAATTATTACAGAAAGTAGTCGAGAAGGAATAAATTCAACCAAATATGAAATAAAATGATCAAAAATATACCCTAAATTAAGCAATCTACAAATAAAACATATAAAACTATGCCTGGCAATAAACACAATTGCAAATTTTATGTAAGGTTTCAAACCTTACAAACTCAAGGTACAAAAGTTTAAAGCAGGTAAAAATTCATTAAAAAATCACCTGACATAATTTTTGAATTGTTACCTTGAGTCGGACATGCAAACGTATACAGATAAATAGTGTGAGGATAGGTAATATTTATGGAACATGCTTTGCGTGTTGTAACCAACCCAATCGAAGCTTTTCTATAATTAGGGTCGGTCCGTCCATAAAAGATAGCTTTAATTGTAATTTAAGTTTTTTAGAATTGTCCTACCGATTTCAAATTTGGCATAGTGGTTCCTTGTAGTAGTTAGTTACAATTTAGAAAGCGTAGCAACTCTATAATCGTTACCGGAATGTAATTTTATGTGATATAATCAGCCTACTCATCTAATTTTTAGATTACTGATTACTATTACAACAAGGTACGATATACTAAGAGTAGCATCTCTATAATCATGCCCTAAAATGTTGTTATGTCTTTAAACAGTATCCTGTATTTAAGCAGTTTTGCAACAAATTTACTTACAATTTTGTTATTATTCAGTTCTTACACTATTTAAGTGCTAATGTTCGTTTGTCCTACCGTTTCAGAGCTTCGCTTTTAAAGCCGTTGTTATTCTTGTTTAAAACATTGTTAACCCTGTTTGATCTATTTTAGAGTCTATGTATCTGTTCCTCGATGCATACACACATATATAATCAGAGAGTGAGGGGACATTGGGCTGTTTATTAAACTAGTCCCTAGGGTTTTATAATAACCTTTTCTTATTTGTCGGCTATTCAACATTAGGGATTTTTTCTAATTTTGATTGATTGGGTTAATTTAGTCGAGTGTCTAATCGTTTCAACCACAAATTGTAATCTACAGAAGGGTTTATTTAGTGTATGATCATGAGGAATGTGCATCAATTTATCGGTTATTGTCTCATCCATTTATATTATGTTAATATATAAATTTATACTTTAGGTACTTAAACTTAAATATTAAGACTAAAGACGCCAAAGTTAAAAAAAAAGTGTTAGATTAATATTCTTGTGATTTCAAAACAAAATATTTATATTTTAGATTAACTCACTCGCTTACCAAATATATTCCCTGAACCCAGAGATCTAAGGGAATAAGACACTGGCCGATAGATTGTTACACACCCCCAATGATGATACACACATTATACCTTCTGCAGATTACAATTAGTAGTTGAAACGTTTGTACACTCAACTTTATAAGCCAACCAATAAAAATTCAATATAAAGTCCCCAAAGCTGTTAAGCCAACAAATAAGAAAATGTTATTATAAAACTTTGGGGACTAGGGTAATAAACAACCCAATGTCCACTCCCTCTCAGGCCTGGTCTACTCTTTGAAGGCTATTATTGTAAATCTATGAAATCTGCCAAAATATACTTCATATAGATTAAAGGAAGTTTTACTAAAACTTTAAAAAAAAGATTTCTATATTAAACAATAGAGAATTATGTATAAGATGCGATAATAAACATTTATATTTAAACTAGGATGACTAAACCCATCAGGAGAGAAGCACCTGATTTGAAAAAAAACTTGCTTTCCCACCAAGTGCATATCAATCAACAGAACTATGAACTCTGGCTGCGGCGCCCAGCACCCTTGTCTGCATAGCCGCAGCGATCGGCCCCCTAGCCTGCCTAGCCGCAGCGCTCGGTCCCCTAGCCTGCCTAGCCGCGGGCGCTCGGCTCCCTAGCTTATAACCTAACCTAAAATAGTTGTTCTATGCCAGAGTCATAGTTCTGTCGGGATGGGAAAGGGGGAAGTATAAAAATTTTCTAAATTAAAAAAAATATTTCTGAGAGGAAAACTCCATCGCCCCTTTACCCTCCCCCCCCCCCCTTGGACGTCCCTGCGCGGGAGGTCTATTATTTTCAACTAATTTTTAAAAATTTAAAAGGAGGCTATATTTGCATAAATATCTTCAGAAAAAATTCAATGTTTCTCTCAAATCATTACAGATAGTCCGGCGGACAAAATATGTCATAAAATAGATTATCATTCGCTAGGAGAATCTTATCCAAAAATTTTAATTTTCTGTCTTTAAAAGATTAAATAATATTTTCTCAAAGTAAGACTTACGGACCAAGTGTGTTAAAAAGAAGATACTCATTGATCAGTATCTTTAGTATTAGATGAGTAAATTATCCTTTTTGCATATAAATTACATGTTGCCAACAGCCTTACTGATAGACAGACGGATCAAGTAAGCTATATACCAGATCCTCATTATAAAAAGGGGATCTGTTGCAGTTCACGGTAAAATATTGCTGGTAACGAATATTGCCAAAAAACTATGAATTTTAAAGGCTGCTACCTGCCAAACGGCTGAACGTACAGATCATGCCCGCACACTGTTTTAAGCGGCATGAAAAGGCCTGCAAATAATCTGAAATAGCCATAAATCAATAATGCATAATTATCTCGCAGTGCAGAGAAATGCGCGAAAAAGGCCTATTTTACGCGTTCTTTCTTCAGTGAAGCTTTCCCTATGCATCATTGGATCTTGGCTATTCCAGATTATTTGTAGGCCTTCTTATACCACTTGAAATGGTGTGCGAATATGATCTTTACGTTCAGCCGTTTGGCAGCCAGCAGGCTTTAACCCTTAACGGTCAGGGGGTGGCGTTGAACGCACCCCCCCCTTTGGTTTTTTCTATCTCATTTTCTGTGTGTGAAAGATAAAGAGCCCAAACTGCGTGACTTTTTAAGTATGGGTATGACACATAACTGAGAGTTAGAATTTTTTGAATATCTCCATCCTGGCGGGCACAGGATGCCAGCAAACCTGGCAGGGTCATCCAGGTAAAGAGCAAAAATATTTTTTTGACTAAAACAAAGCATTTTATTATACCAAAATACTAAAATATCCTCTAGTAGTACATTTTTATATGAAATACAGGTGTTCAAGTCACTTTCAGGTTCCAGGTATGATCCTGCAGGTCCTGATCCTCCAGGTCTCCAGAAATCTGTAAAAGGCTCCTGTGGCCGCAATTTTTGACTTAGAGACTTCAAATCTTAAACTTAAGCTTTTCTGACATGTCTACATAACGTATTAAAATTTCATAAAGATCCGCTGCCGTTTTCCCGCCGAACGCCGACTGCGGCGGCTGGCAGCTGCCAAGTACAGCTGCGGCCGCTTAAATTTATAATTTGATATTTCTAATGTAAAATTTACATAAAGATAAACATTTTCTGGAAAAAAATTGTTCTTCTAGCTTCAAAAATAAGAAAATTACAGCCGTTTGAAATTGTTAAGGAAAAAAAGACCTAAAAACAAAGGTTGTTAAATAAAAGGGTGAAGGAAGCGAAAATTGACTTAGACTTATAAAAGGTCGGATATTCATTATCAAACAGGGGACTTGCACAAAAAAATTTAGCCCTCTAGCTCTAACAGGAACTGAGATAATAGGGGGAGGCGTTGAACGCCCCCCCCCCCCCGACCGATTAAGGTGCGGCAAGGGGCCCGACTGTAAAGGGTTAAGATTCATAGATTTTTGGCAATATTCGTTACCAGCAATATTTTACCGTGAACTGCAGTAGATCCTAAAAAGGTATATGAGTATTGAGTAAATACATAATATATGTATGTCCATCTTTTTTATGATAAATACACGCTCATATCTTTCAAGGATAATTTTACAAAAAAGTTGGGTTACAAATACATAAAGAAACAAGGGTGACAACATCCATAAAAGCTCTGAAAAGGTAGCACAAACGAATATTAACACTTGTTGAGTGTTAGAACTGAAAAAGCAGTATATAATTGTATAAGTCTAAACTAAATTGTAAGTAAATTTGTTGCAAAACTGTTTAAATACATGATATCGTTTTTTACATGGTTTAACCCATCCAAAGTGTTATATTATTAACTACTTATTAATCCCTACTCCGCACTCAATACCCCAGCAAAATTCGCCTGCATTCCTTGTTTATAGATTTATAGTCCAGACGACTACCTGGCCCATGTGATAAAGACCCTTTCCGTCCGATAGAAAATTTCTTTCTGTTCTTTTGTAGGAACTCCACCGTGTTTATATTTCTGACGCTATTAGCTGATTTTAAATACAAAAATCGGTACAGGATTCCCGCCCTGTGGACAGTGTTACATATAGCTCATGTCCCCTCTATTCTTGTTTAATTCATTTATTTCTAAAAAAAATAGGACCCAAAATACTTACCTTTAAGTGAAAAAATCCTGATTTCTATGTAAATATAAAAATATATGATAGCTTTATAGAAAATAGTCCACTCCTAAGTATCATCATGTCAAAATTCATGATTAATTGTTTCAAGGAATAATACACAATATATTACGGGTAACCTTTATGTACTTCCAGTAGGATATCCTTATATAAAAGTAACAGGATGTCTCTCTGTTCCATAGGATCTCGCTAAACGCTGAACCGATATGGTTCTCCGTTACAGAGTAGCTTCTCATAGGTCATTGGGAGAGGGTACAGATCCCAGCAATAGAAATAGCCCCTTACCAACCCTTTGATTTCACGACCTTTGCATGAAAGTCCGAACTGTGAATGCTATCGAGTAGCGTCTTTTTATGGATTAAGGATTACCATATACTTTAACTATTGATAACACGCGCCTGACTTTGCAGTCGTAGGTACCATTGTTAAGGTCTTTAGTATGACTCGATATGTTTCAAACTCGAACCTGACAGCAAGCCGACACGTTACCAATTATGCTAATTCCGCGGGTTGTTGTAACTATGAATAGCTACTCTGAATAATAGTGTCTGGAAAACGTTCAAAATATATTAAACAAAAATCTTAAATAGCTCAAATAATTCAAAATGCAAAAGATTATAACTTAAACTTAACTTGTGATTTTAAAGCACTAATTAAAAAGCCTGATTAAAATTTTTTCAAATCTGTTTCAGGTATTTTCCCGATTGTCAATCGATATATTATACTCTGATGTTGCACCAGATTTTAAGGTACTCTAATAAAGTGATACTCACAGCTGGCTAAAATAGCTATCCACCCCCTTTTACCCCATCCCTCCTACTGGAAGAATGAACTGACCAATAAGTGAGGTATTAGCAACCTAAATAGACGAAAAATATTTCCCTGTCAATATATCCACGCATTCTATATCCATTGTCCTGCCCCATGCACAAACAAATACATTAATATTGGTTGCAGCCAAAATTTACCAGTTTTAACTAAAACCAATAAGGATTAAATGCAGAGAGCTAATTTTCATGCAAATTTTAAGAGACACTCTGTTAATTAAATTTTGTATACTATAATTCTGATGAGAGAGGCAGAATGTAAGTCGGTCAGTGTGCAAAAAAAGATCTCTCTAACCGACGGACCGATATGGGTTTCATTTGCACTATGCAGTAAAGCTAAGCTCATTACAGATACTGTAAGTGTTTCATTTACTTTTGGAGGAGTACCCTGACCCTTTCTAGAGAAATTGGCCTTTAATAAAGTGTACCATCCTCCCTCAATATATTTTAATTTTAGTACTCGTGGATGTTTGTCTGTAATACAATGTTATACATGATTTCGAAGCCATACTGAAAACAACTTTTGCAGGGGCGTCCAAGCTTTTTATTTTTTTTTGGGGGGGGGGGGGGTAAAATGGCGCGCGAAGTGTCCCGCAAATATTTTTTACCCCCCCCCCAAAAAAAATTTTACCCCGGGGGTAAAATTTGCTTGGGGGGTAATTACCCCCCACTGAAATCTGTTGGCAGGGGTAAATTTAGTTTTATTGGTTGGGGGTGCCTACGGCACCCCCAGGGTAGAGGTAAGTTTTAAATAGGGGGTAAAATGAAAAAAAAATTTGGGGGGGAGGGGGGGAATTCGCCCCATTACCCCCCTACCTTGGACGTCTATGAACTTTAGATAGCAAGATATTTAACACTAACAATAAATGTTTATATACATTGAAATGAATAATTATTTTCAATGAAGATAGGGACATTGAAGTGTGGAAAAAATTTACAACTTTAGGAGATTATTTTCTGGCAAACAAACAGCTTAAAACAATCCATTGACCAACGCTAGGCTTTTCTAAAGAAAGTGAACAGATCGGGGACATACTTCCAATTACTTTATTATTTACAATTCTACATTATCGTTCTTATTCGTTTCATGGTCAAGTATAAGAAATTTCTGCATGAAAAGTGTAAAAAATTCTTTTATTTTCGGGACAATTTATTAAGCCTAATATGCACTAAAAGTTTGAATAAAAATCATTAAAACTTAATGGTGAGAGTGAAAAGAGAAAATAAATCCAGGAATGAAGGGTTAGGACAATGGACAGTAGATCAATCTTCTCCGTGTTTATTATTTAATTAATTATTTAGTTAATTGCTCTATTAACCTTGCTAGATTGGAGGAGGGAGGGGGGTTGTACCTGTACTTCTTATATTTATATGTCTCTTTTCTGTGTTTAAAAAATGTAGGGTCATCATCAGGGGCGTCCAAGCTTTTTTATTTGGGGGGGGGTAAAATTTTTTTAAGGGGGGGGGTAATTTGCTTTTTGGGGGGTAAAATGGCGCACGAAGCGCGCCGCAAATTTATTTTACCCCCCCAAAAAATTTTTACTCCGGGGGTAAAATTTGCTTTGGGAGGGGGGGTAATTATCCCCCGTGAAATCTGTTGGCAGGGTTAAATTTTGTTTACCCCCCCCCAAAATTTACCACTGGGGTAAATTTTTTTTTTTTTTTGTGGGGGGGTAATCACCCAATTAACCACCCCCTTAGACGACTATGGTCATCATACTGTTTTTAAAATATGGTCATTTTAAATAACTAGTGTGAGAGTTGTAATTTTTTAATATCTCCATTTTCGAGGTTCATAATGATAAAAAAACATTTTTTTAGACTTGAACAAAGCATAAGTGTTAATAGAATACTAAAAAATAAAGTAAAAGGTGTACAACTAGCTTTAGGTTCCAGGTATGATCCTGCAGGTTCCTATTCTCCAGTTCTCTAGGCAACATCCTTGTTCACCAGCTCGAGTCTCTAAAGAGTAATGAATAGTACAGATTTAGATTAAATTTGTTAATAAGTAATTGCTGCCAAAATGTTTTTAAAATTCCATTGTAATTTAGATTAATCTATATATAAAAGTAAATGAGCTACCAGATCTTAACCTTCTTTGTCATTATAAGAATAGGATCGAAACCATTTACATTTAAGATTTAAAAATTTTTCTACCCATTTTCCCTGACATAAAATGTGGGGGATGAATAGTATTCATGCAAAAAAAGATGGAGCCATTATCCTGTTTTTAGATTAATTTATAAAGTTTAACCCCTTTACTTGTTATTTTGACCCTCTTTAATTATAAAATTATAAAGTAAATTCCATTATGGCTTCGAAACCGATTAATATCCCCAAGATTAAATTGGTTCTCAGCCAATTACAGACAATTTTTAACAAAAGTTAATAGAAAAATCATAAATTAATACCAGCTTTGTTAACATTCAATTCAATTATAAATTCAAAATAGATCCTTATTTGTCCTTTAATTTAATAATTAAAAGGTAATTTAAAAATAAGATTATTAATTTGATATTGGGTTTAAATTGTGGAATATCTGGGAAAATGTGAGAAAGACGGATTCAATGCTTTATGCTGAAATTATGTATGATTAATGTTCCTTTAGGAACCAGGAATATAAGGATATATGTATTATTAATGTTTCTTTGGGAACCAGGAATGTAGGGACATGAATGTTCCTTTAGGAACCAGGAATATAGTGATAGGTATAGATTAATGTTCCTTTAGGAACCAGGAATATAGTGAAAGGTATAGATTAATGTTCCTTTAGGAACCAGGAATATAGGAATATGTATAGATTAATGTTCCTTTAGGAACCAGGAATATAGGGACATGAATGTTCCTTTAGGAACCAGGAATATAGTGATAGGTATAGATTAATGTTCCTTTAGGAACCAGGAATATAGTGATAGATTAATGTTCCTTTAGGAACCAGGAATATAGGAATATTTATAGATTAATGTTCCTTTAGGAACCAGGAATATAGGGACATGAATGTTCCTTTAGGAACCAGGAATATAGGGATATATGTATGATTAATGTTCCTTTAGGAACCAGGAATATAGGGATAGGTATAGATTAATGTTCCTTTAGGAACCAGGAATATAGGGACATGAATGTTCCTTTAGGAACCAGGAATATAGGGTTATATGTATGATTAATGTTCCTTTAGGAACCAGGAATATAGGAATAGGTATAAATTAATGTTCCTTTAGGAACCAGGAATATAGGGACATGAATGTTCCTTTAGGAACCAGGAATATAGGTATAAGTATAGATTAATGTTCCTTTAGGAACCAAGAATATAGGGATTTTTAAAGATTAATGTTCCTTAGGATCCAGGAATATATGTATATGTAAAGATTAACGTTCCTTATTCATTGGATTAAAAACTTCGGGTACTTTATATTAAATCAGCTTTTTATGTTTCATTTCCGTTCAGAACAACATGTTAAAGTCAACTGAACATCTTACTGTATGAAAGAACGGACCGAAAGGAGGTCTATATTAGCAAGCTAAATGAAATTCATGACCTCTCTCTCTCATTGCATACAAATTTCATAGTCTTTACAGCGTGGTTTCGAAACCAATTAATATCTGCTGGATTAAAACCGTTTCTCAGCCATACTGACGTAAAAAATCAGCCCCGTCAAATCAATTTGAAATTTGTTCCCATTTTTGTGCGCCAATAAAGACAGCATCAACTTAAAATCATGTATAACATCGTACTACCGATAATTTTCCACGAAAATTAAAATAAAAATCATAAAATGAATACCAGTTTTTTTAGTACGGGCTTTCTGGTTTTAATCTTTTAATTTTTCATTTAATTTTTTGCGGAAAGCTGTCTATAATACGATGCGATAAATATCTATTTTCTCACCTAAATACAGTTCTTTAATCTCTGATGGTTTGAGCGCCGTGTGATAAATGGTAGTTGAGCTGAACCCATGTTGAACAAATATTACATTTTCCATACACACAATTTACATTTTTTTTAAAAAGTGTAATCTTTTCAACTCAAGAGAGTTAAGTTAACATAAAAGCAGGAATATGGCAATGCAGATAAATTAATTATCTCCCCATTAATTATTATAAATAAAATCATCTAAGAAAAAGCTAGCAGAAGATCTAATTCATATCCAACAAAATTTTTTGGGAGAAACCCTAACATTCGAGCTCCCTCTTTTTTTTACTCTACTCTTTACGGGGGATCTAAAGAGATAAGATTATGGCCGTTAAAATGATGATCCGTAATGATGATACACAAAATAACCCCTTCTGTAGATAAAAAAAAGTGGTTGAAACGTTTGAACACTCAACTTAATGGATCAACCAATCAATTGGACGTCCTTGCGTATCGTATATCTGTCGATAGTGATTGTGAAATTTGAATTTTCAAACTTTACTTCGTGGTTACAGGACTTATTATAAATAATAAATATACATGGTTTAAAATCACTGGGAAAGTTACCGAAATTAACGATCAGTCTATAAATACGGGAACATCCTAAATTAAAAAAACTTTCGCTTTAAACATTATATATATTAGTTATAAGCATATGTATAAAAATAAACAATGAAAACTAAATAATTTTAATATTTTCAGCAATAAACCAAATACAAGGAGAAAGATGGATTAGTTTTCTTATTACTTTTCTTCAAATATCAGGAATAAAGGGTTTGTTAAGAATTTTAAAAATGATTATCCAATCCAAATATATAAAGTAGTGAGTTTTTTTGCCTGAAGCTTATGATTTCAATAATTACTGAATTAATTGAGTTGTCCTTTTCAGAGAAGCTTCACAGAGTTCTGGGATTGTTATTAGGATATTTTATATTTAGATTAAACCCTTTTGTTGGTTTTAAACTAATTTTCTGTCCATTTTTACCCTGCTGAATACAGAGCCCCTAGATGCAAGGTGCGCAACACCTAGTCTTATTATTTATTATTTTTCAGTATTTTTCTGTAAATTCTTACTGTTTTGAATACAGAAACCCTAGTAACACATAAAGTAGCAGGCTGTTAGTTGTACTGTCTAAGTGGGAAGTAGTCTACATGTCTACATGCCCCAATCAATAAATATTCGTATCTCGGCCGTTCTTAACATGATTTTTTTAAAAATAAGACAATATCATATATGAACAAAAAGGTAGATTTTTTTATTACAAATGATGAATATTTTAATGAAAATTTATCATTTAATAATCTGAAAGGTATGAAATTCCTTTAATGTCCAAAATGTATATTTTCTTATTTCCTTATGCTAGCAAAGAATACTGTTTGCAAATGGCAAGAAAGAAATGTGCGTTTGTTCCCAAAGACTGTCATTCCTTCTGGTATCACAAAACAGTTAAAGTTAAGATAGAGTTTGAATACTACTGTGACACTGCAACCTCTACAAACTATGGAAACTGCAGGTACTGACAATCAATCACAATTTAGTATAATATTATCTAGATTAAGAAATGTTGTGGTATTGTTTTTGGCAACCAACAGTAAAGGGAAGATTCAAGAAATGGCTTTGTTTCAAGCTATTATTGAAGAAAAGTCATGAAGTAAAACCAAATATCAGCAATCAATATTATGACATGTATGTTACCCCATTAATTATTTATAGTGGGAAGATATCCAACATTTCATATCCCTATATCCCTGATATCCTAGAGACAAGTAATTATCTATAGTGGGAAGATATCCAACATTATCATATCCCTATATCCCTGATATCCTTGTGAAAAGTAATTGTTTATAGTGGGAAGATATCTAACATTGTCATATCCCTATATCCATGATATCCTAGAACAAGTAATTGATTATAGTGGAAGATATCCAACATTATCATATCCCTATATCCCTGATACCCTAGGGACAAGTAATTATTTATAGTGGGAAGATATCCATTATTATCATATCCCTGTATACCTGATATCCTTGTGAAAAGTAATTGTTTATAGTGGGAAGATATCCAACATTTTCATATCCCTATATCCTTGATACCCTAGGAACAAGTAATTGTTTATAGTGGGAAGATATCCAACATTGTCATATCCCTAAATCCTTGATATCATGGGGACATGTAGTTGTTTATAGTGGGAAGATATCCAACATTGTCACATCCTTATATCCTTGATATCTTAGTGACAAGTAATTGTTTATAGTGGGAAGATATCCAACATTGTCACATCCTTATATCCTTGATATCTTAGTGACAAGTAATTGTTTATAGTGGAAAGATATCTAACATTGTCATAATCCCTATATCCCTGATATCCTAAGGACAAGTAATTGTTTATAGTGGGAAGATATCCAACATTTTCATATCCCTATATCCCTGATATCCTAGAGACAAGTAATTGTTTATAGTGGGAAGATATCCAACATTATCATATCCCTATATCCCTAATATCCTAGAGACAAGTAAATAATTATAGTGGAAAGATATCAAACAATGTCATATCACTATTTCCCTGATATCCTAGTGACGAGTAGTTTTTATAGTGGGAAGATATCCAACATTGTCATATCCCTGATATCCAAGTGACAATTAGTTGTTTATGAAGGGAAGATATCCAACATTGTCATATCCCTAAATCCTTGATATCCAAGGGACAATTAGTTGTTTATAGTGGGAAGATATCCAACATTGTCATATCCCTATATCCCTGATATCTTAGTGACAAGTAGTTGTTTATAGTGGGAAGATATCCAACATTGTCATATCACTATTTCCCTGATATCATAGTGACGAGTAGTTTTTATAGTGGGAAGATATCGAACATTGTCATATCCCTAAATCCTTGATATCATAGGGACAAGTAGTTGTTTATAGTGAGAGGATATTAAAAATTGTTTTCTTTACATTATTCCTTACAGATAGAGATAGGAAGATAAAATAGTTTTTTTCTTTTTTTGGGGTGAAAATTAGTATATAAACATTCAAGTTTTTAACTGCTATATCATCATGAAACCTTGCTAATACACTTTTTGTTTTAAACTGGACAATTTAATCGAAACAATTTTTTATGGTAAATTTGTTTGATTATTATTAAAAATGATCGAAGGCCTTTAATAGTGTCTATAAAAAAGGGGATGAATTTAAAACCTTTTAAATTGTAATTTTTATCAGAATACTCAATTACTCTAAAATGAATGCATTCGAGAAACTTAAATCAACATTTTTTTTTTATTTTTCACTTTTTCACTTTTTTATGGGCACTATAAAGCACAAAGCGCTTCAATATTCTAAATTAAAATTACCCCAACAAACCTTATATAAAACAATCTTAAAAGATAATAAAACTATGACTCGAAGAAAAGTCTTATAAACAAATACTACTGCAATGTCAAAGTGCTAGGTTTGTTTTCCTAAAGAATTAGTTTTGAATAGAATTATTTTTTATTGCTTCTAGATATTAAAAACACGCAACCTCATTTGAAAAAATATAGAATATACCTGGGTATTATGACAGGGGGAAATTGTCGTCAATTTAGGATGCTAACATAGACATAATTTTTTATTCAGTTCATTCATCCAGTAGGAGGGTAGGGGATAGGGTAAATGGGGGTGGATGGGGGCATCGTTATTTTAACTAGCTACGCGGTTTACTTTATTAAGTGTACACGACAATCTGGTGTAAGATCTGAGTAATAAAAAATCCATTATTCAAAAAAGAAATAGAAAAACTATATACCTATGTATATTTTTATTAAGGGATTAAATGTCCTTTTTTTGTTTTTTTCTTGGCTGCTGTTTGAGTACACCGAAATTTCTTATATTCTAATGGCAAATACGCATCTTTTTAACTTACTTTGCAAGTTCATCTGTATTTGTAAACGTTCCTTTTTTTCCCTATAGTATTTGATAGTAGAAAAGGAAAGGTAAATTTTTATGAATAAGAATAGTTTTATTTGTAAGGGAGGGGACAATGGGTTGTTTAATACACTATATAGTCCCAAAGTTTTATATTGACGTATTCTTATTCGTTGGCTTAACAACTTTGGGGACTTTTATTGAATTTAGATTAGTCGATTCCTTAAGATGAGTGTCCAAACGTTCAACCACTTATTGTCATCTCCAGAAGACGTAATTTTGTTTATCATAATTGGAGATGTACATCAATTTATCGGATATTGTCTTATCCCTTTAGATCCCTGTTTCTATGTGTGAAATTACATGGAAGATATCTCATTTTTGTTGGATTTATTCTTTATTATATTCAATAAATTTACAAAAAATATATCTCATAAAATGAGAAAGAAATGAAATAATAAAGAAATAGACTTTTAACTGTTAAATGAATGGATTTAGAATACACGTGGATATTATGACAGGGTGGATTGGGAGAATCGTTATTTTAGCCAACTACAAGTTTTACCTTTAGAGTATATGATTATCTGCTGTAAGATCAAATTAAAAATAAATCAATTATTAGATGTGATATGGTATTTGAAAAGATGGTTAATATCTCTAAAATATCTTAATCAATCAGTTTATATTTTTTAGTAGAGTTTCATAAGGGTCCTTGGCAACTCCATTTAAATTTAAGATCAAATTAACAATTTCTTACTTTCACAAAAATTAATCAGAAAAACTTTTCTCGCAGACAAATTTCTTGTATTCGACAAAGTTAAAATTAATTCGATATAAATATTTACCAAGTTGTTCTTTTTCGATTTTGTTTGCAAATAGAACTAATTACGGTAACATTATTCTGAAAAATAACCAAGTTGACTGTAAAAACAAATATTCAAGTAGAAATTTAAAAATATTCAACTAAAACATTAACCAAGGCCCTAAATTCTGCATACTGCAGTTATACTAGTTTAATTATATTTCAGGATTTCCTTGGCTCATTAAATTAATAATAATATAAAATGGAGTTAGAACTTCAAGATAAAGGATAGTGTATTGACCCCCATAAAAAGCAAAGGTGTCAAGGGGGTTCTCAAAAATGTTCACACCAAAAAAAGGTCAAAAAGCTGATAAATTTGTATAGTGAGAAAATGTTTTAATTCAAGTTACTTTGAACTTGGCAAAGCATTTGTCAAAAAATTGCTTTCTTATTAAGGAAGTCTATACCCGTAATCAAGGACGTCAAAGCTTTTTTGGGGCGGGGTTAGACAATTTTAATAAAGGAGGGGAAAATTTTGCACATGACAAAATTAACTAAAAAAATTGGGGAAGTGGGGGGGGGGGGGGGGCGTGGGTAATTTCTCCCCATAGATTATTTTGAAAAAAATGTTATTAATTTTTTTAAAAATGAGCTAATTTGTTAAAGTTAAGGTCTTAAAACGATATCATAAAGACAAAATAATCCCACCCCTCTCCCTCCTATAAAATTGGCCATTCTCGTTCTTGTTTTTCGAATTTCAAATTCTATTGATTATCATATTGTATGATGAAGAATATTAAATATTGATATATATTGTATCCAAATGAAAAATAAATATAACCTAGATCTAAATGTTAAATCAGGGAACTCAGTGCAATCGATATATTATTACTTGGATGTGGAACCAGATTTTCAAGTGATGCTCACAGCTGACTTAAATAAAGATATCCCCCTTTACCAGATCGCCTTCCCTTCTTCTTGATGATTGAACTTACTAATAAATGAGGTCTATATTAGCAACCAAAATTGATGACAAATTTTTTTGTCCTTTCAGTATATCCATGTATAACACATATCCATTTTCAGTGGATATTTAAATAAGATATTCCTTTTCTATTTTAAGCTGCTACACTATAGATCACTCTTTTGGTTGGAATCACTTTACAAAACAGGGCTCGGCAACCGCCGCGCGTCAGCCGTTGCAAGCATTAGGAAAATCAAGCTTTTACAATTTAAAAAAATCAGCTGAAAGTCTAAACCTGACCTAAATATGGCTTTCCCTCTTAAATATAAAAGTTAACAATCGATAGAACAGTTCTAACATAATGCTACTTATTACGTATAGAAAAGTTTTACTTGTAAAAATATATATAAGTATAACTATGTTGGCATTTTGATTAAAACAATGTAATTTAACCTTAAAATTACGAAATAAGATACTTTGTTTGTTTGCTCTGACTGGCTGTATAGAATTTCTGATGGAAAATTTTACAAAGTTTTCTAATAATTTTGATTTCATAGACGAATTGAATGTTAATATTTTAATAAATAATAGATTTATTACGGTTCAATATAGTAGGACGATAAAATTATTTATTTATTATGACGATGTTTGAATTTTTAAAAGTCGGACCCCTTTCAACCTTTCATCCTTCAACGGCCCCCCTGCGACCGTTAAGGTTTATGGTATAACTTTTTTGTGTTAACTTGGGTAAAACTAAATCTATTTTCAGCTCTTTATATTAATTTATAGAAAGATAATGTATAAAGTAGTAAGGTTTCCTTTGTCTGAGGCTAAGATTTTGATATAAGAATATAAAAGTTGAAACTATGAATACTAATATATTCATTTTTATATTCTATTTATGTATCCATATATCTATGATTATTATAAGAATAAAGAATATAAAAGTTAAAATTATTCTGATATATTCCTTTTTATATTCCATATATGTATCACTTTATCTATGATTATTATGAGAATAAAGAATATAAAAGTTGAAATTATGAATTCTGATATATTCTTTTTTATATTGTATTTATGTATCCCTTTATCTATGATTATTATGAGAATAAAGAATATAAAAGTTGAAATTATGAATTCTGACATATTCCTTTTATACTTCCCACAATATTAGAAGCAGTATATCTAGCCGCAGCCGCATCTGCAACCGCGTATAAATACAGATTAGTATTGTTTATTGTAAATGTTGTTAGTTTTAGCATAAAGAATGATAGATAATCGAAGTTAATCATTCAGTGTAAAATTATTTGATTGTTTGTGCCTTTTTCTTAAGGTCCTAACTGTCAATGGTAAACCGACATTTATTTATTTTAAAACCGCAAATATTACTTCTTTGCTGAAATTTGAAGAATAATATTATGACAGTTATAACATGCCTAAATTAACTTTTAGAGCCTTCTGTTACAAACGGGCGTACTTAAGGACCGATTCCAATTTTAGAAAAGCTTCACTTTAAAAAAGGAAAAATCAAGAAAAAAATAATTTCTTTTTTTATTTTTATCCTCTGCTCACTTAATGAGTCCGTAACACTATAAAGAAATGAGATTTACTCGTTTACCATTGAAGATAGATTGCTGCAGTATTGTGTAAAATTTCCCCTCCTAAAGAACATTAACTATACCATTAACTTGGTCCTCAAGTCTGTCGGCTATGCTCTCAAATCTACTATCTAATGCCTGTTTGTCTATCCCTAATCCAGAGAAATATATTATAAATTATTAAAGATAAACAAAAGTTGTCTAAATTTATAAGCTTCGCTTCTGTCTTAACCTACCAAAATGTACAAAAGAAATGTCAACTGTCGATGCCTGGAAATAGAACCACCAACCACATACACACGCCCACACACACACACACACATACACACATTCCACACTTGTCATATCTAAATCAGCATATGAAAGGTTTAGGAAATTTGACTTGTTTGTGACTATATAACATTGTATTCTATGCGTTTCCGAGTTTTCACACAAAAGTAGAGTTCTATGGTTGTCAAAGCTATAGAATAACAGTAATTTGTAACATTTTATGTTTATGTTGTTCTGCAATATTGCTGCATAACTCAACTTTAGGACCAGCTACCAATCTCGCAACAATATTCAATTTGAATAATTTATGACTGTGAGAATGAAAAAGAAAATCAACCAAAAAAAATAAAAATCTACGAATTTATATAAATAATCTAATTGCCTAAAATAGCGCAAACCGTTTAATAGAGAATCCACAAACTTAGATAATGTAAATAAAGAACTTAAAGAATAGAGGCGGCACGAGCTACATGTAAATCTACCCACGGGGTGGAGAACCTATGCTGATTTTCAATTGGATCTTTAACTAATAGCCAATAGCATCGGAAATATAAAAACCAACCAACCAAAAGAGCAGACGAAAAAGGCCCCCTTCACTTGGACCAGGTAGTGTTGTTATTTATGTATCTATACTTATAAGTTTACAAAGAGCCGCAATTTGTCAAGGCATTTAGATTTTAAAGTACAATCTAGTAAAGCCTATGTGTATTGTATAAAGCATATGTAAATGTAATTTATTAAATTGAATATTAAAGAATCCTTGATTGATTGCTATATGCTGAAAATTGCAAGAGTAGGTTCATTCAAACATTTAAAGTGATTTTAATCATGTTTTTAACCAATTTCTTTAAAAATTGTAAATCACTATCTCAGTCTTCTAAGAATCTTTATTCACGCCAGGCTACAATTGAATCAAGACAAAAGTAAGTGCCGAGCTCTGGGACCTATGGATGGTGAAATTAGACATAAAACCATGATTATTCCAGGTAAAACCAAAATATTTCAGCGGTGTCTTTTAGAGAAAATTAGATTTGAAAATTTAGGGTTCAATTTTCACCCCCTAGGAGTTGACGTATAATCATAACAAGAAAAGCAAAGATTAATTATTTAAAATTTTGAACAACTTTGCTTTTATGAAGTCTTTCATAAAACCTCTCTTTATATGATTTATTTAAGGCTGAATTTCCGTGACCTTAGCAAAGCAACTGATAAAAATGGCCATTAATTAACTCCCTTCAGGAGTGGTTTTATGAAGAACTTTATTAAAGCAAACTTGGTCAAAATTTTAAATAAATAATCTTTGCTTTTCTTGAAATGATTATGCGGCAACTCCTAGGGGGTGAAAATTGAACTTGAAATTTTCAAATCTAATTTTCTCAAAAACATCCCGCTGAAATAATTTAGTTTTACCTGGAATCATTATGGTTTTATGTCTAATTTCACCATACATAGGTCCCAGAGCTCGGCACTTACTTTTATCTTGATTCAATTGTAGCCTGGCATGTATTATATGTATATTCAGAAGTCCATCTTTTACAGTTCATTTGAAAGTAAAGATTGCAGCTTAGCCCAAAAAATAATGATATATTGTATTTTTATTCTATTTAAGTTTTATATAACACAACACAATGGCAAGGAAACTAAGAATTCAAGTTTATCCATAATTAGATGTACATCAAAGGAAAATAAGTAGATTACCTGTTTAGGAAGTGGACCACACAACACTCCCCCAAACTATAATGTTTTTTTTAATGCTTAAAGTTTATGTTCCATGTATTTAAATAGAAGTACCCAAACACTAATTAAATATATCCTTAATTTGACAAGAAATATTTTTTACATAAGAGAGGAGGGAGTATGGGGTTTTTACTTCCAATATAATGGATAGAAGGGCTTGGCAGCCGCGCGTCAGCAGGCTGTAAGACTTTAGAAAATCAACCTTTTACCTCGAGAGAGATTATTTAGTCCTTTGACACGTATATTAACTTTTTGTCTTATGTGGATATTATTAACCTTGTTATTATACTGTAATTAATTAATCATGATAAATTTTACTGCTTGTTTGTGATTATTTATGTCATGTATATATGTATGCCTATTTTACTATGTGTCATAAAATAAATATTTCATTTTACAATTTTAAATGGCAGAAATATAATAATCCTTCTTTTGAAAAAAAATGTAAAGCATCAAAACGGATTTAAATTTGATGCTTAGTCGCGGCTACCGGGCCTTAATGGATAGTTTCTGAAATGAGTTTATTGAATTGTAAATTTTGGGCTGGGTATGTTAGAGCTTAGTATATAGATGAAACTGTTTGTGCATAGTGATATTAGATTTATGAGATATAAAGTGTGTTACTTTATTTTATGTTTCATTATTATTTGGCTACAACTTGGTCAAAAATGCTCACAAATCAGACCTTTTTCGACCAAAGATACTCAAATGGTTCCTTTACAAGCCCAATCAATCAGTTTTAAGATATCTTTATATTTCAAGAAAAATTTATGAAAATACTAAAAAACAGCAAAATTGGGTGTTACCTTTTATATGCACAGATACCATAAAATCAACAGAAAAAATACTTATTTTTACTTTTCTGTCATTTTTAAAGTTTGATTCTGTTAAATTGGCTATTCTTGAAGGGATTTATGCATTGAAATATACTGAAACATAACATTGGGCAGAAATTAATGTATTTCAAAGAAAGAAAATTTTAAAAATAAGAAATTCGACCTCTTTCACTTCAGAGGACAGCTGCCAACCTCCAGTTGACAGGATATAGTTTAATACTTGTTAGCAATAATAATTAGCCCAAAAAGTAAAACAAAAAGTTTTTTTATATGGTAAAAAAATGATAATCTAAATCTTAATTATGGGGATGATGATCTGAAGGACGCTCTTACTGGTGGTGATGATGACCCAGATCGTATCCAAGTACATGAGCATTATGACAACTCATCTATTGAACTATGGTCCAATTTTTGTATTTGTAGCAGCCTCCAATTAAAAGTTATAACAAGAAATATAACCATCTTTTAAAAACTACTATATTTACCTTATAAATTGGAGAATTTAAAAACTATGATTGTATGTTTTGGGATTTCTCTTGATTGGAGAATGCTACAAATACAAAAATCGGACCATAGTTTAATAGATAAGTTGTCATAATGCTCATGTATTTGGATACCATCTGGGTCATCATTACCAACAGCAAGAGCGTCTTTAAGATCATCATCTCCAAAATTAAGATTTAGATTATAATTTTTTTACCATATTAAAAAAAATTTGTTTTACTTTTTGGGCTAATTATTACTGCTAACAAGTATTTAACTATATCCTGTCAACTGGAGGTTGGCAGCTGTGCTCTGAAGTGATAGAGGTCAAATTTCTTATTTTCCAAAATTTCTTTCTTTGAAATACATTAATTTCTGTCCAATATCATGTTTCAGTATAATCAATGCATAAACCCCTTCAAGAATAGCCAATTTAACAGAATCAAACTTTAAAAATGACAGAAAAGTAAAAATAAGTATTTTTTCTGTTGATTTTATGGTATCTGTGCATATAAAAGGTAACACCCAAATTTGCCGTTTTTTAGTATTTTCATCAATTTTCTTTGAAATATAAAGATACCTTAAAACTGATTGATTGGGCTTTTAAAGGAACCATTTGAGTATCTTTGGTCGAAAAGGTCTGATTTGTGAGCATTTTTGACCAAGTTGTGGCCAAATAATAATGAAACATAAAATAAAGTAACACACTTTAGACTAAACTTAATATATTTCGCACAATTTTATGATTTATAACAATGACAGAAGCAATGTGAATTACAAATTACAAAAACCTTTGACTGTCCTAGCTTCATTTAACAATGTATTATAAGTTGGGTAAGTTTGTCCATACAGTAATAGTCTAATGCCCAGGTTTTGCAGAATTGGGCAGCCACAACCAATAGCGGTCACAAGGGGTTGGGTAGGGTGAGGTGAATAGCAAACACTATACCTGTGTTGTAGATGAATCATTCTGGGTGGAGGGTTGGTTATGCTAATTTTGGGGAGCTATTCCTCCCCTTTTTCTCATCCAAAATTGTTGATCCAACCCCAATATTACAACTCTGTGCACGCCCCTGACAGAAACCACATTATTGGTTCATCATATCAACAGCTATTTAACTTTCATTTGATACACACACAAACACACACACATACAAACTTTTGCGATAAAATTTTACACTAGCCGCTTCATATACCTTTATATATTTTGTTGAAATAGTTATTTATAGCATCTAATTATAAACAGCTTTCCGTGAATATTTAAATGAAAAATAATAAGATTAAAACCAATTTTGTTATGTCTCAGAACTGGTTAAAATCCACTAGATATAAATCAGTTTTGAAGCCATACTGAAAAAAAAATATACTAAAATTATTTCATTTTGACATGAATCTTCTTTTTTTGATAATTTGTGCTTTTTTAGACAATAATATTAATACTTTTTAAAATACCAGCGGCTACAACTCTAGTCTCCTAATTAAGCAAAGTCCACAGTCGATAGCTTATAACCATCCCAAGAACTACTCTAAGCTTTGTTGAAAAGCTTAAATTTGTCTGTTCAGTCATTTCAGAGATACTTTGCATCAAACACGCAAAAGCTTTATTACTTCAATTTTCATTTTTTTTGTAGATAATAGGTTAATTTTGTATTTTAACTACATTTTATCCAAATAAATATTATGAAAAATGACCTTTCATCTACAGTATTTGAAACATTCTATTAATTACAATAATAAAAGAAATAATAAAAGATATTTTTTAAAATTGATACTTTACTTTCCCCCTAATTTTTTATACCTTTTGTTTGATGATAAATAAAGGAAAGAATTTTGTGTTATTGTATATTAGGTATTCAGAACAATATTTTGCACCAAGGGTAATCTTTTTCTCACAACTTTTTTTTCTTTCCGATATTTCTGCTATTTTATTTTAGGGTTCTGACGAATAATATATGAATTAATAATAATGTATTCTAGACAGCTTTCAAGGAAGCTTAAGATTGAAATGAGTTTTGCTAGCCCCGAGGGGACTAAGGCCAGGGCTAAAAAAACTAGTGTAAATCTTATGATTTTATTTTAATAATTGTCGGAAATCTTCTAATACGATGCTATAATTGATTTTTCAGGCTTGCTAAGAACCGGTTCTGATCCTGCGAATATTCATCGGTTTTGAAGCCTTACTGGAAAAACTGAATTTCTTTTAAAATCAAATTATCAACTAAGGTAATGAACCTTTTTGGCCTTTTTTGTTTATAGGTTCGTGCAATGAAACTTTTAGGTCGGGAATGTAAAACTGTAGGAAGCAAGCAATCCTTAATTCTTTATCCTTAACAAGTTAGGATGTTGACTTAAAAAATAGTTTTGAAAATAGCAAACTATTTCATGTGAGTAAATAAAACATGATTTACAGTATTGTCTTGATTGCTGGACGATCATAGTGAGTTAAAAGCATATACGCTCACGGTCATGCAAGTCATAATGATAAATTAGTTTGTAAACTACACAATCCCTTTACGACTAAAGGTCTGACGGACAGACAGACAGATAAAGTTGGTAATGTAGTATCTTTTCTACTGAAAGTTTTAAGATATGTAGGGCATGCATTGTACTATATTAATACATTTTGGAACCAAATAATCTGATAAACCCTACTGGAAAGGAAATATATAAATCTTGAATGTTTCTGTATTCTTTCCTGCATACAATTTATAAACCTTATAAATTGGGATTTTGCCTCCTGTTCTGCCTATAGAATACTACAGATATACACAGTTCACTCCACCTTATTTTAGGTTTTTATACTTATAGTAAAGTAATAGGAACTGTGCCGTGCTTTTGTACCAAAGGACCTTGCTATCCGCTGAGTAAATAAACAATTTGAAGCAAATATTTATAGTTAAATATGTCTGGTTTAAAAAAGACCTCAATTACTTTTTTGGAATATTTGAAATTGATAAATGGAAAGTAACCCAAATATACCCAAATTTTAAATTTAAAAAAAAACCTACATTTTGTCAAAATCCATTGTGTTTAAAACATTATTCACTGTAAAAAATAAAGTAGTTTTAAAAATTATTAGATTCATTATTTTAATATAAATATATATCAGTTGCGTGCACAGGGTTAAACATGGGGTGGTAAAACAATTAGAGGTGCATACAATATAATTTTTTATATTTTATACTTTATTCAGTCAAAAAAAAAAAAATATAATTGCACTCATATTAAAAGTTTATACCAAAAACTATTGTTTTCAATTTCTAAGAGTGCAGTATTGTATAGGCTGACTATCAAATAAGAGTTGATTTACTTCACCTTATCCTTTCTTTTATTTTCCTGTATTGTACAATGTACATGTATTGATAGTTTTGCACTGGTAATTCTCAGGGAGGGAGGGGACATGGCGCTGTTTATTGCAGCAGTCTCCACAGTTTTTTTTTATTAGTTGTAATAATAACTTTGAGGACTTTTTGAATTTGATAAGTATCTTCAATAATTTCTGCGTTTCAACCACTAATTGTTATCTATAAAAGGGGTAATTTTGAGTATCATTATTGGGGATGCCAATCGATATTGTTTTATCCCCTTAGATCCCTGGTTCATACTCCTTCTATTGTGCAAAAATAAATCTTTACCATACAAATATACAAAGGTTAAAGATTAATATAAAAAGAAGAATAGAAAAGAAAAATGATTGTTAATACTCTTTTCTTAAATATTGCATTAAAAATTAATTTTACGCTATTGTTAGTCCGTAATTCTGTCTGTAGCTTAAGATCTCGATAGCCACTGACTGATATGTTTCTCCGTTACAGTGAAGCTTCGCACATGTCTAGGGAACTATTTTTAGTTAGGTAATCTTCCTTTAAACTCCTATAAAATACTATTTTACTTTTGGATTTTTAAACTAAAAATTTCATGTGCTCCTAGAAGCCTGTAAAGGGTTGTAGTCGCTAGTCCTTCTACATAAACTATACACATAAAATTTAAATGTCTATAAGTCAATATTTCTATAATTTAACTACTAGATCTATTAAGTTTTCCATATAAAGGAATCTTCACATAGGTCCAGGGTTGGTGCTAGGTTACTTCATTTTTAAATTCCAGGTTTTTTTATGCCGTTATTTACTCTTTTTTAAATTGACAGCCCCTGGATTATAGGAGAGCTATTGCTTGTCTTGATATGAATTAGTAAGTTTATTTGGGTTTTGAAGCAAAGGATCTCTACAATTTATGAATTAGTTAATTTGTGCTTTTTATGGAAGCTGAGTATAGGCCTCGGTGCGGTTTTATGCTAATGGCCATTTGACTATGCAAAGCAATGCACAGTTCACCCAATAATCAGATCCCGTAACGCTAGGAACGTAGCCGAAAGTTAATCATGAATTATGGCATTGCTGTCATTTGACAAAGTATACTAAATGGCAATTGTCAGCCAGCCAATCATTCGGACGAGATGTAGCTATAGAGAAGACACTATAAACAAAATTAAAAATTAAATAAAATATTTTAAAATTGTACATAGATCAATTAGAGTTGAATTTTAATCCTAGAAAGTTTGAAAAAGTATTTTATAACTTTTTGAAGACAATACTCTATAAAAAGATAAATAGAGTATGAAACGATCATCACCTAATTATTTAAAGACCTTGTTCAATACAAAATTACAAGCTATGAAAGAATCCAAAGCAAAAACTACAGGGGTTAGAAATAAACGTCCATGGTCCATACATAAATCCCAGAGAAAATGTTATTATTATACAATATAAAATATACAACCTTTCCATTAAGAAATTTATGCATATACATACAAAACATTATTCAGGCATATTTATAAAAATAAGGCATACCTTATCTCAAGAATATTAATATATCGCTTTAAACAAAAACAAATTTGTATGCCCTCTAGCGGGCGAGGAGGTTGTCCATGACACTTTAACGTCTGTTCCTACAACCTAATTTAACTAAGCCAAACATCTCCTTTTATGTCCAAACACCCGACAGACACCACAACTCTTTGATTGCATGACCTTTGTCTAGTAGTCCCAACTGTGCAATGTGCATGACAATGAATTGCGCCTTTTTTGGGCCTCGGCAATCCCCCTACTTTATCTATCAATTCGCGCGTATGACATAGCAATAGTATGAACAATTTTTTAACGTCTTTGATTATGACGCGGTGTTGAACCGAGATTCAAACTTATAAGCCCAACGGTCGCGGTTTTTTTTTTGAAAGCACTAGCAACAAAAACAAAAAAAAAACAATGCATTTTGTCTTAAATTATCATTATTCAAGTCGATAAGATAAAGGATAAATATTTTTTTTATTTTGATGATATATACCTTAAGAACCCTGCATTCGTATACTATACATAATCTTTTTAAAGCACATCGTAAAAGGTACATTAGAGGTTTAGATTTATATGGAAAGGTCAAGTTATTGGCTTTTGGTAGGACTAATGGCTTGTTACCTAGCTCTAGGGAATAAGCCTCAAGTTAAAACTAAAAGAGAGAAAGAGGGAAATTCTAAAATACAACATTTGTATTGTTGGATTTTTACTAAATTAGATTAACAATTTTTAGACTAAGTTTTTATCCTATCCTTTTATGTTAAAAAAGTAATTTTTTTTGGTCAACAGCTTGATATTTCAAGAACTACGGAACCGACTTACTCTCAATATTAGAGAAGCTTCATATTGATCCTGAGGTGGCTTGAGGCTTTTCTATCTTTAGAGATTAAGTCATTTAATGGTTTTATGACAATTCTTCAATCTTCGAATACAGAGACGTTTAATGCTAGGGGAGCAGTTTTTATTAGGTACTTTTAAAATACACCCTCTTGGTCTTCATTGCTGGGGTTCAATAACTTCCACCCAACCACAGATTTTTCAATTAACTTTATTAAGCTTTCATGGAAATTTTAGAGATATTGGTATTATCTAGCAGCGTGCACAGGGTTTTGCCAGGGGAGATGAAGAAAATGGGAGTGCTACAGGCATACCTAATTCCAATAAAAAGGGCCAGGGGGTTTACACCACTCCACAGGCATACATCAAGCTACTGTTGAAGCAAATAGGGTAATATAACAAATTATAATTTTTATTTTAATTTTACAAAATGTTTCAAATAAAATATGGATAGTAGGTGTACACTGTATTTATACTATATAGTTGGTTTGGATGTGTGTGTGTGTGTGTGTGTGTGTGTATGTGTGTGTGGGTGTATTAAGATTGTGGGTGGTGATAAGGGAAATAAATCTTATTCTATCCAGGAATATCATATAAAACCATTCAGAGGTGGGGTTTAGGTTTGATACGTGGGCGGGAGATTTATCTGCAGGGACTATGGATTGGTAAATGGGTGTAGAATATACGTGGAAAGGGAGAATCGTTATTTTAGCCCGCTACAAGTTTCACTTCATTAGAGAACATGAAAATCTGGTGTAAGATCCAAGTTATATTATATTCATTATTGTTAATTGATGTATAGTTTTGTAACTAAACTGATTTGTAATTTATGTAAAAATATGATTATTGATTGTTCATTCTTTTTGTAAGTTGAACAAAATTTTCCTTAATACTGTGGCGAGCAGCGAGAAAATTTTGACACCCCCCTTAAGAATTTTCATAGGGTGTTTGACTTTTTAAATTTTTTATTCCCTTTGGTGTCCTAGGAGGTTTATCTACCTCCCTTAATTTTTACATGGGTTGGATGAACCCCTCAACCCCCCCCCCTCACTTTTCTACACATCTGACTTAATAATCTTTGCATGCTACTATTTGAATTAGGGAATAGTTATTTATCGCATCGTATCATAGACAGCTTTCCTAGGATATTAAAATTGAAAATATAAGCTAAAACCAATTTTGTATTAATTTCATGAGTTTCAATTTAATATCGTGGAAAATTGCCTGTGATATAATGCTATACATGCTTTTTCAGTACGGCTGAGAGCCGGTTCTAATCCTGCGGATATTAATCTTTTTCAAAGTCATACTTAAAATAATTATTATGCCTAACATAGACATATAACCATCATCTGATACGAAAATCTGAATATTTACCCATCCCTTCCATTCTGCCTGAAATACATGCCACCAATTGATTTGGGCGTGATAAGGTGATAAGGAAGGGAATAATAATAATCGATATGTTATTACTTGGATGTTGCACCAGATTTTCATGTATTCTAATTAAATGATTCTCACAGTTGCTAAAATAACGATACCCACGATCCATCCACTTTACCCTATCCCCTCTTCTCTTCTCTACAGGAACAAACTGAACAATAAATGAGGTCCATATTAGTTGGCTAAAATTTTCCCCTGTCAATTTATCCACGTATATCCTATATCCATTATAATAATATGGTTATTCACACTCTTAATTCTACATTTATACATCTACTATTTGATTATATCTTTGCTATTAATTAAACATTTGTATTTTTATGTGTGTAAGAATGATTATAAATAAGGTGAATTTTTTAGCAATCGCCTAAATTAGAATCTAGGTCTTTCAAACGACAAAAATACTCAAAATGCACTGCAATTTTTTTTGTTTTCAATTATCCTGTAACCAGTTTTTGAACTGAGAGAAAACCTCTCTTTTAGTTTGTTTGTTTACAATGAATATTATGATGAATATGGTGGCGTAGTAATTTAGTCGTTTAATAATCCTAGATTCACTTTTCATATTTTTAGTTTACAATAAAAGTGGATAAAGAATAATTATTGAGTTTTTGACCTTACGCAATAATCCGTAGAGTTGTAAGTAAGATTCCAGTCAAATGCGCTTATTGGGTCAAGTTGTTTTTAAAAGCGAAGCTTTTCTAGAATTAGGGTTGGTCCGTACGTCCGTCCGATACGAATAGCTTTTTCCTTAATATAGGAATGTTAGAATTGTCCTATCGATTTTAAACTTTGCATGGCGATTCCTGTGGTAGTTAGGTACGATTTAGAAAGTGTAACAACTATATAATTTTGCTTTGACTCTTTTTCATTTATATTCTGATTATTCAGTTCTGACACTATACTAATGTCCGTTTGTCCTACCGTTTCAGAGCTTCGCTTTTATGGATGTTGTCATCCTTGTTAAATATGCGTTTAATTATAATATGCGTTCGATCAACATTAAGAACAGTTAGACTTAATAAGCACATTTGACTGGAAGCTTGCTCACAATTTTACGGATTATTGCGTAAGCTACTATTCGCTTTCTAAAAAATATTTTAGGTTTTTTTTTATTAAAATATGCTTACTTAGAAAACCTTACAAGCTAAATGTATATAATTCATACCTTTAACGTTGAAATTCATTTGTAAAGTAACGCTTTTCCTGTTAAATTCAACCCAACATAAATTAAGCATAATTTTAAAAAGTTTCTATTAACTTCATGATTAAACTTGAGGTGTACTTTAACCTAAGTTTAACTGTACATGTTATACATTGTTTTACATTATTCCCAAAATATTTATGCTGCTGATTCAAGGTAATCTTTATTTCAATCACAATGTGCTGTCTCCAGAAATCTCGAAATCTTTGCGATTATTTTTTTTCGATTAAATTCAGTTATTGGTTACTGCTGGAAAGAAAGATTGATTTGGTCATAATCATTAAAAATTATGAACTAGCGAACAATTGGTTTAAAGTTTATGGGTGTTTTACTACAGGTGACCATCTCTTGTCCCTTAAACTACTCTCATAAACTATAAGGTTGTCCTTAGTGTTCACTTTTCTTTTAAGAGTTGGCGAGGGGAAGGATAACAAATATAGGACCAGGCTAACATTAAAAAAGATCTAAACACTAATAATGAAGCTTTGCTATAAAAAATTGAAATAAAAGAAGTTACAATATTAATAGAATTTTTAAAAATCATTATCATATACATAAAAGGGTAAATTGATTTTTCGACCTCCACAAAAAAGTTCTATTAAAAATAAATGTTTTAAGATTATTTTCAGGTAATTTTTCCGCCTCCTCCTTGAATTTCTAAAATAAATGTATAAGTATAGATTTATAATCCAGATAATTTATAATAAAAAATAGCTTTATTACTTGAAGTTATAAACAATTAATAATTTATTATTATCCCAAACCTTATGCCTAGCATCAAAAGAGTCTACTATTCTACATGGTAAAGGGATCAACATTTCAAACTTTTAAATAGCTATCACTTATAATTGAAAGAGCAGACATGGTTTAAATAAAGCTTGACAGATGCCGTAAAAATACCTATAGTAGAATAATCATTTATGGCTTATTATCATAGTCAGCTTTCCGCGGATATTAAGTTAAAAATCATTAGATTAAAACTAGTTTTGTTGGGCACGAGGGGCCAAAGCCCTGGACTAACCAAACTGGTATAAATTTTATTCGTAATGAATATGATATTCAGTATGGATGAGAACCGGTTCTAATCCAGAAGACGTTAATCAGTTTGGAATGCATTCTGGAAAATTGTTACTGTCATCAAACATGACTTGTCTTTGATTTTGTTAACTCTGACTCCTACCTAAAGTTAAATGCACAATACATACATATTACATACCTATACCAAAGTTCTATAACTTTGCCATTTATATATTACGAAGTTATTTGACATAGAAAAGCTATAGACTAAGAAATGTTACTATTTGTAGCTTACTCTCTTCTCTTTTTTTATAATTTATATTTTGAGAAATATAGAAACAGGAAAACACTTTAGTTTTGATCCGACATGACACATTACTGCTTTTATATGAACAATGAATTACACTTTTTATAATATATTTTATCTCTTACCAAATCCAAGAATTCAAGAAATAAGGTATCTAAATTCAGTTACAATGTAAAGCCTGAATTTTGTATTATGTCTAAAGGCATTAACATCCAAACAACCACAGACAACAAATCTTTTGGTTATAAATAAATGGAGAATTTTAAAGAAATTATTATAAAAAACTTTTAACCTATTATATAAATTTATTTTGAATTGTTTCCTAACACAAAAACTATACAAAAGCTTATTTTTTCATCAGAAAATGATTAAACTATATAATATATTAAAGGTACAAACCAAAAAAGAACTAATCCTTTTTATCCTCTGGAAAATACTTAATGGTAAATCCATGTTCTTATGATACTCTCATCTGTGGTTCCTTGTCTATTTTTACAATCTTAATAAATAGATTTCTTCTTAATCTCATTATATTGCAGAGTGAAAAGGTTGCAAATAGATCATGGAAAAGTAATGAATCTGATTTTATTAAGAAGTTTTTTATTTGATAAAAATTATGAATGTAATTCTAAATCCTATTTCATAGAGTAGTAAGCTTTTTTGTCTGTGCAAAGGATCTCACTAACCGTTAAACGGATATGGTTCTTCTTTACAAAAAGCTTCTTATAGGTACAGGGAAGTATTTTATCTAATTCAGGGAGGGTATCTCTCTTTTTTCCTTCTTTAAATCTTTAAATGAAATTGGGGGGAGGTTGTTAAATTACCTAAAGTAGTAGCGCAACTATGGAGACACTAATTACTAGCACATAAAATGACATGTTCACATTAGTCTAAAACACATAACAGGATTAACTTATTTTGATGCCCACATATAAATATTTAAAACCCCAGTAAATCTGGAATAAACAAAACCCAAATTAATGATCAGATAGAATCTTATTTACAAGTAACATGACATAAAAATATATTTAATTGAATAGCATGAATAGTTTGTTATCAATTACAACTATGCTTGGTAGGGAAGACTCCTCCTGGTCACGTCGTCATCTTGCCTACAGACTTCTACTTGCTTGTTATCATATACTATAAATAGGTACTTGTTTATATATCACAACACTAATATGAAACTCTTTCTTTAGTGTTTTAAAGCTTGTTATCTGATCAGAAATATGACTTGTTATCTATTTAATAACTCTGCTTGTTATCTACTTAAGAACATAATTTGTTATCTAATGCCTAATGGAACTTGTTATCTTATTACATACCTAGTTAGCTCTCTTAGCATTTTTTCTAGAGACATTGGTCTTCTTTGGCTTGTCAACCTCCTCATCATAGAGGCTACACAGATATTTGTAGTCCTGGGTGATCTCCTTACACCTATCCAAAGCCCGCTCATAGTCAGCTTCAAGTTTCTTAAAATAAGCTGATAACTTTTCTATCTCTGCCTGTTTGGCATCAACAGAATTCCTCCAATGACGTACGGCAGCTTTCTCTCTGGCAATCTGTGCATCTTTGACAGCTGCTTCTTTCTTGTTAGCCTTAATCTTTTCATTGATTACAGTGTCCCTAACTTTGTCTCTAACCAACTTCAAAAGCTTGGTGGATGCTTTGTTATTATTCTTGTTATCTATCTTCGTATTATTTTGACTCTCATATGAGCTCTCTCTTTCTTCCTCCTTCTTTGACTCATTTTCTTTGTTTTTGACTTTTTTTTTTTTTATTTCAAATGTTAAAATGTGTTACTTGTTATCACACTCTGGAAATTATAATTGTTAGACTTGCATGAAATTAAAATTATTTGACTAACAAAAAAAATTGTTCACTCAGCGACAACGTTGGAATTCCCCGCGCATTGAATGCCACGTTATTTTTTTGATTTTTATTTAGGTTGCTAACTTTTCAATTTGTTACACAGGACCATTTTATGCGTATTATCCCAGCAAGGATTCTTCATGAATTTTTTCATTTGCTATTTTTACATTATTGTACATTATGATTTTTTTTTTTTTTAAATTTTAATTTTTTGGTTATTTTTGTGTGTTTTTGTTGCATTTTTAGAGATTTTTGTTGTTTTTATTTGATTTTTGGATTTTATTTTTCTTTGTACATTGACTTTTCCTATTTACAAACTTGTTCTCTTAATTTACAATCTTTCCAAGTAACTCCCTTGGAATTCTGCCATTCTCTAGCACTTCAAGCATAGGTAGCTTGTTGACATTGCATTTTGTGAGCATGTCAGCAAGCATGTTCTTTCCTTCAACCCACTTTATTTCACTAACTCTTCCATATTCTATCATATCTCTCATCATTGCTATGTCAGCTGTCAACATCATTTCTGTCATCTCTGATTCAGAGTAAACAGCCACTCTTGTAGAGTTGTTATCTGTGATGGCTTTGATTGTAAGATCAGCTTCACCGTTTGTTATTTGCTTAAGCATCTCCTTGATATCTAGTGCAGAATCTAGTCCATTGTAAAGACTCAGCGTTTCAGCTCCAAGTGTACTGTTCTCTTTTCTCTTTATTTTTCCACTCTTCCACTCCTCTGGGGCACAGTTTCCTATTTTTGTGTTTACTAAGAGTAGGAAGTAGTCTCCACAGCTGTCAGTGTTGTTGTTCAAGTTCCTAACAGCTGCGTCATTAAAAATCCATACTTGACAGTCTGAAAAGTTGTCAATGTCTGATGTTGTCATTGTCACTTCAAATTTCTTCAATTTGTTAGCTACCTTCTTTGCTTGAATTTCATCATCTTTATCCATTAACACCCAGGTTGTTGTTATCCTGTCTTGCCTCTTGACATTTACTACCTCATATGTATTAAATGCTTTTAGATTATCCAGTTCTACTAACTTTGCTGCTAAAGCAGCTGGAGAGTTTCTTTGCTCTCTTTGATTCACTTCAATCAACTTGCCATTATCTAGTTGCAGTATCAAATGCGCTTCATCATCTTCCTCTTGAGTTTTATTGTATCTTACTTCTCTTCTAGACATCTCATCATGGAAGACCTGTCCATTATCTAGTTGAATACTATACCATCCAGCATGCTTACCACCTACTTTTCCACCATGTCCAAGAACAATCCCTTTCTCCCACTTTCCATTCTCAAGAATCTCTATTCTATCATTCTTTTTAAGTACAATAGCTGCATTTGCTAGCGATCCATCTTCATTGAATTCTGGTTCTGGTCTCTGATGAGTTTTCTTCCTTTTCCTTCCTGCATCTTGAGTTACTCTTGTGTTTGATGTTGGTGGGTTGTCTGATGCTTCTTCTTCTGTGTCTGCTCCTGGAGTCACATTCTCATTGTCTTCTTCTATAACTTCTCCTGTGTCTTTTTCATTGTTATCATCCATCTTTAAACTAGTCCAGTCAGTTTCCTGAAAATCTTCCAGCTCTTTTCCTTGTCTTCTTGTCTTGATACTTATCTTTTCAGTATCCTCCTTGTCATCTACTCTTGTTTCTGTGTTATCTTCATCCAACTCTGTGATATTGACCTGTTCTAGTTTCTCTTTGTTATGTAGCAAATCAACAGTGTAGTGGCCTGCTGCAGATGTTGTAAGGATCAGTGGTTTACCATTGATATAGCCTCTATCATTCTTCATGTCAAGCACTATTCCTAGATCTTTCATGTCACTTTTTGATAATAGTAAGGGAATGTCAGAACTAATGACATCTATCCTTATTTGATTGTCTTCACCACCAATGCAAACTGGAATGTTGTACTTTGCTATTGCTTTGAGCTTTCCTTGGTTGCCAAAAATGAACTGTTTGTTAGTATTCATTGGTCCTTCAACTTTGCCTTTCATCTCTTTTGGTAAAGCTTGCAGATAAATACGTAGCCAGTTTTCTCCACATACACTAGAAGAACAGCAGGTATCTAGCGCACCTTTATTTAGAGCCTCTGCCGTGAATTCATTTAGATCATCGGTGTTGTCCGTGGTGCAATATATTGAACAGAGATTACATTCTTCTTGACTTTCTTCTGAGCTTTCCGTGTCTGAAAGTATTGGTATCAGTACTTTTTCTTCCTCTTTTGTGGCAGCATTTAGGACTAAAGCTGTTTTGAATTTTTTGTAATTTCCAGTATTTTGAATTGCATCTGGGCAATCTACTGCAAAGTGTGTTGTGGCTTTGCATGCATTGCATTGTAATGGTTTTCCATCTTTACCTAGTGGATTTTGCTTTTTAGTTCGAAAAAACGATTTATTTTCGTGTCGTGAATGCTTTGTTGAGCTATTTTTATTGTTATCCTGCTTTTGGTATCGGTTTTCTGGTTTTTGGTATTGTCTATCCTTCTTTGGCGGCTTCCATCCCCTTGAAAGATATAATTCGTCGTGATTCAAAATGTTGTCTTTGTTGTCAGAATTATTAAGAAACGCTTCATTATTTTTGGTTTTGTTATCTATTTTTCCAAAAATTTCACGCATTTTTTGCTTTACGGTTTGGTATCTTTTTTTCTCATCAGTTTGTACGTCGGCTACGGTTTTAATAAGCATGAATTCGGTTTCTGTCAAATTTGCTGTGATCATAAGATCCATTGCTAAAACTCGGTCATTAGGGTTGTTTATTTTTAGTTGTTTAGCTTTTTGCAACATTTTATCATATTCAATGATATATTCTGGAATGGACTGGTCTTTTCGCGGTTGTATAACCTTCATTTCCGCGTAAGTTGAATATATTTCTTCGTCTGTATTTTTCCAGAATCTTTCTTCCATGAATTTAATAATCAATTCCACCCCCTCAGCATTGTTTATAAGTGTGGTTGGCTTGACCTCTTTGTATAAATCCTCTCTTAACGTCGCGCCGTACCTCGAAGATTCTTTTGGTATTTCTTGTGCCAAGGCAAAACCTTGTTTTTCTTCCGGTAAATCGGTTGCGGCGGACCATGCACGAATGCATTCTATCCACATTGAAACGTCACTAAAATCTTCGATATAAGGGATTGGAATGTTGTTTCTCGCAGGAAAGTCATTTTTTGATCTCTCCCCTTTTTCTTCCGATTTTTTCGGGTTTATTTTGTCTCCTTTATCTGCCATTTTTACTTACTGGGGTCTTTGTTATCTATTTGTTATATTTTTGTTATCTTAACTTAGTTATGACACGGTGTAAGGTTTTTGTTATCTATATTTAGTTATGACTCAGTTTGAGTTTTTTTTTTTTAACTGTATTAAAATTCAGGACCTCAACCCTTGTTATCTAAAATCAGGACCTCAATCCTTGTTATCTAAAATCAGGACCTCAATCCTTGGTATCTAAAATCAGGACCTCAATCCTTGTTATCTAAAGTCAGGACCTCAATCCTTGTTATCTAAAATCAGGACCTCAATCCTTGGTATCTAAAATCAGGACCTCAATCCTTGTTATCTAAAGTCAGGACCTCAATCCTTGTTATCTAAAGTCAGGACCTCAATCCTTGTTATCTAAAGTCAGGACCTCAATCCTTGTTATCTAAAGTCAGGACCTCAATCCTTGTTATCTAAAATCAGGACCTCAATCCTTGTTATCTAAAGTCAGGACCTCAATCCTTGTTATCTAAAGTCAGGACCTTAATCCTTGTTATCTAAAATCAGGACCTCAATCCTTGTTATCTAAAATCAGGACCTCAATCCTTGTTATCTAAAGTCAGGACCTCAATCCTTGTTATCTAAAATCAGGACCTCAATCCTTGTTATCAAAAATCAGGACCTCAATCCTTGTTATCTAAAATCAGGACCTCAATCCTTGGTATCTAAAATCAGGACCTCAATCCTTGTTATCTAAAGTCAGGACCTCAATCCTTGTTATCTAAAGTCAGGACCTCAATCCTTGAAATCTAAAATCAGGACCTCAATCCTTGTTATATAAAATCAGGACCTCAATCCTTGTTATCTAAAGTCAAAACTGGACCTCAATCCTTGTTATCTTTTAGTTATGACACAGCTTGTGTCTTTGTTGTCTAAACCTTTACCAGTGTTTGTTATCTTGCTAGCGAGCCTCAACCCGTTGGAATAAAAAAACACTTTATGCTTATCACTTTTTGTAGATTTTGAGTTAGAGAATGTGATTTTTATGTCATAGTTCTTATGTGCTCCGTAGATCGTTACATTTAGTTCATGCTACCATTGTTAAATTACCTAAAGTAGTAGCGCAACTATGGAGACACTAATTACTAGCACATAAAATGACATGTTCACATTAGTCTAAAACACATAACAGGATTAACTTATTTTGATGCCCACATATAAATATTTAAAACCCCAGTAAATCTGGAATAAACAAAACCCAAATTAATGATCAGATAGAATCTTATTTACAAGTAACATGACATAAAAATATATTTAATTGAATAGCATGAATAGTTTGTTATCAATTACAACTATGCTTGGTAGGGAAGACTCCTCCTGGTCACGTCGTCATCTTGCCTACAGACTTCTACTTGCTTGTTATCATATACTATAAATAGGTACTTGTTTATATATCACAACAGAGGTAGACCCTAAGTGCTCCTAGAGTCTTATAGTGGCGTAGCCACTTGTTAAATTTTAAAAAGAAATAGAAATGCTAACATCTAAAAATAAAGAATTCAATAAATTTTATTATGAACCTTTGTTGACTTTATTAAAAGAAACACATTAGAACTAGTTCTCAGCCATACTGAAAAAACCATGCATAACATTGTATTACACACAATTTTCTATTTTCCTACTAAGAAATTAAAAAAGAAATTAAAAAAAAAGAACTTTTAAACAATAATGAAGTTTTGCCCTAATTACATAATTTACTCAGTGTTCATTAAGCTTAGATATGTATTTATGACAAAATATGTCTGATAAACTTATGGAAATTTAAGTTAATGTATTTTGTAACTAACACTCACATTTTTTGTATATACCCCAAACTAAGGTAAAACAAAAACTGTATTTGTGGCGGCAGTCGGCCGTCTTTTGATTATAAATACCAGTGGGGCATCTTTACAAGGAGGACGGACAACACAACAGAACCTACTGACAGTATCAGCAGTCACTCAAATGAAAGACAACTTTTGGTGTAAGGAAAGGAGATCAAATTATTTTTAACAAAAGCTTTGGACAAAATAGCATTGTACCTGCCGATACAGAATTATTCTTGTCTGTCCAACTTTGGCAGCTTTTGGGTAGCTTAGTTCTCTTGCAGAATTGAAAGTTTGCTAAACTAACACAGAGAGCTCAATTATTGCCAATAATCTGATTAGCAAAGCTTGTGCTTGTATCAAGGTATTAGTAGAGACAGAGATAATTATTCTTATAATAATCTGATTAGCAAAGCTTGTGCTTGTATCAAGGTAATAGTAGAGACAGAAACAATTATTCTTATAATAATCTGATTAGCAAAGCTTGTGCTTGTATCAAGGTATTAGTAAAGACAGAGATAATTATTCTTATAATAATCTGATTAGCAAAGCTTGTGCTTGTATCAAGGTATTAGTAGAGACAGAGATAATTGTTCTTATAATAATCTGATTAGCAAAGCTTGTGCTTGTATCAAGGTATTAGTAGAGACAGAGATAATTATTCTTATAATAATCTGATTAGCAAAGCTTGTGCTTGTATCAAGGTATTAGTAAAGACAGAGATAATTATTCTTATAATAATCTGATTAGCAAAGCTTGTGCTTGTATCAAGGTATTAGTAAAGACAGAGATAATTATTCTTATAATAATCTGATTAGCAAAGCTTGTGCTTGTATCAAGGTATTAGTAGAGACAGAGATAATTATTCTTATAATAATCTGATTAGCAAAGCTTGTGCTTGTATCAAGGTATTAGTAGAGACAGAGATAATTATTCTTATAATAATCTGATTAGCAAAGCTTGTGCTTGTATCAAGGTATTAGTAGAGACAGAGACAATTATTCTTATAATAAAGTTACAGGATCTATGTGTGTCTGTCTGTACCGAAGGATCTCACTAACCGCAGTGCATTTACAAGGTAACTTCGCATAGGTCCAGGGAAGGTTTAAAAACTATTTTGGGGGACGGTACAACTACCCTCCCAAGAGAAATCACCACTATAAAAGAAATTATTTTTTTAAGTGCCACTACGTGGCCATAATGTATGACTTACCCTACTTCCCTTCAAACAAGGGTGTCAAAAGTTTTTTTTTAAATTACATTTACTGTGCTTGACTAGGTTCTTTAAAATAAACTGCTTTAGTAGTTTCCTTGAGTGTGGGAAAACAAGTTAAGAAATAACAAGAACAAAATAACAGAAAGCAAAACTAAGTAACAAAGTATAATCCATTATAATTACAAATTACGAAGAAATAACATTAGTTACTACAAACTACTCATTAAGAATATTCATGTACTCAGATAAAATAATACTCGCACCTGGCTACCCATATTCCCCATCCACCCATCTTTATAGTTACACTACCCCCTCCCCTCCCACTGGATGAACAAAATCACCAATAAATAAGGTCCCTACTAGCAAGCTTAATTAACGACAATTTTTTCCTGTCAGTTTATCCACATATATCTTATATCCATTTGAATACCAGTTTCTGTTTATTAAAAGTTTACAGGCATTATTTCTGAAGGCATTGTCGTTTCTTCTATACAACAATCTTCCCCCAAATAAATTTTTTGAAGCCCTTAAGATATTTCTTGACGTAATTCATAAAAAAAACAAGATTTAAATTTATTCATTACATATACCCTTTCTCATCATGCAAATTTTATAAAAATGAAATTAATAATCCACAGTTTAATGAATTTAAAACGTACCTTAAAAAATGATTTTATAAATCTACTTCATGAAAGCGAATTTAATCAATGAATCTTTTCTTTTTTTATTTTCTGAAAAACCTAACGTAAACAAATTATGAATAAAGTTTCTGTAAGTTTTACTCAATGAACCTTATTTATAGATTAAAAAACATGAATAAGGAAAATGTTGGAAGTGAAGACACAAAAACACATAAGCTTTATAATTTTTTTAACCCATCAATCCAGGAGGCAAAAACAAACTTAGATACAGGTAAAATATGAGTCAATATTTGATTTGCTTTTTAAAAGCTTTTCTATAAATAGGCTCCATCCGAACGCCCGGAACGGATAGCTTTATTCGTTTATTTATGCATGTTAGAAATATCCTATTGATTTCAAACTTTGTATGTTAATTCCTGTAGTAGTTAGGTACGACTTCAGAAACGTAGCAACTCCTAATCGTTACCAGAATGTCCGTACGTCCATTTTAGACATTTGATTATTTGTTTAAAACAATTATGGTATCACACCCCTCCTTAACCGAACTTTAGATTAAAAAAATTTCCCAAACATTCGGACAATTGGGCGTTCAAATAGGACCTAGTGGTAGTTAGAATCAGTTGAGAACAAAATCCCAGCCGTTCATTCTTGCCAGATATTGCCATTTTAAGATTTTTAGTAAAATTGCACTAAATATCCAAAAACAAACTTAAATCTTCTTTAAATTTTTTAGTATTATTTTAGTGAGACAGTCCCAAAACAGAGTATCTTTGCTCCTGTGGCCAAACTGACTGCCTGGTGTCCCTAACAGAGAGTGCCTTTATGTGTTAACACAAGTAGGGATTCGAACCCATTCCCAAAACTAACTAATGTGGAATAGCTGTGTATTACAGCATTAGGTTAGTATTTTCACCACTAACAGATGGAAGGCAAGGCCAATCCTAACCAGAAACCTGATCAGGCCCCAGTGAAGCACCTTGGAGGTCTACTTGTTTTCTGGGGTGATGTTCACCTGCACCTATGGATTGGGCAGGTTGAGACCCAATGGTGCCCTCAGACTCTTATGAACCCTGCCATTTGGGCCAAGCTCAGAGTGATGTCACACACCTGGCTTGTGCCCTGTCCATGAGATGCTTCCCTGCCAATCACAGATCAGCACAGCTGCCATGGAAGAATAGCTGCAGGTGGTGGGCTGCATACCTTTGCTCAAGATGCAAGTTAGCACTACCCTGATCTTGATCCTCCAGGAGATCATGGTAGTGTGCATCTTGAACTATGCCCTGAGCCTGGGAGGGTTCTTTCTGAGGGATTTGGGGACACCATTACTGTTTGACAAACCCGAGCTGATGGTATGGATAAATAGGGAGAGTAGCCATGGTCGCCTCCATTCACATTAAGCAATGCATGAGTTGGGGACACAGTTACTGTTTGAAACTATCCATGGTGGAATAGCTGTATATTACATTATTGGGATCAGGCAATGTATGCCCCTTTGGATACCTTCTAGCTGTTGTTGGTGATCAGCAGGTTCAGCTCCTTGTTAAAGTTTTACCTGGGGTCCACTGCACTGGAAAGTTAGGCCTGGTCTTGACCACCATTTCTCTCCTGGGGGGCCGTTTGATGCAGTCGCACCTCCTGGAGGCACATTGAACACCATGGGGGTGTACAACTAAGAATAGCCCCTGTTCAGTTTTACCTTTTGAGGGGCCCAGGCCCCTATCTTGATGGGAATGGCCAAGAACTTCACGCTACCCATATCCTGGTCATCAGTCAGCTCTGAACAGGTGCTCCTTGACCTCATGAAAGTCGATGAGGACAAGGGCTGTGGCCCCATGAAAGCTGCCCTGGCCAGACAGTTGATTCTACAGCTAGAGGGCTTCTTGTCTTTAGCATTTGTTTGTGGAAGGGGCTCTGGGCCTTCCCCAGGCTTGGCAGGGCTGTGACCACTTGCTTAATGTGAGTGGGGGCGACCATGGCTACTCTCCCTATTGATCCATACCATCAGCTCGGGTTTGTCAAACAGTAATGGTGTCCCCAACTCCCTCAGAAAGAACCCTCCCAGGCTCTGGGCATTGTTCAAGATGCACACTACTATGATCTCCTGGAGGATCTAAATCAGAATAGGGCTAACTTGCATCTTGAGTGAAGGTATGCGGCCCACCACCTGCAGCTATCCTTCCATGGCGGCTGTGCTGATCTATGATTGGCAGGGAAGTAACTCACAGCCCATTTTAGGGGCCAGGTGTGTGACATTATTCTAAGCTTTGCCTAAATGGCAGGGTTAATGGGAGCCTGTGGGCACCATTAGGTCTCAACCTACGAAATCCATGGGTGCAGGTGAACACCCCACTAAACATGTGGTGCAGACCTCCAAGGTGCTCCACTGGGGCCTGTGGGTGAATAATCGGGTTTCTGGTTAGGATAGGCCTTGTCTTCCACCTGTCAGTGGTGAAAATACTGACCTAATGCTGTAATACACAGCTATTCCACTTTGGTTAGTTTTAGGAATGGGTTCGAATCCCTACTTGTGTTAACACATAAAGGCACTCTCTGTTAGGGACTCCAGGCAGTAAGTTTAGCCACAGGAGCAAAGATTCTCTGTTATTGAGCTGTCTCACTAAAAATATACTAAAAAAATAAAAGTAGATTTAAGTTTGTATTTGGATATTTAGTGCAATTTTACTAAAAATCTTAAAATGGCGATATCTGGCAAGAAGGAACGGCTGGGATTTTGTTCTCAACTGATTCTAACTACCACTAGGTCCTATTTGAACGCCCAATTGTCCGAATGTTTGGGAAATTTTTTTAATCTAAAGTTCGGTTAAGGAGGGGTGTGATACCATAATTGTTTTATGTTATATTTCTAAAGTCAGAGATTATTAAATATTAATACAACAAGGATCTATATGGTCACATTTATTGCTATAGTCATCTTACAGCATTGACTACATAAAAAAAACAAGCTAAGCCAAGTATGAATATCACTGTGGCGATACAGTGTTAAATATCTATAGAAATCTGCGCAGGTCACTTTCCTGTCAAATATTTCAGTTTTGGAGACAAAATTTATCTCAATTGTATGCACTTTTCATCTTGGCAGGCAGAATCAAGGTTAACAAAATTAAATGATTAGGGGCGTGGAAGGAGGATGTTAGCATTTTAGTAAATATTTTGTTCTTTAATTTATAACTCAATTTGCCAGCCAGTCCTTTATGTTAATGAAGAATTAGAATTCAACGAACTCATTTGTTTTTGGGTAATACTCTTTCATATATGACATTTTTTTTTTTTTTTTTTTTGGGGGGGGGGGAGCAAATGATATAAACTTGTTTTCTATTTCAAATAGACTACTGAACTTTCTTTGAAGATTTGCCTGACTGACTATTTAGCAAAATTTACTTTTATTTTGTTTGTCTGTCTGTCTTAAAGCCCTTTCATTACATTAGATTTTTGTTTTGCATTTTTTATTCTATATTTATGTTGTCATCCATATTATTTATTTGGTTTGGATATTTCTATTTCCTTTTCTTTGACCATCTACATTTCACTATTTAAAGTTAAAAAGTCCTAATAGTTTTTAAAAGCGAAGCTTTTCTATAATTAGGGTCGGTCCGTACGTCCGTCCGTCCGTCCGAGATGGATAGCTTTTATTTGTTAATTTAGGCATGTTAGAATTGTACTATCGATTTCAAACTTTGCATGATGATTCCTGTAGTAGTTAGGTACGATTTAGAAAGCGGAGAAACTCTATAATCATTACCAAAATGTCCGTACGTCCATTTTAAACATGTTGATTTTTCTACTTTTTAAACAACAAATTTTTATGTGAACTATTTATCCGTTTGATCTGATTTTTTCGGGACAACAAAGAACAATATTATAAGCGAAGCAATTCTCTTATAAAGTACTAAAAATGTAAGTATGTCCATAAACATTATCCTATATCAAGCAGTTTTTCAACAAATTTACTTACAATTTTGCTTTGACTCTTATACTTTTATATTCTGATTATTCAGTTCAGACACTATACAAGTGTTAATGTCCGTTTGTCCTACCGTTTCAGTGCTTCGCTTTTATGGATGTTGTCATCCTTGTTTTTGCAAAAATACGTACGTCCAAGAAAACATGTAAATATGTTTTTTTAATGTACACTTGAACATTTTATGATATTAATCTGTTTTAATATTTGTCCTTGTATCAGGAGGAATCTAAGGGTTAAGACAATGGCTGATAAATTGATGTTCACCCTCAATGATGATTCACAAAATTATCCCTTCTGTTAATTATAATTTGTGGTTGAAACGTTTAGACAATTAAATTAATAAACTGACCCATCAAAATCAAATAAAAGTCTCTAAAGTTACTAAACCCACAAATAAGACAATATCATTTTAAAACTTTGGGGACTAGCGTCATAACAGTCCATTGTCCCCTACCTCCCTGGCAAATAGGTATAACTATTGGTATAATATTTAGATGAACAAATTGTACACTAATGGAAAATAAACACTTAACTTCATTCACAAATATAAGGGTAGAGGGAAAATTAGGTTAACCTAGGGATAGCCCGTTGGGTCTAGTGGTTTACATAATCACACACAAGCAAGCAAGGGAACACATACGCTTGCAGCGACTGTGCTATTGTTAGATTATTTGTCACTAGATGCTGCGCCCCAAGCATCAAGGGGATCAATTTTCTAAGGGATATAGAGGGGCATAAATAATAAATATAGCTAAAAACCACACATAGACTTGTTTATAAAAAAAGCCTAAAATCCTTACATTAAAGAGGAACCATATCAGTTTAGCGGTGAGCTAGATCCTTTGCTACAGACAAAAAAGCTTACCACTTTACAAGATTTATATTTACATTATCTGAATATAACAATAAATTATCTCAGTATATCTGTAAATTATGTCATATATTTTTTCACAAAAAATTCATCTTATTGTTTAAATCAAGTTAGATATGACCTTACTATAGAGAGAGGCGTTTAAGTTTAAAATATGTGATAACATTCATCATGTGATATCATTTATTTTTTATTTGTGTAAAGTATTATATAATAGAACATACATGTACCTATATAAACACAGAACATACACAGGAGAGAACATATTACAAACATGTCTTGTGTAGTTACTGTTTATAGAGTTGTAACGCATCCTAGTTTCTCAGTGCACCTATAACCATGGCATGTCTGGTAATTTTGGTGTGATTATGCTGAATCTTAGGATTTTAGGGCCAGATAATTCTTATATATTCTGTATGTGAGCACAGAAAGTAATGAAAATAACTGTGTATCATGTAATTTAATTTGTTACTGAAACTCTTAAAACTATATGAAGGATAAAATTACATACAGAGAAGGGGGGGGGGGAGGTCGGTGAGGAGTGAATATAATAAAAATTCAACATTATAGACATTAAACTTTAGTTTATATTAAAAAGTATGAGATATACCCAATACAAAGGTTCCACTCAAAGTGCCTTATTTTGAAATAAATTGAATATAAGGAAGGGAAAGTGTTTCTTAATTAAAAGTCAGGTTAGGTTTAGTTATCATGGGTGCTTGGTAGCCTCGTAGGGCCAGGGCACGGAGGTGCAGACCCCTTAGGGTTAGATCCCCGAAAGATGTTAAGAATAGGAAATTCAGTTAATTGATACAAAAAGAAGAAAATTTTATCCTATACGTAGAAGCATATATATAGCAAGTTAAACACACTCCACAGAGTATGGAAATCTGAGCTATATATGTTATATATATTAAACAAATCTTCTTAATCAATTTTGTATAAAATCCTATTATATAAAGTAGTAAGCGTTTTTTGTCTGTCCCGAAGGATCTCGCTAACCGCTGAACCGATATTGTTCTCCTTTACAGTGAAGATTCTTATAGGTCCTGGGAAGGTTTTAAACTATTTTTCGATGTTTTGGATAAAAAATGACTTTTTACACTGAGTAAATTGAATTACTAAAAATTAAAATGTACGCTGTTTAAAAATGCCTATAAAATCAACATTTTTATGAAGAAAAATATTTTTTGGCTTAAAATAAAGAGAAAATCGTTGTTTTTAAGATAATAGTAAGATCGAATTTTTAATGAATTTTTCACAACAGTACATTCTTAAAAAACCAGTTTTCTAAGTAAACAAACAAGGGTATAAAAAGCCAGTGTACAACAGAATCTTGAGTAGTAGCACATTTTTTTTTTAAGTAGTAGTAATAGTAGTAGTAGTAGTAACTCATTATTTGTTTTTTAATAAGTAGTAGTATTTTAACATTGGTAAGTAGAATTTTAACATTTAACAATTAGAGTATTTTTCTTCTGTGAACATTGAACAATAAGTAGATATTTAACTACTTAAAGCATATTTTTAGCATAAGTAATTAATTGTATGGATTTAAATACAAGTATATAGTACTGTACAGAAAAGTTATGATCAAATCAACATTATCAGGTAAGTAAGTTTTCAACCAGTAATTCAATTTACTCATCTGGTTCTGGCCAGTGTTTTGGATAAAAAAAGACTTTTTACACTGAGTAAATTGAATTACTCCTCTTTAATATTACTCTATGAAAAAAAAAAGTACGCTGTTTAAAAATGCCTATAAAATCAACATTTTTATGAAGAAAAATATTTTTTGGCTTAAAATAAAGAGAAAATCGTTGTTTTTAAGATAATAGTAAGATCGAATTTTTAATGAATTTTTCACAACAGTACATTCTTAAAAAAACGGTTTTCTAAGTAAACAAACAAGGGTATAAAAAGCCAGTGTACAACAGAATCTTTAGTAGTAGTAGTAGTAGTAGTAACTCATTATTTGTCTTTTAATAAGTAGTAGTATTTTAATTGTCTTTAAATAAGTAGTAAAAAATTATTGTCTTTTAGAAACTAAGTACACACCACCAGAGATTTATTTGTGTCAGTTAACTCAAATTATATCTAAGTTTAGTTTAAAGTCTATGTATTTTAGTTTAATTCAGTTGTATTATAAGGCAATTTAATTGTATTAATAATTCATATTTGTAAAGGTCCTATTAAGAATTAAGAATTGAGAAGTAAACTGTGTTGAGTGAACCTAGTGGATAAAAGTGTAACTAATAACCAATCCTCTACAGAAAGCCCCATGCCTGCAGCTAATTGGTAAGTAGAATTTTAACATTTAACAATTAGAGTATTTTTCTTCTGTGAACATTGAACAATAAGTAGATATTTAACTACTTAAAGCATATTTTTAGCATAAGTCATTGTTTTAAAACAATTTATTGAGCCTGAAACCTAAAGAATTAGCTATTATTTTAAGTAAAATTGTGTTAACTTTTAAACGCACATGTATTTTGTTATTATTTTGTGATTTCTTCATAAATATTGGCGAACTGCCTCGTTTGCTATATTTATTAGGAAATTGTAGGGTTTTAGTCAAAATATTAGTCAAAAAGGTTATGGAAATATCATTTTAAATTGTTTAACATATTATTTGTTATAGTTCAACAATGGTTAGAACTACTGCAGTTGGAAGATTTTCATCAAACCTACCTATTTTGTGTTATTAATAATTTGTTGTTTGATTAATTTAATGTAAATACACATAATGTAAAGACAAAAGTTTTATTTATTTAAATTCTGGTATTCAAAATTAAAGGTGTTCTATAGAGCTTAAAAGGGGCTAAAATTTCCCAAAACATTGAACAATTAGTAGGTTTCCCTTTGGTGAAGTGTAGCAATTTTGACTATATAATTATTTTCATTGCTAGCAGAAAATTGTATTACAGTCATTAGATTGCTGCATTTTATAAGCTGTATAGATATCTTTAGTTTTGAAACCAGATTTAAATAAATGTTTTAGGAAAATGTCTTTTAGTAATACTATAGCAGGCCAATCAAACAGGCTGCTGAATTTTTTAGGAGAAACTGAAATTAGTTTTAAATTTCTGCAAAAGAAATATAGTGAAGATACTGCATATTTCTACAAATATTTGAAATTCAGTAATAAGAGATTCCAGGCTAAACATTCAAGATTAAATATTAAAGAAAATCACAAACATGGTTTTGACAAGAAAATTTTACAGGTCAGTATAGAAGAAATAAAGTTGCTACTGGAAAATATTTCTACAATTCAAAGATTTTTGAGTTTACTTGAAGGACTTAATGATGAAGAAACAGAAACTATTCTTTGGATCGAACAAGAATATGATGTCTTGAAAGAGTTATTTCTAAACTGTCTCAATAACTATGATAAGTTTGTGGATCTTAGAGCTACAGAAGCTACAGTGGTTGATGATACAGATACTGGAACCAAGAAGAATAAATCCTTGGAGAATCTGAAACCAAACCATACCCATGACTTAGCTAGACAGATAGACTGTGAAAATCAAGACTTCATTTCATGTACAGATAACAAAGAACAAACAGATGTTGACCAGCTGTTCACACCTGTTACCAGTGGCTATCAGACAAAATATCTAAACAAAGTATCAAGCAAGTCTTTGTCTGATAATACTGCTTTCTATGAGTTAGATAGAAGTAGTTTAGTGCAACCTCAAATTGAAGAGATTGAGGATGATTTACTTGTTGAAGATGATGTAGAAGGTGAATCTTTAGATGAATATTTGACTCCATCTCAAGAGAAAGAAACTGGAAGGAATGTGGAACCTAATACTGAAGTTGTTGAGAACGTCTCTCTGGTTAATGGCGTCCAAGAAGTCAATGAAATTGTCATTAATTTATCAGTTAATAATATGACTGTATATGTCAAAAATGATTGTGCCAGGTCTAATAACCTGAAAACCGATGAAAGAAAAAACACAATCTGTAGTCATGAAAACATTTATGTCGAGGCTAAACAAGTGTTACAAACAGCAGCTGAAAGTGTTGTTGATCCAGATTGTGAGCAGAACCATGAAGATAATGCAAACCAAGATTCTTGTTTTCAAACTAATCTCTATAAATATAAGGCTGTTGATGATAACATTGAACAATTAATCATTACTAATGTTTATGAGAAGGAAAATACAGAGGATGAGAATAGCAAGAGCAGTACTTGCTATTTACCTGAACTACCTTTTGTACAGCCTACAGATACACCACCACCTTCAAATGTAGAGAGCTTTATCATGATAGATTAGTTGATAAGGGTAAGATAAACGGATGAATTTGATTGATTGTGAAAAAAATGAATTAATTGTTCTGAGTAACTCATAAGTAAACAGAATAAACTTTAATTATAAAATATAAAGTTTCTTGTTGCATTTAGTAATAAAGTCTAAATTACTGAGTGTTAGCTTAAATGTAATTTTATAACCAAAATTTTCAGTACCATTTAAGCTCAATGTATCTAATTGTATGAATTTATAGCACACAAAGTATATAGTACTGTAGAGAAAAATTAGACCAATGCTTGACTTATATCTCGTCAAAGCTTGTCTAATAATAATGTTTATTTATTGTACAGAATAATTAGATCAATGCTTGACTTATAACTCGTCAAGGCTTATCTAATATTTATTCAATGTACAAAGTAATTAGATCAATGCTGGACTTATAACTTGTCAAAGCTTGTCTAATATTTGTTTATTGTATGAAGTAATTTGAACAATGCTGGACTTATATCTCGTCAAAGCTTGTTTAATATTAGGTTATTGTACAAACTTAGATCAATGCTTGACTTATATTTCGTCAAAGCTTGTCTAGTGTTTGTTTTATTGAAAGATTGATTAGATATCAAATGCTGTGCTTAAATCGCTATGGCTTTGATAATCTATAAGTGTTGAAATATTTTAAATTAATATTCTTGATGAAATAAATGATGATATTGTTTCAATGGTGATCTTATATTTCAATCACCTTGATACTTATTTGGTTTGCTTATTTTGCAAAAAAAACTTTGATAAGTATATGTATTGTTCATTTGTATGTAATAGAGTATTTGTAAAGATTGAGTCTTAAATGATCAAATCATTCAAAGCAGAAAATTAATGTTCTTTAGTTAAAACATTTAAGCTCATACTTAAAGTTATGATTTAATAGTCTATTAGTTGAGTGAATAGAAATTTCATTTAGTTGATCAGGTAAGAAGAAAATAAAGTCATATTGATTTACGATTACTTTAGAGCAAAAAATATTTATTTTTAAACCTGTGTTTCAATATTTTTGGATTATTTAGAATTTAAGTACCCAAGAAGAAAAGTTATGATCTCAATCAGGTAAAAAAGTTTTGAAATAGTAATTCAATTTACTCATCTGGTTCTGGCCAGTGTTTTGGATAAAAATGACTTTTTACACTGAGTAAATTGAATTACTCCTCTTTAATATTACTCTATGAAAAAAAAATGTACGCTGTTTGAAAATGCCTATAAAATCAACATTTTTATGAAGAAAAATATTTTTTGGCTTAAAATAAAGAGAAAATCGTTGTTTTTAAGATAATAGTAAGATTGAATTTTTAATGAATTTTTCATAACAGTACATTCTTAAAAAAACGGTTTTCTAAGTAAACAAACAAGGGTATAAAAAGCCAGTGTACAACAGAATCTTTAGTAGTAGTAGTAGTAGTAGTAACTCATTATTTGTCTTTTAATAAGTAGTAGTATTTTAATTGTCTTTTAATAAGTAGTAGTATTTTAATTGTCTTTAAATAAGTAGTAAAAAATTATTGTCTTTTAGAAACTAAGTACACACCACCAGAGATTTATTTGTGTCAGTTAACTCAAATTATATCTAAGTTTAGTTTAAAGTCTATGTATTTTAGTTTAATTCAGTTGTATTATAAGGCAATTTAATTGTATTAATAATTCATATTTGTAAAGGTCCTATTAAGAATTAAGAATTGAGAAGTAAACTGTGTTGAGTGAACCTAGTGGATAAAAGTGTAACTAATAACCAATCCTCTACAGAAAGCCCCATGCCTGCAGCTAATTGGTAAGTAGAATTTTAACATTTAACAATTAGAGTATTTTTCTTCTGTGAACATTGAACAATAAGTAGATATTTAACTACTTAAAGCATATTTTTAGCATAAGTCATTGTTTTAAAACAATTTATTGAGCCTGAAATCTAAAGAATTAGCTATTATTTTAAGTAAAATTGTGTTAACTTTTAAACGCACATGTATTTTGTTATTATTTTGTGATTTCTTCATAAATATTGGTGAACTGCTCCGTTTGCTATATTTATTAGGAAATTGTAGGGTTTTAGTCAAAATATTAGTCAAAAAGGTTATGGAAATATCATTTTAAATTGTTTAATATATTATTTGTTATAGTTCAACAATGGTTAGAACTACTGCAGTTGGAAGATTTTCATCAAACCTACCTATTTTGTGTTATTAATAATTTGTTGTTTGATTAATTTAATGTAAATACACATAATGTAAAGACAAAAGTTTTATTTATTTAAATTCTGGTATTCAAAATTAAAGGTGTTCTATAGAGCTTAAAAGGGGCTAAAATTTCCCAAAACATTCGAGAGGGTGTCTTAACCCCCCTCTCCCCTTAAAAATAATTTTTATAACTCTTTTGAAACTCAAATTTAAAAAGGATGAGGTCGACTTTTCCTTATCCTACCAGTGCAGTGCCCCTAGAGGCTTCTAGGGGCGTAGCCGCTAGTATATATATATTAAACAAATCTACTTATTCAATTTGTATAAAATTGTGTATAAAGAAGAAAGATTTTTGTCAATGTAAACATATAGATTTTAGACAGAGTTTGTGAACCTAAGCCTTTTAGTAAACAAATATGTACCCAATTAATTTGTATAAAAACTTTATAATTGGATATGTAAATGTAAACATAAACAGAAGGATGGCGGAATAGAGTTAAATTAGAGTAAAATACACTTTTTTCTCTTTTTTAATGAATAATCTCCCCCATGAGAATTATAATAACAGGTTTTTAGTTCATTCAACTGCAATGTTCTTTCCCTTTTTGAGGTGGTTAAACGTTCTTTTAATCACAAATAAAAAATATTATGCTTATGTTTACATGTTACCTGGAAGTGCTAGGTCTACTCGAATAAATGCTAATCTAATGTAAACTGTAGTACAAGGGTCGAGGAGGGTTAGGTTGCCCAAGGGTAGGGGAGGGTTTGGTTGCCCAAGGGTCTGGGAGGGTTAGGTTGCCCAAGGGTCGGGGAAGGGAAGGTTGCCCAAGGAAAGGGGAGGGTTAGGTTGCCCAAGGGTAGTTGGGGGTTAGGTTGCCCAAGGGTCGGGGAGGGTTAGGTTGTCCAAGGGTAGGGAAGTGTTAGGTTGACCAAGGGTCGGGGAGGGTTAGGTTGCCCAAGAGTCGGGGAGGGTTAGGTTGCCCAAGGGTCGGGGAGGGTTAGGTTGCCCAAGGGTAGGGGAGGGTTAGGTTGCCCAAGGGTAGGGGAGGGTTAGGTTGCCCAAGGGTCGGGGAGGGTTAGGTTGCCCAAGGGTAGGGGAGGGTTAGGTTGCCCAAGTGTCGGGGAGGGTTAGGTTGCCCAAGGGTCGGGGAGGGTTAGGTTCTCCAAGGGTAAGGAAGAGTTTGGTTGCCCATGGGTCGAGTAGGGTTAGGTAGTCCATGGGTGCCGTCATAGTTAGGGTAAAAATATATATGAGGGCAAGGAAAACGAACCAGAAATAAACGTATAGATATAATGGTAAACCTTTTTGCACAGATACTCTATAAATAAGGAATGTTATTACAATTATTCTGACGGTTTGTGTATCGCCTGTTTAATTATTTTTAAGGCTAAAGGGTTTCCATTTTATTTTTTTTGTATTTCTCTATAATACATACATTTAAAATAACCGTTATTTTTTTTCTAAAAAAACAGAGTCTTCGACAACCAAATGCATATTCTTATATCTGAGTACGTAATGTTGAGATCCTTTGAGTAAATAGACGGTTTGTTCCTTTTGAATTAAACAAATAAAGACGTCTTCCAGTGACATAGATAATCATTCTTTTTAATTTGTGTAGTTAAACATTTTATAGAGTTAAAGTTTTTATATGAGGGTTGACAGCCGTAAATTTTGACTTTAGCTCAATTTTTAATTAAAAAAAGTTATTACAAATAAATGTGACTGTTTAGATATTCAAATTAGAAATTGTGGCTGTTTGATCAATTTTCGAGCTAGCTGGTGATTCTTGATTTTTGTAAAGTTTGTAGCTGAATTTGTAGTAATGATTTTAGGATAAAATGAATATAGAATATACGTGGAAATTATGACATGGGTAAAATTGTCGTAAATTTAGGTTGCTAACAGAGACATTACTTATTGGTCAGTTCTTTCATCCAGTACGAGGGGAGAGTATGGATTAAATGGGGTGGAAGGGTCTGGATCGTTATTATCCAGCTAAAAGATTCACTTTTTAGAGTACATGATAATCTGGTGTAAGATCCAAGTAATAACAAATGCATTTATGAGAAACAGATTTGACATTCTAAACTCTTTTAGAAATGGGCAGCTGTCGAGCCCTGAGGTGAGTTTTATAATACTAGCGGCTTCGCCCCTAGCCTCTAGGGGCTTTGCCCCAAGAGGTTTGATCAACTTAATTTTTCGTATTTTAAATAGATTTTAAAAAAAAAGTAAAAAAAAATTTTTTTTTTTTGGGGGGGGGGGTATTTTCATTTTTTTGGGGGGGTTGGGGGTGTCCCACCCCCCAAGAAAATAGCTTAAAACCATCACAGGACCAGTAGGTATATTCCCTGAAGAGTAGAGCCCAATCGGTTCAGTGGTTACTGAGATCTTAAGCTTCAGACGGACAGACAGACGGACAGACGGACAGACAGACGGACAGACATCGTTCTACTTTGTATTATAGATATACAGGGTGCGGCACATAAATCCGGACTTTTTTTAAACGGCCATAGCGCCAAGACTACTTGACCGATCAGGACGTTTGACCCCACTATGAAATACTTAGGTAATGACCTTTTTACCCATAAAAAGCTTTGGACGATGTAGGACGTGTACTCCGAGCTGGCCGCGCATATGTTCAACTAAGCAAATTCGAAGTGCGCAGGTTGCTCATGAAACTTGCTGAAGGTACTGTTAGATACATAAGTTAGGTACTAGAAATTACTAGAGCTCTCTATTCAAGTTGACTTGTGTGTGGTACTCCGGCAAATTAACACGTGGCATATTGTGAGATGTCAAAAACGCCAAAAATCTTGAAAATTTCACGATTCTCGTCTACAGGGGCCCATATGGAACCTTGAATCTCGTTTTAGACTATGGTCTGCGCTAACAACCCTAGCTAAATCTTCATGCCATTTCCAAAAAGGTATAAAACGTCGTTCTAGCTCAACTGTGGCCAAAATAAGAGCCGCCGTGTCAAAGGGTAGCTTGAAAGATGGGAATTGGGATCCTGCGGTTACTCACGTTCCTATGGAAATGTGGCCTCCCAGCAACACAAATCTTAATCCATAGACTATTTGGCCCAGAGCTACTTTGAAGCATGCCCCAATAGACGTGCCTATACCATCAAGACCTCCCTCATTGCCACTATCAAGGAGAACTTCGCCAGTTTGTTCAGAGACATGGTGACCAGGGCCTGCGGGCGGTTCATGGGGCGGGTAGGGGCGGTAATTGAGGCTGTCGGCGATTTTATTGAATAATCTAATAGTCATATACCTATTTTGCCTCTCAGTTTTTAAAATTCTATAAAATCTTTAAAATTGACGATTTTATGTTCATTTGTTTACAAATTAGAAAAAGTCCGGATTTATGTGCCGCACCCTGTATATATTATTAGTGCCTTTTTTACTTCCGTTTAATTATTTGTGTTTTCTTTTCTAATATTTGTGTATGTCTGTCCCTGTCACTAAAGAGACAGACTGTTCCTTTTGAATTATCTGATTAAGATGTTTGCTTATCTTATGACTCAGTACCTTCTAATATTATCAGCATAGCATCTCTAATAGTATAAATTGTCCCACGTTGTCTTAAATCTGTGACGGCTGTATCTTCGGCGTTATTTGCTGCAAACTATTCTTCCTCTATGCAATTTATAAATTATTATGACTGTATAAGTTATATCTTTTAATAGATTTTTTTCTCGTCTCCTATAATCTAAAGTAGCTTTGCTCTTCTGAAATAGATTGTGTTTTTTTATATAGTAAGGCTTAACATTGGTCTTAACTTGGAAATGAACAAATATCTCTAGCAAAATTATTCCTTTCCTCCCCTAAAAATCTAAAAATTAAGCCACACACTGGTGGAAAACGATAATAATTACAACAACAAAAAACTAGCTCAATACAATTTACAATTTGAGAGAAAAACAAATACATATAATAATTTTTCTCGTATTCATTCGAATCCGGTGGATAGGAACCGGTTCTCATCCATACGAAAAAACTATGTCTAGCATCGTATTACATCCAGTTTTCTACGAATATAGAAATGTACAATCATAAGATTAAAACCAGTTTTTTTAGCCCGTGCCTTCGGCATCTCGGGGCTAAAAAAACCGGTTTTAATCTTATAATTGTACATTCTATATCCGCGGAAAGCCGTTTATAATACGATAAAAGAAATAACTATTATCATATACCTCATAAACCAAAGTGGCATCAAATAATGTAAGAAACTTGTTAGAAAGAAAAAACTTGCATTTTCCTAAGCATCTTTCTATTAATTTTTCAGATAATCAACACTTCCCTACTAAATATGTATAGAAAAAATAATAGTTTGAAGCTTAAAACATTAAACAGTTTTTATGTTGTAGCGGAGTATTTCTGTCTGCCGGTTTGGAAAGGCATCGGTTGTCCACAAAATATACAATTAAAGTAGACCCGTGTTTTGGTCAAATACACTAGTGAGTGTACTAGTGTAAAAAACAGCCAGGGATAAGGGATAGGAAACCTGGCCATAAATTAGGTCCCGGCCTAGTTTCACAAGGGATATTGCAACTTTTACTATTTCTTAAGTAAATGTAGTCATTGGAGGCAGCTCCAAATTAGCTATTGTTCTAAAGCAATAAGGATCAGCTTGTTTTGTATCAACCAATAGGCAACTGGAGACAAGCTATATAAAAACTGTGGCATTTTCAAGAACAATTCTAGAAAAAATAATGAGCTGTCTGCTTCTAAAAAAATAATAGAAATGGTGTTTGATCACATTAGCTTAATTATTAAATCTGCCCAGAGTTTTGCATTAAAAAATACCACATATAAAAAACAAAAAAAGAGGGATTATTTTATAGGAAGTGCGTAGCTAAGAATATTTAATTGGCAGTTTAAAAATGATGTGTTGTATTTCAAATTTAAAAATTTTATACGGAATTGATAAAACACATTAACCTTAATTTTTGTACTATTAGCTAATTTGTACAGAGTACAAATCAATTCTTAAATTACAATTCATAGAATAATTGACAGAATGTTACCCAATTTCTTAATTTAATTATTTTGAATTTTAAAAAGCAATGATATTTTCAAATAAAATGTTTACTCATTAATAAAAGTTAAAATAAAACAACCCGAAATCTGTCTGCGACAAACCCAATGATAGCTTTCTGAAAAATTCAAATTACTAGAGTAAAAGATAAAAAAAATTTTCAGAGAAAAAAAACATCAAAACATAATTTTAACAAACGCCATTTATATATTGGGTAAAAAAAGTTCTATTTTTACTTAAGGCTAGCTACCTGAATTTTATTTTATTATCTTCTTTGGACTTATTTAGCTATTTCATTATTCTAGTTGATAGTTGTCAATTTTAACTACTGCACCATCCCGTAACTGGTTTTTTAGGCCTAGTTGGAAAATAGGCCTGGAATAATATTTTCTTATGTTTCCCATCCCTTATCCATGAAAACAGCCCATTGTCCTCTCTCTCGGAGATATCCATCAGAATCAGTTGTACAAATGTAAAAAGTGTACAAATAAAGGAAGTTGGAATTGTTGAACTTTATTTGCAAGCTAAATAAATATTGTCCAACTTAATACAAAGTTTCAGAACACTCAGGTGAGGAAAAATATTCTTTTTAAGTACGTACTTTTGTCATGTGATATAGTCGTTTGGTGATTTTTAAAAATCCCACTGTGCAATGAAAGTTTGCCATTAAAGTAAATTATTTTCGAAGAAAAATTGGTTTTTCCTAATAGAAAATAAAAAGAGTAAAAAAGTTCATGTTTAGAAATATATAATAAAATATTTTTATTGTATTGTAAATTCTAAAAGACCTGGCTTTTTCTTTATTTTGAGTAAAAAACATATTGATATTAAAATTCTGCCCATGTCTTATAAACACTCTTTCCTTTACCTTAAATTTGATAGAAAAACACATAACACACGCTTAAAAGAAATTGGTTAAAAACAAAATAGGTTTTTATAAAAAAAAACGCTTTAAAAATATTTATTAAGACCACGTTTATGTCTCTTAGTCATAATAATGATAATTATGATACAGAATACATCTATAAATATAAATGTATAACTAGACACCTACCTGGATACCCCGTTGGGGACCTTATTCGTCTGCAGGCAAATTGCTGTTGCTCTTTTGTAGCGACTTGCCTGGTTTAATATTCCAGACGCTAATGGTTGACTTTCAAAGACCCAATTAAAAGTCGGCACATGGTCCTAGGGGTGGGGATTTAAAGTTATTTAACCCCTTCTAGCTCTATTGTTTTACTCTAATAGATACGGAACAAAGAAACCCGAATCTTTACCTTGAGTTTCTATGCTTTCTAGGTTTATATCTTTAAGAGTTTAAATATTAGAACAACATAGCTCAAACATGTCTCTAACGTCACAAAGAACGATTTATGGTTTTCCATTTTTTAGGGTTTGACTTTTTCTTTACTGTCCTGTCGCTGTTTCCCTGAGTATGAGAGAAGGAGTTGAAGTATGATTTATGTGGCAAGATATTGTATCAATTTACCACCAATACATTATACAGGGTGTCCAGCAAACTATATCGAAAGAATGTAAAATCATTACATTATATAGGGTGTCCAACAAAATACATTGTAATGAATGTAACCAATAAATTTTAAAAAGTTTAAAATTTTTTTTTGTATTATTTTACTAACAAATAATATAGTAGTATTATTAATTCATTATCATTACATTACAAAGAGTGTCCAACAAAATATTTTACATCAAATTACCGCCAATACATCATACAGAGTGTCCAACAATATATTATACAGGATGTCCAACAAGATATAATTTGTTTGATAATCATGTTACAAATTCATTAAAACGGGTTTCCAGTCAAATATATTGTATCATCTTACCATCAAAGCATTACACAGGATTTGAAACAAAATGTAATTTAAGTAAATCGTAAGCATTTAAATTAGCACAATCACTCATTTAAGTTAAAATGCTAAGAAGCATATTCATAGGTTTTACTACAGTTTTCATAGTAAGATTTAGGTAATTTATAATAGTAAGTAATCGAAAAATTCTAACTAACACAAAGCATTACTTATGATATTAGGAGTTTATTAGGTCAATTAAAAAAAACAAGGATGATATCCATAAAAGCGAAGCTCTAAAATCAGTAGGAAGGACAAACGAACAATAACTCTTTGTGAGTGTCCGTACTTAATAAGCAGAATTTCTAAGTCAACATGAATTTATACATACATTTGTTGTATAATTGCGTAAATACAGATTAATACAGTAAAAGGACAAAACTTTCATTCTTAGGATTTAATTTAACCCTTTACAGTCGGGCCCCTTGCCGCACCTTAATCGGTCGGGGGGGGGGGGGCGTTCAACGCCCCCCCTAATTATCTCAGTTCCTATTAGAGCTAGAGGGCTAAATTTTTTTGTGCAAGTCCCCTGTTTGATAATAAATTTCCGACCTTTTATAAGTCTAAGTCAATTTTCGCTTCCTTCACCCTTTTATTTAACAACCTTTGTTTTTAGGTCTTTTTTTATTTAAAAATTTCAAACGGCTGTAATTTTCTTATTTTTGAAGCTAGAAGAAAATTTTTTTCCTAGAAAATGTTTATTTTTATGTAAATTTTACATTAGTAATATCAAAATATAAATTTTAGCGGCCGCAGCTGTACTTGGCAGCTGCCAGCCGCCGCAGTCGGCGGTCGGCGGGAAAACGGCGGCGGATCCTCATGAAATTTTAATACGTTATGTAGACATGTAAGAAAAGCTTAAGTTTAAAATTTGAAGTCTCTAAGTCAAAAATTGCGGCCACAGGAGCCTTTTAAAGATTTCTGGAGACCTGGAGGATCAGGACCTGCAGGATCATACCTGGAACCTGAAAGTGACTTGAACACCTGTATTTCATATTAGGATGTACTACTAGAGGATTTTTTAGTATTTTGGTATGATAAAATGCTTTGTTTTAGTCAAAAAAATATTTTTGCTCTTTACCTGGATGACCCTGCCAGGTTTGCTGGCATCCTGTGCCCGCCAGGATGGAGATATTCAAAAAATTCCAACTCTCAGTTGTGTGTCATACCCATACTTAAAAAGTCAAGCAGTTTGGGCTCTTTATCTTTCACACACAGAAAATGAGATAGAAAAAACCGGATGGGGGGGCGTTCAACGCCCCCCCCCCGACCGTTAAGGGTTAAGAGATGACTCGATTATAATATTGTACTTTGTTGTCAAAAGAATCATTACTCCAACATCAGTTGAATCGGATAATTATATCATATAAAAAGTTGCTGTCAAAAAAAGTTAAAAATGGACGTACGACATTATGGTAACGATTATAACGCTTTCTAAATCGTACCTAACTACTACAGGAATCACCATGCATAAAAGCACAACCACTCACTTAAGTTAAAAATATAAAAACATAAAAAAAATTGCACCTAAATTTTTATAGTCAAATTCATGCAATTTATAGTAAGTAATAAAAATGCTTTAGCTCCTAACTAGGACAAAACATTTCACATTATGAGTGAGACTTTTCTAGGTTACACAATAAAAGTGTTTAGTTTTAGCTAATTAGGAAAACATAACCTAAACATAGGCATAAACCATCACCAACCCGAGGTGTTTATCAAGTCCTTTATCTATATCAGGTTTTAATTATAAGCAAAAGAAGGAAAAACAGTTAGACAAATGTTCGCAAAATGTTTGAATATTTGTGAAACTAAAATGAAATATTTGGTAGTACACACTTTACCTTGAAATTTATGAGTCTAATTCGTCTCATTTTAAGTCGCGTAGTAAGATACTTAGAATAGAAAGTGCTAGAATCAAATCCTATCCTTTTTACTAAATAGTTGGATATGTTATGAGTATGTTTTTTTATCAGGGTCATTCAAGGTAAGAAATGTAACATACTATATGCAATAGAGAAGAGCAAACTCAAACTTCGATTTAAGTTTTAGAATTAGAAAGAAAATATATTTTGAAATTGGGTGAAATAATAATTTGTTTTCCAGTATTGCTTCGAAGCCGATTAATATCCGGTGGACAAGATCTGGTTCTCAGTCATACTGAAAATCATGAATAACATTGAATTACAGACAATTTCCCACGAATGAATGCCGTGCCTTCGTTTCCTTGAGGCTAATAAAACTGAGGTCAGTTCATAAAAAACTTTTGCCCCACTATAATTTTAGTAAGGCAAAATTATCCCCTCTAAATTTTTAGTTTGCCTCACTGATTTTAGTGGGGCAACCTGATTTTAGTGGGGCAAAAGTTTTTTAAAGAATTCACCTCTGGTTTCAATCTTCATATTTTATTTAAATATCTACGGAAAGCTCTCAATAATACGATGCAATTTACTATTTCTAGTGCTGTTTGTTTGGGAAGGGTAGCCTTACACACAAAAAAGCTGAAAACCTTACCCAAGACTTATCAAGAACTTATACGTCCAGTTCATAAATACATAAGTATACATCTACAAATCTTTATATAGATGAAAACTTTAACATTGACATTATTCTTATTCTAAATGTATTTTTCTCAGATAATATCTCATATCTCATAACAATTTCTCACTTCAAATAAATTCTGTAATATATGAATAATGTATTGTATAAGCTGTCTTATCCAAATTCATATATTATTACTTGGATGTTGCACTAGATTTTCATGTACTCTCATAAAATTATGCTGGCAGTTGACTAAAATAACGATAGTGATACCCTCCATCTAACCCTCCCCCCTCCTTCTGTCCTACTGAATGAACGAACTGACCAATAAATAAGGTCTATATTTACAAGCTAAATTGACGTCAAATTTACCTCTGTCAATATATCTAAGTATATCCTTTAGCCATTGTTATCCTTGTATGACGTACAACTTTTTCAATATATTTATATATCAGGTTAAATATCAATTTATTTTATGTTGTGAACAGAATGTGCTAAAGGTTCAACGACATTTAAATTTTAATTATTTGTTAAGTTAAATATATCTAGTTAGATAGTATTTTTTTTGTCAATAATTTTATTCAATAAAATAATAGCCTAATAATAGTTTGATAGTTTTCAAGACATAAAGTATATTATGTAAAGCTTAGCCTCGCCTCCTATGCCTGTAACTATAGCTTGTATGTATGTTTCTTCTGTTTCTGTTGTTTTGAAATGATTTCTTATGGTATTTAAAATGGAATTATGTTTATTTAATTCGTCTCACTAAATTTTCACTGATTTCCCCTTTTTATATTGGAATACTAATTTCTAGGACAACAAATTAATTTATTATAAGTGAAGCATCTCTATAATTAAGTCCTAAAAATTAAAGCACATCCTTTAAACAATATTCTGTATCTAACAGTTGTGCAACAAAGTTACGTACAATTTTTTCAAACTTATCCATTGATATAAGTTCTTACACTCTACAAGAGTTAATGTTCGTTTGTCCTACCGTTCCAGAGCATCGTTTTTCTGAATGTTGTCAATCATGTTAAACAAGTTTTGCATAATGTTTGAGTGAGGTGATTATTCCATAACCTTGGTTGAAAAATCCTGGAGAAGAAAAAAGATGCTGAATGCTGAGTGATCAAACTAACAAAACTACTCTGGCGGTTTTTATAGGCTTTTCTTTTCTATGTGTCACAGAATATTATTAGCACAACCGAATCTATTATTTTACTGTAATAAAACTGTGAAGTTAAAGCTTTTAAAATCTCCTCTTGACTTTTTCCTTATCAACTCTACTCTTGGCTCTAACAAACATTATCAAACAAACCCACACAATACTAAAACTAAACCCGCAGACATTGAAGACTATCGGAATCTATTTTGCAGTTGTTCCATAAGGTTATGATGAGGCAGGGTTGATATCGAGACGATTACCTTTTTTTGATTTCCCTCTCCTTGCGTGAAACCCTCTTCAAACCTCTTAAGAGTGAAATAATTTACTTAATTTGAGCTTCCCGCGTCAATTTACCTATCACAGGACGATTGTTTGGCTTTTAAGTATGTGGGAGCATTTAGAAAGGTATATCCACCCCCTTGACCATAAAATTACATCAATCTTTTTGCCTGTATAACACCCTAATTAAGCTCACACCCCCTTCGATTTTAGTTTAAGGGGGTGTCAAAAATTGTTTAGGGTCCTCAAAATTTTCGGACGCTACTGTTGAAACTGTATTAAAAATTTTTGATAGTCATTGTTTTTACAAAAAAAGTTACTGTTTTCTCATGAATCAATGAAAACATAATGTTTTACAATATTATTTTCAATAATCTTGGTTTATTGCATTATATTGACAACAATTACATATCAAGGATATTTATACAAAGTTTATCCATCACAACTTGGTTTCCAATAATCTTTTAAAAGTGAAGTTTTTCTATACTTAGGGTCCGTATGTCCGTCCGTCCGTAACGTATAACTGTTATCGTAAATATAGACATATAATAGATGTCTTTTCGATTTTAAACTTGGCATTTAGAATTCCTGTAATCTATAATACAATAGTTAGATAAAGTAGCAACTCTATAATCGTTATCGGAATGTCCTTACGTTCATTTATAACATGTATATATGAACTTTTTTGACAACAATTTTACAGTCCAAACCGACAAAACCAAGAATTGAATTAAACGCTCTATTAAAGTCAAACTGTCTAAAAAAATTCTTATTAAAATTAGATACCAATAAAGACTATTAAGAAACCTTTATATTATCAGACTTTTATCTTTTATTACAGAACTAGAGGGTGGCTCCGTATTCAAAAGTTTTTGAATGGGCAGAAAATAGCCTAAAGCTATACCAAGACCTGAATAAAAATTAAAAATCCTAAATATTTCCCAGAACCTATGTGGATTGAAAAACTAAAACGATTCAATGGTAAGCGATGTTTTTAAAATAAAGACAAAACACCTTACTACTTTTTATAATAGGATATTAGTACAACACATACAACTAATATAATCATCAAAAATGTTAAAACCTTGAGTTAAGAACCTTGTGATTCTGCTTATACTTTTGGTAAAGCAATTTCTATAAAGTATGACTCATTTCCTATCATATTGATTCCCATTGTTACATATACAGACAATTATGCTTTGTTGCCAACAAGACCAAACATTATACACTTGGGCGCGCCAACTATATTATTCCCCTTAACTTCATTTACCCATTGTTAAAAGCGAAGCTTTTATATAAGTTGGGTAGGTCCGTCAGTCCGACCGCCTATTTTTCCGTCAGTACGTACGTAACGGTTAGCTCTTTGCGTTAATTTTGACATTTTAGAATTGTCCTATCGATTTTAAACCATGCATAGTGAGTCTTACATTAGTTAGGTACGTTTTAGAAAGTCCATACGTCCATTTAAAATATTCTGATTTTACTTTTTTAATAACAATTATTATTTGATATAGTTATCCTGTGTATTAATTTTATTTTTGGAATAAAGATTCCTAAGACAAAAAGGTACACTATTATAAGCAAAGCATCTATACAAACAAGTCATAAAAATGTAAGTATGTCGTTAAACACTATACATAAAATTTAATCATTACTTAGTTTAGACTTCAAATCATATTCATTTCTGCTTATCAAGCTGTGACGCTCTACGAGTATTAATGTTCTTTTGTCCTACCGTCAGAATTTAGAGCTCCACTATTATGGATGTTGTCATTCTTAAACTAATATAACAGCTAATAGACATGTGTTACTCATGTTTAACATTTAATGATTGTATAAATTATTTGATTACATACTTTATTGAATACTAAGATCATTAATCTGAATACAAGATTTACCAATATCTTTCAAAGCAAAGCTTTTCTATGATTAGATTCGGTCCATCCCTCCGATTGTACGTAGAACTCTTATTGTTAACACGATTATATTATTTTGAATAATAAAAATACTGTTTTAAATACGATAAAATAAAATATTTAATGCACCCATATTTTAATAGTCCCAAGAATAAATATTATATTTATCGATTTTTTTGCTCTAAACAAAAGGTTATATAAATAAAAGATAAAACCTGAGATAATAAATGATATAATAATGTTTGTTATACATCAATGCGTTCATATTCAGGGAGGGAGGGGACATTGGGATATTTATTAAACTTGTCCTCAAAGATTTACAAAAATATTTTCTTATTCGTTGGCTTATCAACTATGGGGACTTAGATAAAATTTTGATTGGTTTGTTCATTGACATGATTGTCCAAACGTTTCAACCACTAATTGTAGTTTACAGAAGGTGTATCATAATAAATATATTCGTGTAATCAATTTATCGGTCATAATCGTATCCCTTTAGACCCCTTGTTCATAAAATTATCAATAATCTACATAGTTTTTAAGTCAGAATCTTATAGGAATGGTAAGATACATAATGACATAGAAAACAATTCTCCCCGAATATGAAAATCAAAATCATAATTTTGCATACTCGTCCTGCCAAAACTGGTTTTAATCTTATAATTTTGTATTTTAATTTCCGCTGAAAGCTGTCTGTAATATGTAGCGATTAACAACTATTAACGCATTTAGTTATGACGCGGTTTTGGCCGAGATTTGAATCCATCACCTTTACAATGATGAGCCATGTTTACTATTCATAATGTATAACCCACATAGTGATTAAAAATGACCAGAAATATTAAATCAATAGCAATAGCATCATTTTTAAAAAATAGCTTATCCTTTTTTTAGCAGGGATCTAATGGGATAATGGCTTATAAATTTATGTACATCCCCAATGATGATACACATAATTACCCCTTCTGTATATTTCAATAATTCAACGATTGTACACTCAATAATAAACCAACCAATGAAAATTCAATGAAAGGCCGGATAGTTGTTTAGCCAACGAATAAAAAACAAATTATTATAAAACTTTGGGGATTAGTGAAATAAATAGTCCAATATTCCCTCCCTCCCTGGGTTTTAAGTCATTGAATAAGAGTTAATGTTGGGGGAATCTTAAAGAATAATATTCAATGGGGGGGGGGGGGGGTAGATATACCACACTTTTCTGGGATCTTGCCAAGTCAAGTATCAACTGTTGGGAATATCAAAGGATGACTCCATGCGAAATTTGAGCCGGATCCGGCCAAAACCGGCCGTGAATTTTATAAAAAACCGTTTTTTTCCGGTTTTTAGGGGGTATCTGTAAATCGATTCAGCTGGAGCAAAACCGGTTGTAGGTACAAAAAGTTTTACTTTACATGAAATTTAGCCAATGCAATTGCCTACAAAAATGTACTTCATCATCAACTTGATTGGACAACTCTTTCCCCTCCTAAATGTCCATTAAAATCTCGGAAACGGCAAAAATCGCCAAAAATCACGCCTTCGGCGGCGAATAACTGCTAAACGGTCAGCCGGAGGCGAATGAAACATAAATAAAGAAATGTCCGCCTCTAAAAGTTGTTCAACATCAATGAGATGCTTGAAGTCTCTAAAACGACTCCTTCCCCTCCTTTAAGGGGAAAAACTGAAAAAACGTGATTTTCAAAAGTATGCCCACTTCGTGGGTGTGGGGGGCACTGAACCCGTCACCCCAGGGTCACCAAATATAAAGTCTAGGCAGCCCACAATGCTGAATTTTCACCAAGTGAAAGTCTTGTGTCATTATCTCTTTTGAGAAAAAAGTTATTAATTAATTAAAATTTCAAATTTTGATTTTTTGATGGATTTCTTTGATGAAATGACAGGCTGGTCAATTTTTAGGCCATTTTTTGCGGTTTTTGGCCCGCCACGCCCAAACGGTTTGAGATAATCTCACGGGACCTTTTGCCCAACCTAAGTCTGGTTATTTGTGAGGTCTAGGAAAAAAAATCAGACTTACGCAAAAGATTACAATTATAATCTTTACACAGAAAAATGGCACGAGGTGAGCGATAGAGGGGGCAAAATGAGCCGACCAGCGATTTTTGACGGCGCGCAGCGACGTCATGCTTTATCCAATCCGGGATTTTTTTTTCTTAGACCTCACAAATAACCAGACTTAGGTTGGGCAAAAGGTCCCGTGAGATTATCTAAAATTTTTTGTACCTCCAACCGGTTTTGCTCCAGCTGAATCGATTTACAGATACCCCCTAAAAACCGGAAAAAACCGGTTTTTTTTATAAAATTCACGGCCGGTTTTGGCCGGATCCGGCTCAAATTTCGCATGGAGTCATCCTTTGATATTCCCAACAGTTGATACTTGACTTGGCAAGATCCCAGAAAAGTGTGGTATATCTAGGGGGGGGGGGGGTTATGGTAGGGAATCTTCTAAATATTTCTTGATACGGATGAGCTGAGTTTGGGAATACCAAATTGGTTCCGAAAAGGGAATACAGTGGAAATATTTCTTATCTATTTACTATTTATACAATTTATCTATTAATCTTTTGTGAAAATATTGTAAAAAGAATTACATAGTATTTTTTCCATAGTGTTTACAAGAGGAATAAGATTTTTAAATCAAAGTATTTTTACCATTGTGTAAATAAGGAAAATAATTTTTGTATGGCTTCGAAACCGATTGATATCCCCAGGATTAGAACCGGTTCTCTGCCATACATTGCATCGTATTACAGACAATTTTCCCTGAATACTAAAATAAAAATTATAATCTCATTTAATCTTATAATTTTTCATTTTGATATCCGCGGAAAGCTTTTCATAATACAAAGCAATAAATATCTATTAGAAAGTTAGAAATATCAAAATTTAGATTTATTTTCTGCAGTGTAATTGTATTGATATTATATGATAGGGAGAAAAACACTGTGGTTATATTTTCATAAATTCTGAAATAAAAGTATTTATTTCCATAGTGTATTAAATAGGAGGGATATTAAAAGATATCTGGATGAGTGCTGGGATTATTTGAGGTGATGGGGGGTATTTCCTTAATTTATATGGATTTTTTTACAATAGAGTTACTGAGAGAGGGGAACATTTATTTAACCCCATTATAAGCCCCTTTTAAACCTCCCTTACGATATTTTTTCTTTTAGTACGTACATTTAGGAATACTAGTCTAGAAAGGAATGTAAGGGTGAAACAAGACTTTTTTATAAGAGGGGGGGGGGGTTGTACGGCATATAAAATAGCTTTAATCATTCCTCGGATCAAAACAAAACTTCCCTAAAAGTTAAAAAGAAATTGGTTGAGCCGTTTACAAGACTACTCTATCAAAATGGATAGATAAGACCTTAAAAATTTGCGTTTTTTACACTTTGTCTCTAATATGAAAATACTGTATGTCTATTTTTGTATATCTATTACACAACAATATATTTGATAATGAATACTGATTTCAGATTATTATTTCCTTCCCAAATCTTCACATAAACAATTAGGAAAATACGGATTGGAATAGATATCATACAATAATAGTTAATTTAAACATCTCTTATAGACAGCTCTCAGCGTATTTTAAAATAAAAAGATATAAGATCAACATCAATTTTGATAGCCCCAAGACCCCTTTTTCTTTGAAAAAGCAACTATATACCAATGAAAGAGATAACTGCTAATGTTGCATAATCTTAAATTTTCCCTATGTTTATGGGAATCTGCACAAAAAAAGTCAGATAGTATCTTACAAAACCGCGAAGTAAATTTTTTAGATCATAATATACTTTAGCTATGCTACTGTTTAGCAAAAAGTAAGAGACACAAATTATTTAAACATTTGTCTTTTTGTGCTAAATTATTATTTAGAATAATTATACTAAATATATCTAGTATTTGTTTTTCTTATAAACATTCAATTATGGAAAGAAAAGACAAATAACAATAAATTATATAAGACATTTTTTATGTATGATTGTACAATGTACATTAACTTATGTATAATTAGAAACGCCTTTCATGCTCTGTTTATAGGATCTTACACCAAATTTTCATGTTTCATTTCAAGTGAAACTTGCAGTGAGCTATAATAACGATTACCCCTTCCACCACCTTTACACCATCCCTTACAGCATGAACGAAATGACTAATAAATACATCCATGTTAGCAACCTAAAATTATGAAATTTTTTCCGCTGTCATAATATCCGGCTATATTCTAAATCCATATAATTATAAAGTCTTTAAGTCTGACCGATTTACAAAGAACATAGCTCTTCTAACAGATCTCAGACTATAGTCCTTGTGGTATGTTTTTTTTAAGTTAAAAAAAAAATTTCACTGAACATGTCAAATTCTTTGTTTTTTTTTGTCAGCGGTTATAAATATTGAATTGTGTGTTTCTTAAGAATTAATAAAGTTTTTGTTTACTACTTCTTGGATAAATTCCATGAATCGTCTCAAGTTGATTGATATAACATAAATATCTCATTCTATTTTGTATAAGGAATTTTTCAGTACATAGTTAGGATCTAGTGCAGTTCACGATGAAATGTTCCTGGTAACGATTATCTGTGAGCTAGACATGTTTCTTTATGTACCCTTTTCAAAATTGGTGTAAAGTAGAGAAGAAATTGTCAATAAAGAAAAGAAGAAACTGGTTATTTCCATTAAGGCTTCAAAACCGAAATATATCCGCTTTATTAAAACCTGTCTCAGCCATGCTGAAAAATTATGCACAGCATCGTATTACAGACAATTTCTAAAAACATTGAAATAAAAATAATAAAATCAAAGCAAGTTCGGTCCCTCGGGGTTAAAAAACTGGCCTTAATCTTATGAATATTTTTTTCAATATCCGTGGAAAGCTAAAGTGTATTAAAATTTAGATGGAAATATACCCTTTATATTTTTTAAAGGGTATATAGAAGATAAGTTTAAGGTTACCAAAATCTTTGATTCCTAGAATAATAGTTGTTTCTGTAGTTATTTCTTGTATTAGTATCACAATAGAGTTCCATTATTAGCTGAAATTTTGCATTACTGTGACGGAAAGATTCTTAAAACCAGGTTTAAGTATTTATTTGATAGAGAAGTAAATCCGAGTATGATCCACTTAATCCGATTTTGTGGTTACAAGTTCATCGTTTCGGATGGTTAAAAGTATTCTTTTTTTTATCATTTTTGTGTTGTCTATTTTTACGACATATAACAATCGACATATTAATACTTGGATGTTGCACTGATTTTCATGTACTCTGATAAAGTGATGCTTGCAGCTAGCTAAAATTACGATATCCCTCTTTTATCTCATCCCCTCCTCTCTCCTCCTACTAGATGAACGAAATGACAAACAAACGAGGTAATTATTAGCAAGCTAAATTGATGACAAATGTTCCCTGTCATTATATCCACGCATGTCCCATATCCATTGTTTATGTATGTGAGTCAGAAATTAAGGTAAAAAAACTGCCAATAATCCCTGTATGTAGAGTAGCAGCGGTACTAACAAACAGCAATATTTACATATAACTATCCTAAATTACTTACATCTTTTCTTTTTTTATTTTACTATTAGTTAGTGTTTATTGTGCAAGGAGGATTTTATAGATCTAAATGCTCCATTTTATTTCATATAGCTTAGGGATCTTTTTTAAATAAAAGGAGGCCTTCTTAAAGAATAATTGCGCGAAATATATCATTATTACAAATATTGATACACAAAGTTTACCATAATTTGTTGTTGGCGCCTAAATTGGCGACAATTTTTTCCCTGTCATAATATCCACGTACATTCTATGTCTATTGTCAGTCCTGTGTAAAGTTACCCTCTTTCCCATACTTCACACTCTCGAGACAGATTTAAAAAAACATTTTTTTTCACTTATTTGTATATGCATTGTCTTTTTCCAACATAACTAAATGTATTTTTTAGCAATTAAAGGATGTAGAATATATGTGGATATTATGACAGGGTCAAAATTGCCGTCTACTTAGGTTGCTATTTCTTCTGTCATTTATTGATCGATTTGATTATCTAGTAGGAGGAGAGGGAATAGGGTAAAGGGAAGGATGGGGGATCGTTATATTATCCCGCTACAAGTTATAATTAATTATAGTATATGATAATCTGGTGTAATATCCATGTAATAATAAATTCATTAAGCAATACTATATTACTTACTACCGGTTTCGCCCCTATCCTTTAACGGCTTTGCCCTAAGAGGTTTGATCAACCTATTTTTGTTTTATCTAAATTTAAAAAGAAAATTAAAAAAAAAAATTTAGGGGGGGGGAGGAAATTTTTTGGGGGGTATTTTTCATTTTTTTTGGGGGGTATTTTTCATTTTTTTTTGGAGGGGGGGTGGGGGTGTCCCACCCTCAAAATAATAGCTTAAAACCATCACAGGACCAGTAGGTATATTCCCTGAAGAGTAGAGCCCAATCGGTTCAGTTGTTACTGCGATCTTAAGCTTCAGACAGACAGACGGACAGACAGACAGACAGACATAGTACTACTTTGTATTATAGATATCTTATATCTTAATTATTATCCGATTCACCTATTTAAATATTTTATGTTATTAATCCTACAAGCAGACTAGGACCAACGTGAAACCTTCGTGAAAAGTACAACCAACAAATTAGGTAATAAACTTGAATAATATACTAGCCTCAATACGATTTTAAAAACCTTAATTATAATCTACATCAATAAAATATATTGGGTTTTCTATATTTTCACTAATGAAGGGCAAATATAAGTCGGGAGACATACCAGAACTTTCTGCTCCGTGCCTATGTGTTTGTATTTAAAAATAGCGGGTTCGCCCCTAGAGGCATGTAAAATATTTTTAAAAATCTATGTTAAGATCAGCTGTTTAACAATACTTATCTTAATGACCACTAGGCGGTGCTAGTGATATTTTGTCTTTTTTGATTATTTCTCTTAGGATGTTGGTAGTACCCTACCCCGAAATAGTCATAAACCTTCCTATGACCTTGATAAGCTAAATTAGAACCGTATTAGTTCAGCAGTTAGCGAGATCCTTCCGTACACACAGACAGACAGAGATATTTTTACTTTTTTATGAGGATATATTCACATTTTCTAGCCTAAGGATATCTAGCTACATAAGGGGGGTGAAGGTAACGGGTAGTAGGAAATTAGCAAAAAAAAATACTCCAATTATCATAAAAATTGTTATGTTAAACTTTTAAAAAAGTAGAACCTGTTCATAATTTATAAAAACTTACTTCACTAAAAAAAAATAAAAATTATAAAACAGGATTACTTAATTTAAAAATATTGTATGTTGTACTTTTTTAAGTTAAGGACCTAAAACGTTTAAAACATATTGACATTGAATATCCATATTGTTTCACAAATTTTCTCATGATAAGGTTTTCTATAATAATTTCTTCCACGCAATATTTCAATAATTAAGTGCTCAAAATTTTCAATAGTTCTGATGGCTGAAATTGAATGCCTTCATAAAATAGAAAGAGTGAAAAATATACAAAATTTAAACGGGCATTTCCCTTATGTTATAATGTACGTGTAGAGGATTGGATATTTTCAAAATGGCGCACTAAGATTTTTTGGTTCTTTACTTAAAGAATCTAGCGAATAAAGAAACACGCTTTAATTTCCTATTAGAGTGTTTTTTTTTAGAGCTCAACTATGTACTTGAGGGAAATTGCCTAATTTGATTTATCAATTTTAGAATCGAGATCCGTGTCCCTAGTAAAAGTTTAGAAGATAACATTTGTAAAAAAAAGTTGTGTTATTAGTTTAGTTCTTTGCAAGCAAGTATCATAATATCCATAGGAGAGAAAGCAAGAAGGAAAAATTGCTAAAAAATCATATATTTTATATTCCACTGAAGAATAATTATTTATCGCATCGTATTATAGACAGCTTTCTGATGATAATGTCCATTTTTAGAAAAAGCGAGAAGGAAAAATCTATGAATAGAGCTTCAAAGAGTAAGCAAAAAATATTTTTTTTATATTCAACTGAAGAAGTCTTATTTCTCGAAATGTATGTTACATAGACAGCTCTCCGCGGATATTAAGAAGAAAAATCATATGATTAAAACCAGTTTCATCAAAAGCCCGGGGTAACAAAACTGGTTATGATTTTATGAGTTTTATTTTAATATTCGTGAAAATTGTCTGAAATACGATTCTATATATAATTTTTTAATATGGTGGGAACCGGTTCTAATCCAGCGGGTATTAATCAGTTTCGAAGCCACACTAGAAAAAGCTTTAAAATTGCATGATATGGAAATAATCAAAAAACAAAAACTAACATACCTACACATTACAGACCAAAATAGTAAAATAAGACTGCAGAGTAGCTATGCTACTCCCTTGGGTATAAAATAGTAATCAGTACAATCTGACACATACAGAAACCTAATTATCTTCTTTTACTTAACTTTTTTAGGATTACAAAATTATATACATATATTTCTTCTAGTTTTAATTTGCAAAAAAAATAATTACAAAGGTTTTAACTATTAGAAATTTGTGGCTTTGCCACAGTTTAACTTGCCATGGTAATGTCTGTAGTTGTAAGGTACGATTTAGAAAGCGTAGCAACTCTACCTTCGTAGCAATATGTCCGTACGTCTATTTATAACAAGCTGATTTTTTAAACCTTTACTGTATTCTGTATCTATGCAATTTTGCAACAAATTATGTACAATTTCATTCAGGCTTACAAATTAACATTTTCTTATTAAGTTCTGACACTATAGATTAAATCTTTGTTTGTCCTTCCCACTGATTTTGGAACTTAGCTTTTATGGATGTTGTCATATTTATTTTTTTTGTTTAGACATATTTTATATTGCCATCAAATATCCTTTTATCAATTGTCAATACTCATTTGCATAATAGGCCAATGATCCTGTTTTATGTTTGTATTTAAAGTCAATTACTAATATTAGTATACTATACATCATTTAGCATAATTTCCTAGTTCAATATAAAGGATCTTAATTAATATACCTTTGCAAGTCAAGTTAGGCAAGGGTGTATCAGGCATAAAGATATCAGAATATTTTTTTATCACTTTCTATTATACCCAGCTTTCCACGCACATAAAAATAAAAAATTGTAAGATTTAAACCAGTTTTGTTAGCCCCGAGGGGCTGAAATCCCGGGTTAACTGGTTTTAATTCTATGATTTGTATTTTAATATTCGTGGAAAATTGTTTGTAATACAATGCTATACATGAATTTTCAGAATAGCTGAATACCATTTACAATACAGCGGATATAAATCGGTTTCGAAGCAATACTAGAATAGTTATTTCTCGCATCGTATTATAAACGGCTTTCCGCGGATATAGAATGTACAATTATAAGATTTAAACTAGTTTTTTTAGCCCCGAGGTGCCGAAGGCACCGGTTGAAAAAACTGGTTTTAATATTATGATTTTACTTTTTTATATTCGTAGAAAGCTGGATATAATTCGGTGCTAGACATAGTTTTTTCGTATAGATGAGAACCGGTTCCTATCCACCGGATTCGAATGAATACGAGAAAAATGGTTACACATGTTTTTAAAAATGGCTACATTTGTCACTTGCGTGCAAAGGGTTATGTTAGAGTGTTGCGCGGAGCGCAATCAAAAGTTTGATTCATCCTTACAATCTTTGACACCTCCTTAAATCTAAATAAAGAGAGGTGTAAGGGGTGTATATATTACCGTCAGGTGGGGTGTAAACACTATGGCATAAGAATAAAAATTTCTGCTTTATTTGTCTATCGCACAGATGTTATAGAAAGTTGACTCCTAAAAGTAAAACTTAATCATTTAAAATAGCGAAGCACCACCTGTATTATTCAATTATCCCTTAAACCATGAAGTTTAAGCTTAGTTTCGGTGAACTGAAATTAGTTTCCGAATGTGAACACATTTTCCTAGGTGTTTCCCAATCCTATCTCAATATTTGCTACTAGCTAAAAAACCTTCAAACTTCCAAAAAAAAAAAATCAAAATTTGAAAAATTAAAACTTTGAATGTATAATGTATAAATCGTTAATACATTCAAATTTTGATTTTTTTTGAAGTTTGAAGGTTTTTTAGCTAGTAGCAAATATTGAGATAGGATTGGGAAACACCTAGGAAAATGTGTTCACATTCGGAAACTAATTTCAGTTCACCTTAGTTTCAACACAATATCCAATTTATTGGAGAGAGCAAATACACACAACTTTAATTAGAGGAATCTTACTTCCATAATATTACCAGGGACAAGACACTAGTGTTTCTAAGGGTGATGGGGTATCCTCTTGGAAAATAGTTATAAACCTTCCCAAGACCTATAAGAAGCTACATTGTAAAGGAGAACCATATCTGTTCAGTGGTTAACGAGTTATTTTGATACATAAAGATTGAAAGACATCCTGTTACTTTTATATAACTATTTATAACTATTTGTGTTTTCATTATTAAATACAGTATTTGCAAACATTATTATCATTTCTAGTTTTAAGTAAATATAAAGAAAGTACTATAACAGTTGGGGAGTTGAATCCATTTTTATAGAAGCAGAAACATAATCTATGATTAAGGTTTTAACCCTCTTAAAAACGTAATCTACCATTTTACTTTCCCCTCTCTTGGTGATGATGTCATCAACGACGATACGATTTTTAAAATGTACCATTCCACTTTTAATAGAGGCAAAACCGGAATGGTACATTTATGTTTACATATCAGCGTATTCATATACATTGATTTCCTTATCTAAATCGACATAATAGTACTTGTATATTCTAGTTATTATTTTTATTTTACATAAAATTTTTTTAATTATAAATAGTATTTTATACATTCCTTCGATTAACATAATTTAAAAATAGTATGTATGATTTCAATTATGTCGATGTTAAAAGTGTAAACCACCATTCCTGTTTCGGCTCTCTTGAAAGTGGAATGGTACATTTCAAAAATCGTATCGGCATTGGTGATATCATCACCAAGAGAGGGGAAAGTGGAATGGTAGATTACGTTTTTTAGATGGTCAAAACCGTAATCATAGATTATATTTCTGCTTCTATAAAAATGGATTCAACTCCCCAACTGTATAAATAAATGGCTATAAGATATACGTGGATATATTGACATGGGAAATTTTTAGTTCATCCAGTTGTAGGGGAGGGGGTGGGGGAAAAGTAGTGGTTTGAGGGCAGCGAGCATCACTTTTATCATGGTTAATGAAAATCTGGTGTAACATCCAAGTAAAAATATATCAATTTATATATTCTTAAAAATATATATGTAGTGTAAAAAAGATAAAATGTCTATTATTATGTTTTTTTATTTATTACCGTATTTTTCTTTCTCGTTTTACACTTCTAGTGTTTACTATTTTTTTAGTAAAAAAAGAATAATTACATTTCTAACGAACAGAGCTTTTTCAGTCACGATTTTGTATTGGGTCTTTGGAATCAGTTAAAGGTGTTGGAAATAAAAACACAGCCGAGTCAATACAAAAAAGGAGAAATTTGCTAGCTAATGAAAAGGGTCTCCGCTACTTTAGCCAGATAGTTGTCTAGATTAAACTTCTGTACTTTGTTTTCATCTTTACGTCCGTTTAGTCTTAAAAAATGTGTCAAATTTGGGATTTTATCGTTCAAATTTTTGGAAGGTAATGTTAATAATGGTAATCCTTACATAATAGTAAAAGGATCTGTTTATGTGTGTCTGTATGTACCAATGGATCTCTATAACCGCTAAACCGATATGGTTCTCCTTTACAATGTAGCTTCTCATAGGTCATGGTAACTGCTTTAGGGGAGGATACCCTCCCAATAGAAATAGCCCCTAAAAAGAAAGTTTTCTATTCAACTTTTTCTTTTTAAAACTAAAATTTAAAGGAGGGTTGGGGGTTCGACTTACCCTCCTTCCTAAAGGGCACCTAGATGCCTCTAGGGGCGTAACCGCTAGTTTAAAGTAATTCAGAAGTTCAGAATATCATATTTTAATCCCCCAGTAAAAATTTCAATTTTATTTATGTTCATTGCACAAAAATAAACCATTTCAAATTTTGAATAATTTATATTTTCTAAGCCAGGGAGAAACTCAGTGATACAGACAAACTTTCTTTTAAATTTGAACTTGAAAAGGCAAAACTGTGGAAGTTTTCAAAATGTTTCACTTTTTAAAAAAAAATCATCCCACTTGTTTTTTTTATTAATCTAAATTTCTTAAAATTATGTATAGTATCGTTTTTGAATTTTTTTTTTACAAAATGTAAAATAAAAATCATAAGATTAATACTCATTTTGTTAGTCCGTGCCTACGGCCCCTCGGGGTTAACAAAACTCGTTTAAATGTTTAATTTTTTTCAATTGAATGTAATCCTGTCCCTGTCCCTGGCTAAGGTATAAAGTAAGATTAAAGTTTGAAAAAAGATTGATGGCCTCTAGTTCAAATATTTCTGGCAAATATTAACTTCAGCTTACATGGTGAAGTTTCCCCTGAAGAAAATACAGTGAAAAAAATATATGGATATGTAAGGTGTATCTTTTTTTATGTTATTACTTGGATGTTGCACCAGATTTTCATGTACTTTGAAAAAGTGATGTCCGCAGCTGGCTAAAATAACAACACCCCCCATCCAACCCATTTACCACATCCCCTCACAACCTACTGGAACAATGAACTGACCAATAAATAAGGACATATATTCCCAATATATCCACGTTTATCCTATATTCATTTACGTGATGCAAGATATTTTAAAAATATTTAGAGATAAGATGTCTACTTAATTTATAAGATGTTTTGAAATAATCCCTAAGGTTTCCCGACTCCTAAGAAAATAATGTAAAACTACGTTATGAGGAGTTGGAATATTCCTTGAAAACACAACTAAATAGGTCCATTGCATTAATAAAATCTTTAGCTTTACACAGACAAATAGGCATTAATATACTTTTTACTTTACTTTTTTTACATCATATAGATATTTGAAAGCGCTTACTCTATAATAATAGGTTTGGCACCATGCTTAGGCTTAATAAATTGTCTTCACTTATCACTTCATATTCACAAATTAAAATTACACTAAAATACAAAATAAAGCTAGTATATGAATAGCTTTGCTTTTTATTCAATTGAAAAAAGAGATAAAAAGACCTACATACAGGCACAACACACACATAGTACAAGTAATTTAGCCATTTCCAAGCATGGCATAGAATAACTAATTTCATACACTTAGCGTGTGTGTGTTTGTGTGTGTGGGGGAATTTGTGTTCCGTGTGTATTCTGCAAAGTATTGAAAGAATCCGCCTGGGGCTAAACCTTAAAAATAGATGACTACATAGAAAGGTAATTTTTTACTTCTTTATTTTTTTAGCATGATGGATATAGAATGCATGTGGATTTCATGACAGGGGGAAATTTTTCGTCAGCTTAGGTTTATAACATGGAACTCATTAATTGGTTAGTTTCTTCTTCCAGTCTTAGGGATGGGGTAAAGGGGTTGGATGGAGTGTATCGTTATTTTAGCCTGCTGCGTGTTTCACTTTATAAGAGAAAAGAAAATCTGGTGCAACATCCAAGTAATAATAAATGGATTCCTAGCATTGACCTTGGTCCTTGATAAGGTATGGGTAGAATATTTACATAATGTATATACTGTAACCCTGTCACTATAGTTTGGTATACACTGCAGGCACATAGGGATAGGTAGTTTAAACAATTTATACCTCAGTCAATAAGGCTATTTTTTATCTTGTAAGTTATAAGTTTACGATTTTTAATAAGATATTAAGAACAAATGTATCACCCTATACAAACTGGATGCAGCCTTGGGGACCTTTTACGTCTGCTATCAAATTGCTTTCTGTTCATGGGTAGCGACTTGACCAGGGGCGTCCAAGCTTTTTATTTTGGGGGGGTAAAATTTTTTTTAAGGGTGGGGGTAATTCGGTTTTGGGGGGGGTAAAATGGCGTGCGAAGCGCGCCGCAAATTTTTTTTTACCCCCCCCAAAATTTTTACCCCGGGGGTAAAATTTGCTTGGGGGGGGTAATTACCCCCCCTGAAATCTGTTGGCAGGGGTAAAATTTGTTTACCCCTCCCAAAATTTACCCCCGGGGTAAAATTTATTTGGGGGGGAAATTTTTTTTTGTTAGAGATTTTCCATTTTGGGTGGGTATTTACCCCCCCAAAATTGTTTGGAGGGGGTAAATACCCCCTCCGAAATGGTTGGGAGTGCCTACGGCACCCCCAGGGTAGGGGTAAATTTTAAATGGGGGGGCAAAATGAAAAAAATTTTGGGGGTGCCTACGGCACCCCCAAATTCGTTTGGGGGGGGGGGGGTAATCGCCCCATTACCCCCCCCCCTTGGACGCCTATGGACTTGACTATGTTAATATTTACGACGCTAATGGCTGATATTCAAGACCCAATTGAGAGTCAGCACAGGGACCACTGGATGGGGACACATAGTTATTTAACCCCTTCCCCCTATATTGGATTACTTTAATCCGAAAGTTTTAAAATAAAGTTTCTTATTCGTTGGCTTGACAACTTTGTGGACTTTTATAGAATACTGATTGAAGTTAAGTGACTACACGTGTCAACCAGAAATTTGATATTAACAAATTAAAAATTGTTTATCATCATTGAGAATGTATATTAATTTATCGTCCATTGTTTTATCCTTTCAGATCATTGCAAGAAAACGTCTATGAGTAGAAAATTAATGAGAAGATGACATAATCAGGAAACCAAAAATAAAAGGTGTAAACGAATGGATATACTATAAGTGGATATTATGAAAGGGGACATCTTTTCGTCAATTTTAGGTTGCTTCTTCAGTCCTCAGTCCTTAGCCAGTTCTTTACTCAAGTAAGAGGAGAAGATTTGGGGTAAAAGGGATGGATGGATAATTTTATTAGAGTAGGCGAAAATATGGTGTAACATCAAAGTAATTATATATCGATTGGTAAAAGCACCATAGACACTAGACACACTGGTAATCTTATAATATCAGGAAGCTTTTATAAAAGTTTTTAAAAATATCAATCCTTTTAACCTAGGGAATAACTTAACTAAATTAACTTTACAGGAAGGAAGCATACTTACTGGAAGCAATTTCGAGATTTTTTATTCATTTAAATCACAATTAGACTTATTTATTAAAGCAAGCCTTATACTTAAATGGGATGCTTAGAATGAGGTAACTTTAGGCATTGCCTACACATAGTTTCTTAGTTTCATAGTTTCTATTTGACGCATTCCACAATCTTAAATGTATAATATGTTGTAATGGATTTATTACTACTTGGATCTTACAACAGAATACCAAATACCCCTAGAAAGTAAAACTTGTAGCTGGCTTATAAAACTCATCTATCCCCTCCCATCCTACAGGAGTAACTAACTAACCAGTAAATCATGTCCATGTTAGCAACCTAAATTGACGACAATTTCCCCCCCATCATATTATTCACATATATTCTATAATAATTTATGTACAATGTTTGATATTTATCTTTAATTCTAATCAAAGAGTATGAAGATAAAATGGCTTGATTTTCAATGATTATTTTTATTTTGAAGCATGAAAACATTATCTTCCAAAGATTACATCAAATCGAGAAGTTTAAAAATCTTGGTCTGTAACAACAGTATTGAATTTCTTTTATCTCCTCTGTCATATGGATATTCCATCCTTGTCAACGAGCTATTTATGTCACAAGTCTGAATTCCTTTGATATGAATTCTAGATTAAGTTTATATTTTTAGATATTGCTTAGCTTTTAATTTCCATTCAAGAATATTTAAGCAGTTGAGTGGCGGCCTCAAAATCTGCCAGATAAAGCCAGGGATAGTGAGCCAATCCTTATATAAAAGTATTAGGATGTTTGTCTAGGATGGAGACCAGATACATGCCCGTCGTCAATCCTGCACCGTGCATAAATGATCCTAGGAACAATACTAGAAGAGTCTTAATGTGCTGCAAGGTTCTAGGGTACATGCCGGACTGAATTCTGATCACTTCCCCTAGTTAAGGAGGTTTGTGTAGGGCTAACAATCCTTCCCTAGAAAAAAACCTGCTCACGTTCAATCCACACAAAGTAATGACCAATATAACTTTGGCCTCGGAACTAAGTAGAGGTTGGAAACAACAATATGATGTTTGGCTGGGAAACCGCTCACAGACCAGTCTAGGAGATGACCGCAGACCAGCAGATATTTGCACCTGGAATGTTTGAAAAATGTTTCGTCAGGCCAGTCAGAAAACATTTGCCGAGAATTGCTAGGATATTTGTCTGTCTTGTGAATGCTAGGTTAGGTAAATGTTAGAAAAAAGCCTTTCAAGAATAAAAACCCGCGGGGATAAGATCCCACAGATACCGCTAAAAATTTGGTTACTTTTGAGTAAGGGCACCTTTTTTCCCATTCATAATTCCATATTCCAATTTTAATGGATATATTAGTACTTGGATGCTAAACCAAATTTCCATGTTCTCTAATAAAGTGAAACTCGAATCGACCTAAATAACGATACCCTTTACTCTATCCCCTCCCCTCCTACTGGACGAAGGAACTGATCAATAAATGGGTTCATTGTTAGCAACCAAAATTAACGACAAACTTTCCCCTGTCATAATATCCACATATACTCTATATAATTCTCCATCTTAGATAAAACTGAAAAATAAAAAAAAACTGCAGAAAAAATCACGTCAATAAATGAGATCTGATGAAAAGTCATGGAAGTTATTTTTTCTTGGAAAAAATAGGAGATCGTATCAACGGGGATAAATATATCCACAAAAGCGAAAAGAAGAAAATATGCCATGAAAACATTTACAATCAAGAAGTATACTAATCTAAGAATACAAGGAGTTATTAGGATATCTATATAAAGGTTGTATATAACCCCTCCTTACTCCAAAAAAATACCTATGAAACCCCTTTTAAAAAGGTTAAAAGAAGCCCTAGTTTCTTTTTCACAAATAAGGTATTTTTTGTCATGTCACATCCTAAAAGTAAATTACAGGAAGAGGGGGGCCGGTGTATTAAACATATAATGAGTAATTTTACATTCCACCACGTAAAAAAGCTTGGACGTCCTTGAGAGGCTGCATACAATAATGGAAAGGTGAGATATAGAGCTGCTAGAGATATAGAAATTCTGTGTGCAATCTGATACAATGATCCCTTTTGTTTTCTACCAGACAGCTTCTCTTATTTCTTAGCACACACCAAGAATACAAAAAATTAACAGAAAAAAAATACGCTACGAAGTCATTTCATATTTTATTTAATTTAAAAAAATGATTATACAGATGTAGTCATAGATATATTATTAATAGGATGTTGCACCATTGGTAAAATTTTTTTTTGGGGGGGGTAATTTAAATTTTATTAAATAATTAGTATTAAAAATACGCGCGAAGCGCGCAAAAATTTATTTTGTTTGAGATTTTTTATTTTTTGTTTGGGGGGGTAAATACCCCCTCCTAAATGGTTGGGGATGCCTACGGAATCCCCAGGGTAGGTGAAAATTTTAAATGGGAAGGGTAAAATGAAAAAAAAATTGGGGGTGCCCCGAAATTCGTTTGGGGTGGGGGTAATCCCCACTTTACCCCCCCAACCCCTTGGACGTCTATGCCCTTCTTCTTCTTCTAGGGCGTTCTGTACCGATAGTACACTGCCTACTGCTCGTGCGTTTGCACTAACAGTGTCTGGCCTACATGTTTTTAAGGAGAGAGAAGACTAGGCTACTGATCTCCCCCTCCGTTGCCAAAAAAAGACGGCTGCAGGTTCCAGGTTGCCCTGTTCATTACAGATTTGTCTCCTCTGGCCTCCTGGTCGGTTAGCCATCCGGATGGATGTTTTCGCTTGGACCACGTGGAGGTCCGACCATACCCCAAGCGACGTCTATGCCCCCCATTCATTCTCTTTACATCATCCCCTTCCTCTGACCAATAAATGAGGCTTATATTATCAAGCTAAATTTACTACAAATTTTCCCCTGTTAATACATCCACGTATATCCTACACCAATTGTAAGAATCTAAAGAATTAGAATTAATACAACATAATATTACCCAAAAAAATAGATTTCAAAACATTGTAGTTTTTTCCATTTATTTTCATAAGTGCAATGAAACCTTTTTTTTATTTTGTTTACTTTTGTTGGAAGAATTTATAAGAAAACTCTGAATTAAGTTAAGCGTAGAGATCCAGGGATCTTAAGGGATAAGATACAGATATAAGGTATAACCAATAAGCGAAATAAATATAAAATAACATTTGGGGGGCAAATGGAGAGGTCGTCAATTTTACGATGTGTTGCCCCCAAACGACAGCTGAAAAACACGTATAGGTTTCGTGATTTTTTCCCGAATTAATTTCTCTGTTGGTATAAGCTGGATAAGGCAATGGCCGATATATTGATGTACATGTACATCCCCGATGATGACGCACAAAGTTACCCATTCTGTAGATTTTGATTAGTGACTGAAAAATTTGTACACTTTTTTTAATGAACCAACAAATCAAAGTTAATAAGCCAACGAATGAGAAAACTTATAATAAAACTTTGATGACAAGTGTAATGAAATGATTTATGTATTTTATGAAATAGCCTCTACTACAGGTATGAATTTAGGGTTACGGTTATTAAAGCAAAGAAATATTATTTTATCAACATTAGGCAGCCGTGCGGATGAACTTGTATAATCGACGCCGTGTTGCTTAAGCTTATAAGGTTGCATTAATGCTGCAGCGGCTTATCGCATTCTAACAGCCGCGCGGTGTATGCTGTTGCCGATATCTGTATTTTTTTTTATCCATAGGTCTGTTAATTTGTCAACGCTTTGTCCTTTTTACTTTTGATTATTAGATAATTTATATTTAACCATTAAAGTAAAACAATAGAGGGGGAAGGGGTTAAATAACTGTATGTTCCCACCCTGTGCCCACTTTTAATTAGATCATCCCATATGATCGAAAATATTATCACAGCCAAGTCGCTACAAAAGAGCAGAACGCAATTTGCTAGCAAACTAAAAATGTCCCGAACACTGAATCCATGTAGTTGTCTGGGTTATACATCTATACTTACTTTAAATATACTCACAAATTATTGCCTGCTCTGTTTTTGTATTTATTTTAGAGAAAGTTTATTCGTGTCCCAGCTAGTAACAGAACCGCTGTGTCACTTAATTCTCACAAATTCTCAAGTGTAAACTCATTCCTGGTCAACACACACAGACTTTATCATAATATATCATTACAGACAAACCGACATATTCTATAACCTGGACCATTTCTGCCTTTCCATCACCATGCAAATTGTCTTTTTCATTTTTTTATTCGCAGACTACTGTCTATTAAATCGCGGATTTAAAGGGATACGACAATGGCCAATAAATTGCATGTACAACTCCAATGATGATACACAAATTTACACCTTCTATCGATTGCAGTTAGTGGTTGAAACGATTGGAAAATCAACTTAATAAACCAACCAAGTCCCTTAAGTTGTTAAGTAAACGAATAAGAAAATGTTATAATAAAACAATGGGGACTAGTGTAAAAACAACCCAAAGTCCCCTCCATCTCTACTATTAAATTTTGCATAATAAATATACATTACAATTTTGCCAAGCTTAAAAATAGAAACAACAAAGAAAAATCTTTTTATATTTACATCTTCATATTAATAATAATTTATCTAAAATTATTATTATATTTAGTTAAATCTGTGTGTATGAACCTTTTCTTGTAAACAACATACACATTTTTATTTTTACATTTTATATTCGAGAAAAAGAAGAAGCAACATACAATCTAATAATGAACATACTTGCGGTTTCCCTTAAAGAGCAGCACAGACCCCCCCCAGACCCCCTACCTCATTTTGGAAGTTAATTGAAAATAGTTTGTTAATTATTTTAGGCCATGTTGGATTAGGTTGTATGAGATACTGGGTAGCCATGTAGGTGCAGGCCTCGTACAGGGTTAAGGTCCCCACAGGGGTTAGTCATAGGATAAACTAATAAAACACCCTTATTTTCAATTTATTTTAAAATAAGAAGGGTAGGCATTCTAAGGAAAAAACAACATAATTTATAAATAACTGTGTACATTTTCGGCAATGTGCGACTAATTTTTAGCTTTCTAGTTTGCGAAAAGTATGCTTTGAATGAATGCTTTGTCTACATCAAATGTTACAAACTTACTTCTAAGTTTTTTTTATGTCTAGATTTTTAAGGAAAGGTAAATGAATGATAATTTAGATTTTTCCTTTTGAAGTTTTTGGAAGTTTCTAGGCTGCTATTTCAGGGAAACAATTAAGTTTGTTTTGTATATTTCTTTTTATATTTTTGTCAATCTTTAGGAAGCTTTTCTTTACTCCTTATGGTTGTTGTAATCCTTGTTGTTATTGTTATTTTTTTGCTTGCATGGATTTTTAAAGAAAAACGTCGAGAAGATCTAAGAAAGTGATGCTCAAAGCTGGCTAAAATAACAATTTAACCCTTTACCTCCCCTCCACCTGGATTAACGAACTAAGATCCATATTAGCAAGCTAAATTGATGACAAATTTTCAAATGTCAATATATCCACGTTTATCCTATATCCATTGTCCCCAGCAACTTAATAATGAGACAAAAAAGTTTTCCTATCTTAGAAATGTTTGTTGATTCTAAATAAGAATATCTTCACTACAAGTAATACTTTCTTCAAAGTTGAAAAATAACACAATGGCAATATAAAGTAGTAAGGTTTTTTGTCTGAAGCTTATATGATTTTAATTACTACTGAACTAATGGAGTCCTGATTTGAGCCACGGGATGATTTTAGCTTTTTTTCTACCCCCTTCCAATCGCTTTTAATAAAAAGCTCCCAGATGGTAATGGCCTAGTCGTTAGTCTTTCTAGAAGATACTATCAATGCAAGCAACATATAAAGTTATGATCTTAAAGTCTATATTGTTTTATGAATAACTAGCGGCTACGCCACTAGAGTCATATCAAGGGCGAGTTTTCTTTGACATATTGTCAGAGGCAGATATCCTGTTACTTTTATATAAAGATACTAGCGGCTTCGCCCCTAGCCTCTAGAGGCTTTGCCCCAAGAGGTTTGATCAATTTAATTTTTCGTATTTTAGATTTAAAAAGAAAAAGTAAAAAAAAAAATTTTTTTTTTTTTTGGGTGGGTATTTTCATTTTTTGGGGGGGTTGGGGGTGTCCCACCCCCCAAGAAAATAGCTTAAAACCATCACAGGACCAGTAGGTATATTCCCTGAAGAGTAGAGCCCAATCGGTTCAGTGGTTACTGAGATCTTAAGCTTCGGACGGACAGACGGACAGACAGACGGACAGACATCGTTCTACTTTGTATAATAGATACTAGATTTTTGTCTAATTTCATCACTTTTAAAAGCTTTTGCTTTAGTAAGATATAAATAGCTTTTTATATAAAACTAATGTCAAAGAAAAAAATAAAACACACCTATTTACGTAATTTTTTTTGTCTATCTTTTATCAATAATTAATGTTTTGGTTTTAGTCCATGAAAATAAAATCACTAATATACTTATACTTAATTAAAAGAAAATTTGGATCTACTGCAGTTCACGGTAAAATATTGCTGGTAAAGCAATTTTCCAAAAATCTATGATTTTTAAAGGCTGCTAGCTGCCAAACGGCTGAACGTACAGATCATGCCCGCACACTGTTTTAAGCGGCATAAGAAGGCCTAAAAATAATCTGGAATAGCCATAAATTAATATTGAATAATTATCTCGCAGTGCAGAGAAATGCGCGAAAAAGACCTATTTTACGCATTTTTTCTTCAGTGAAGCTTTCCCTCATTGGATCTTGGCTATTCCAGATTATTTGTTGGCCTTCTTATGTCGCTTAAAATGATGTGCGGGTATGATCTGTGTGTTCAGCCGTTTGACAGCTAGCAGCCTTTAAAATTCATAGATTTTTGGAAAATTGCGTTACCTGCAATATTTTACCGTGAACTGCAGTAGATCCGAAAATTTTGTCGACCGTCTAATATATTTCGTATATTTCGGTCGTAGAATCACAGTAAAGTCACAGCACAAGCTAACCTGATACCTTGATATTAAGCTGGTATTACATAATGATTTTAGAAATGATACCTAATTTATATGTGACTGGAGGAAATTAAGTTTACCCAAAATAATAGGGACATATTCCAGCGATGAGAGAAATATATTCATTAGTTTCATGATCAGGCATTTAAAAGAAGGATTAGATAAATTTAATAAATTGAGTATTTATTTATTCTAAAAGCTTTAAAGAACGAACTAGAATTTAAATTTCAAACCAAAAAAGTTAATTATCGCCAAAATTTAGATTTTTTCCAACTGTTATTCGTAATTGTTCCAATTTTATTATTTTTCTCCATTTGTATTCGTTTTCGATTTCACCTTCCCTGTTTTATCTTTACAAAATTATCAAGCAAGGACAATCATGTTCATAATTAGCGCAAGCGAAGAATATTAAGCGTGAGAGAGATAGATGTATATAATTAGACAGATAGAGGGAGGGATAGAAATATGTATATGTAAATAGTTATGATGATAGAGAGAGTTGAGTGTGTTTATAAGAGAGAGAGAGAGAGAGAGAAATAAGAATTAGCGAAAATGAAAAGAAATACCTCACTCAGTGTAGTTTTGTTTCGATTTTAAGGCATCATCTAGAAAATCTAACTACGTCATCCGATTTTAATGGGATGCGGTACTCTAGCTCTAATTATAGTATATTAGGTTAAGTAACATTCAACAAAAACCAGCCTCTGGTTGCAAGATTGTTCAATGGAAGTTGTGTCTTTTTGTGAACCAAGGCATTCCCTTTACTCTTAATAGAGGTACTATTTGTATCGTAAGTAGTATGACACGGTGTTATTTAAAAAATAAATTTTTAACGATTAACAATATGAAGCTTGTAAAGAGAGAAAAGCTAATAAAACACTTGGACATACAGACTTCTGAATTAATACTTGTTAAAGAACAGCTGTGCTCTCAGGAACTTTATTTTTAGTTTTGTAAGTTAAAAATAACAAGTTTTATAGATCTTATTTACAAAGTTTTATATCATGTAACAAAACAATGTATTATTTACACTTTTTGTATACTTTTTATTGTAAAACGTTACTGTTCTGAATTGATATATATTGTTTTAAAACTCTATATTACCCACCCCCCCCCCCTCCCTTTATAAAACCATAAGTTTAGTTAGTCTAATATTTATTTAACTTTCAATACGTTACAAATCAGAAGAATTTTATCTTTTTTATTTCATATAAAATAATTGTTCTGGAAGTAGTTAATTTTAGGATGATTAGAAATACCAAAAGCATTGTCAATTTCCATTTATATTTTGAAATGTAAATCAGTTTTTTTTAAAACTCACGTTAAAACTTTTTTCATAATAAAGATATATTCTAATTGTCTTAAGAATGTTTTTGAATTTTTAAAAAGTTTTTCTACATGTTTCTTTGGTAATATTTTAGTGTAATTTTTTATCATAACGTAAACGTAAAGGTCGTTAATTATCTAACTAGTTTTGAATTTATTATGATAGATTAGAAATAATAGAATAAGAAATAATTCTACACACAATTCTGGTATGCTTGAAGCCTAATTTTGTTGTGCTAAGTAAATATGGCATGCCAGATAAATTAGATGAATGCATGTTGAATAATTTATGCATCAAGTTATCCTTTACAAACACCTGTTCAAAACTCTACTATAAACTTGCTCCAAGATGATAAACTCCTATTGTATCCTGTATTTTACAAAGTAGTCATGGAATGGTTTTAGGCTAATTTATTTTTTATTTTAAAACCTTGGGATTGTTTAAGGTTAATTTTCTGCCTCCTGCGCTTTTTTGAATTCAAAGCCCGTAGATGATAGGCTAGGGTCGCAATCTCTTAAGTGAAGCTTTTCTGTAACCAGGGTCGGTCTGCCCGTTCGTTAATTTGATTTCAAACTTTGTGTGATGGTTCCTACGACAGTTAAGTACAATTTAGGGATCGTTCGTCCATTTAATACATGATCATTAAAATCATTATTATCAAAATTTATTGTATCTGTATGCACTACTTGTAGTTAAGGAACCTAGTAATAGTGTCTAACTTTTTATCTTTGTGGCGTAACAAAAATCGAAGGATGAGAGGGGAGGTGGGAAAGGAAACCCCTAAAAAGAGATGGATTTTTGTTACGTCACAAAGATAAAAAGTTAGACACTATTACTGGGTTCGTAGTTTAGAAACAATGTATTTGTATTTTTTTTGCCTTTGACGTCATCTTATTTTCTTTAGAGTTACACTAACTGTATTACCAACAAGTCTTTATTGGTTTTGCGTTAACTTAATAGATCCGTATATATTATTATACGCTGTTTCCAAAGTCATTTTTTTATAAGTGATATACCAGAATGTTGTTTAAAGACTGAAGACTGTAATTTTCATGTAATATTATATTACAAAGTAGCTTTGGGAACCAACTATCTTGTCTTCCAAATCGAGGTTAAGAAATTGTTTTCCGCTAGTATAAGCTTTATTGGGAAAAGAATAATAATAATAATTTGTCTTTTTCGTACACAAAAATCTACATACTATACATAATTTCGCCCCTAGCCTAAAGAGGGCTTCGACACAAGAAAGGATGAGGGAAACACTCTTACTCCTCAGGAACCAGTTGGTATATTCCCTAAAAAGTAGAGCTCAAATGGTCAAGTGGTAATAGTAAGATCTTAAGGCTCATCTGGCCGGGTGAACATCATAATGGCTCTCCAGAAGACATCATGAATTTCAAGTATGTACGCCCGTCTGATACATATTTATCGGGAATTGTAAATAAAAATCAATACATAGTTGTTTGGTTTTAAAATGATTTTTAATTAATTTAAATCAGTGTTCGTTTTTTATTTATTATCCAAACATGAAACATAAAACCTATTATAGAGTGGCTTTGCTACTAATAAGTTACATAAATACCATTTGTTTTGCTTAGGCAAGTTCATTTATTTTTGTTTTTACTCTGCTGAGAAAATCTTGTTTGGGTTTATTTATGTTCTATTTTTATATGCTCATGCTACAGGGAGCGCAGAAAAATTGACTATACTCTAAGTTATTATCACTTATTAGTTACTAATTTCTATAAAAATGTACCTTCTTTGTGATAGGTCTATTTAACGTTTATTAATCGAAATAATTTTTGAATTTTTGTGTTTTCCTTTCTTAGGGTCTGTTTAAAACGTATTCAATTTATTTGTATTGGTATTTTCCACGTGAAAGTTTCTATAAGCACCCGGTAAGTGTATGTAATGTAAACCATATTCAACTATTAAATTAGTTTTTGTCACTTTTTGGATTTGAAAACACAAATTGTAAGATTATATAGGTTAAATCATTTTTTATCAATCATTAGTTTATAGGGCGAAAATTTTGACACCCCTGTGAAATCTCGCATCTAGAGACTGAGGGGGGGGGGGGGGGGTTAACATAGACAAACTGAATGGTGTCATTAATTATTGTCAAAGGCTGGATACATATTACACAACCACACAAAATCAACATATTTAAAAGTCAAACAACCACCCTTAAATTGATGCGCGAAGCACACAGTATTTGACCCATATTACTTTGCCAGGGGGGGGGGGGGGTAATTTTTTTTATATAATACACACGTCCATTTTCGTATTTGTCAGGGAACAATCTCTCTATTAGCACCCTGTATGTGTGTATAATATTCATCCATTAATTTCTTTTGTGTTAATCTTTGTCATTCTGCTCAGAACTCGGGCTACAATCTTTCTCTAGACAATTCACCAAGAGAAAAAATATATCCTATCATATAAAGTAGAACGTTTTTTTCTGTAGTGAAGGATCTCCCTAAACGTTAAACCGATATGGTTCTCCTTTACAGGGAAGCTTCTGGTATGTTTTACCTATTGTGAAGGAGGGGAACCTAGTAATAGTGTCTAACTTTTTATCTTTGTGACGTAACAAAAATCCATCTCTTTTTTAGGGGTTTCCTTTCCCACCTCCCCTATCATCCTTCGATTTTTGTTACATCACAAAGATAAAAAGTTAGACACTATTACTAGGTTCGAAGGAGGGTATCTCCACCGTTCCCCAAAAATGTCCCAACTCCCCATTTTTTATTTTTTATATGTAGAACTTATATTCAAAATTTCGTCTTGCCTAAAGTGCCCCTAGATCCTTCTAGGGGCGTAGCCGCAACTCTTTTAATAAGGGAAAACCTTTTTATAATTTACAAAGCTTCCCTATCATTTGCATTATCTGGATCAAGCACTGTTAGGCATACTAGCAGCTGCGCCCCTAGCATCTATAGGCACTGCATTTAAAGTGAAATTTAAGAAGGTGGCGAAGGAAACCATCCTCGGATATCTGCAAAGCTTCTGCAAAAAATGATCAGTTTATAATTTAGCATTAAATCTTAAGCTTCATACAAACAAAAAGAAACTACTTTTTATAAGAGGAAATGTTTAATTTTACTTGTATTTATGATAAACGACTGAATATTTTTGTAAATATTCCTTACTTCTACGAATACTACTATCTACTCTATGGTCTATGGATTTCTCTTGCCTGTTTTTTGTGAAAATATTAATTTGAGATAAATTTATGATGCATTCTTCTTCTGTCCACATATTCTATCATTTGCACTTCAGATATAGGGAGTCAGAAACGATATAGTAATTATTTTTTAACAAGATATGATGTATATAGATTGCTTTTGTTAAAAAAGTGCTGTACAAAATCGACAAAAGTTTAGTAATGTTCTCCCATCTATTAATTAATCTGTGCTGTTACCTACCTGTAACATTTCAAGTTAAACTGTTGTGCTATTATTAGTCTTATATAAAAGTAACAGGATGTCTGTCTGACTGTCTGTATGTGTAGTCTGTATCAAAGGATCTCGCTACCCACTCAACCAATATAGTTCTCTTTTACAATGTAGCTCTCATAGGCCCTGGGAAGGTTTATTATGGGAGACGGTACCACCAACCCTCTAAAAGAAATCACCACTAGAAAAAATGTACTATAAAAATGTACTAAAAGGCGACTTCACCTCCTCCCCCCTCCTCAACCTTAATGCCCCATAGGGACATTAGGGGCACTTGAAGTTGCCATGTAGTACAACTATACAATTAAATATGTGTGTCAGTACAATGGTTCTAAGTTGAACAGGTGATGGCTGATGTGGGTCAGTCCACTGGTTCCAAGTTGAACAGGTGCTGGCTGATGTGGGTCAGTACACTGGTTCCAAGTTGAACAGGTGCTGGCTGATGTGGGTCAGTATACTGGTTCCAAGTTGAACAGGTGCTGGCTGATGTGTGTCAGTACAATGGTTCCAAGTTGAACAGGTGCTGGCTGATTAATTATAGTCTATTATATGGATATTCATTCCTCTGTCTTATCTTTACATTTTCTCCCGCTACACTGATTCATTACCTACCACCTGCAGGGATGTTTCAAACAAAAAAATTTTGTCAATGAAAAATTTGACGACAATAAGTATTGTTTTATAAAATGTAAGTGTTACATATTCTTTGTTTCACAACTTGAATTTAACTTAAAGTGTGGTTTCGAAACCGTTTTATCCACTGGTTTAGAAACCTAACAAAACCTTAATTTAACTTTATAACTTTATCATTTTGCTATACAAATGCCGGGACAATCTTAATTGAGCTATGAAATAGTGATATTTTATCAATAATTTTAGAAAATTAAAGCAACACACATATATTCATTTATGTGTAATTTACAAATTGATTTTTATAATAACTAACTCTTTTTGTGCAAAAACATGGTGTTGCGGGTTGGTAGTCGGGTAGACAGATAGATTACTAGATAGGTAGGTAGGTACCTTCTGTTTTTCTTTCATTTGTAAAAGCGAGAATATCACGGGATAATTAGATATGTAAGTTTTCATTAATTTTAATATTGTTTTGTGATTTTTAAAGACGAAACTTTACTATAATGGGTTTGGTCCGTCCGTCCGTAACGGTTAGCTCTTTTTGTTAATATAAACAGGTTAGAATTGTCCTGTCGATTTCAAAATTTGCAATGCTGATTCCTATAAAAGTTAGCAAGCGTAGCAATTCTATAATCTATAAGTCCATTTAAAACAAGTAGATTTTTTTTACTTTTTTGACAACAAATTTTTTATTCTTAAAATTATCCTATTCATCTGATTTTTTAATACTGATAATTTGTTTAAGAAACTTACCAGCACTTTATATACACAATGCTTAAATGCTTTAAATGCTTAAAGAAAAATATTTTTTTCTTAGAGTTGGGAGGGGGGGGGGGAGAGAATAATTTTTTCTTGAAGCGGCATATATCTTTTATAAGATCGGGGATACCTTTGACAAAAAAAGTTAAAACCTCCCTAAGTCATTTTAAAAATTTTAACTGTAAACCAAAACAATATCAGTTCAATTGATAGCGGGATTTTCGGTTCAGCAAGACACCCTGTGACTTTTCTCTAATATAAATATATTGTATTCCTTAATTTTTACAGTTTCAAGCTTTCTTGAAGTTCTTTTTATCTTATGATATAATATATAAGAAAACATACATTTATTTATCTTTATAATATTATATACACATAACACAATAGACTTTTTGGCTTATTATATAAATGTTTAGCAACTATATAGTTGTCTACTTCCCTTACGTTTAAGTCAGCTTTTCTCTTACTAAGATGCGATTAACGCAAAATAATGGATGTAGAATATACATAGATATTTTAACAGGGAATTTTTTTGTCAATTTAGGCTGCTAACATTGTCAGTATGCATTGGCCAATTCATTCATCAAGTAGGAGAGGAAGAAATGTGGTAAAGTGAGGGGATGGGGGATCGTTATTTAAGCCAGTTACAAGTTCCACTTTATTAGAGTACATGATAATCTGGTGTAAGATCCAAGTAATAATAAATCCGTTGTAATAATATACATATATTCTCTTTGTGAGTAGCAAACTCTACATTTGTTTGCTACATATGTCCCTTAAATCCTCACTAATATATATGTTAACAAGTCTTAATATTAAATGTTTAAAGAATAGATGTATAACCCACACAACTACCTAAGTGTTGCAGACCCTTTAATTAAGCCTAATACCAAATTTCTGTATTATGTAAAGCTCATGCTCTTTTATTTTACTTTAATTTCTTAATGAAATTTTTTTAATCAAGGCAAATTAATATGTAAGTTGTTTGCCATTTATTTATCAAAATTAAACCCAAAAGAAGTGTTTTTGCTTAGTCAACCGAAATAAACCAGTTCAAAAAACAAACATAAAATAACAATTTGCATTAACTTGTGTTGGTCCTAATTCTTATTAAAATTAATTTAAACATTAAAGAAAGAAAGGTTTGTAAAGTAGTTATAACAAATTATAACATTGCATAATTATCAAAATTAAAATTTATATACATGTAACATGAAAGGGTGTATAATATAAAGTTGGGATAAAGAGGTAATTACTTTGAAAAGTAAATGAATTGTATTTTCTTTACATGTATTTTATATTCATTGTCCTAAAGTATAAAGTAAAGTTATTTTTGTTTGTCCTCATTTCTACAATTTTTTAAAGACCCATACTTTTGTCTACAACTACGACCCTAGAGGCATCTAGGGACACTTGATGTGGACACATTTTAAAATTTATTTTTAAAAGACAAAGTTTAAAAAAATATATTTGTTCATTTTTTTTCTATTGGCGATTTCTCTTGGAATTGTGGTTGTACTCTCCCCTTAAAATAGTTATAATCCTTCCCAGGATCTATGGGAAGCAGACACTTTAAATCATATTCCAGTATGGCTTCGAAACCGATTAATATTCACAGGATTAGAACCGGTTCTCAGCTATACCGAAAAATCATATATGGCATAGTCTTACAGAAGATTAATTATGAATTTTAAAGATTAATATCAGTTATCTTATCCCGGCCTTCGGCCAATCTGGGCTAGCTAAACTGGTTTAATCTTATAATTTTTCATTCAGAAAGCTGTCTACGGCGCGTAAATAACAATTTATGGTTAACATACCTTTCTCTTTACCCCAGGAATTGTGTAGCCATTATTTGCATTTTCTTTACAATTGTTGGCAACAAAACTCCTGTTGTTCATTCAAACTTTGTCCTTATGTTTACATTTTAGGCGGTTTCTGGGTTATTCATCAAGCATACAACGAGCATCCAGATAAACGGATAAATACATAAACCTTTAATGAGTTTAGGATATATTCCTACATTTTTCTCATTTTCTATGACATGACAGGTTTTGCTAATTGTTCTGTGATTATGAAAATTTTTAAAATGAAAGTGGTTTGCCATAAAGTGAGATTGACTCATAAAAAATTTCCTTTATCTCTGATTTCTAAAGTATTTTATAACATATTTTAATTTAAATAAAATTGTACAATACACAAAATATTCAAAAACCCTAGTATAATTATTTGTATTATAGTAATTTTTTTTTGAAAACAGAGAACAATCATCGTATATAATAAGTTTTAGACGTAGTAAAGTGGTTTTCTTTAAATCTTAATGAAATTTTACTTTTTAGAAATTTAAAAAAAAGAGTTTAAAAAGCATTTTTGGTTTTAAGGCTAAATATGAATATTTGTTAATTAAAAAACAAATATACCAGTACTTTAAGTTGTTAATGTTTGTTTTCTCCTTTGTCTGATTTAAGCAAAAGACCTTCGTTTTTTAATGTTTTTACCGAAGCTCGGCAACCGCGCGTCATCCGCAACTAAGCCTCAAAATTATGCCCGGCTGGTGCTTTACAATTTTTTTTAATAATAGACGTACGCGCGGCTGCTTTGCCCTAGTTTTCACCCTTGTTTTTTTGGCGGTTAACCCTTAAAAGTCGGGCCCCTAGCCGTACTTTAATCAGTCTGGGGGGGGGGGGGGGGGCGTTCAACGCTCTCAGCTCTCAGTTATCTCAGTTCCTATTAGAGCTATAGGGCTAAAATTTTTTGTGCAAGTCCCCTGTTTGAATTTTTGAATTTATGTAAATTTTATATTAGAAATATCAAAATATAAATTTCAGCGGCCGCAGCTGTACTTGGCAGCTTCCAGCCGCCGCATTCAGCGGTCGGCGGGAAAATGGCAGCGGATCTTTATGAAATTTTAATATGTTGTGGTGTAAACATGTAAGAAAAACTTAAGTTTAAAATTTGAAGTAACTAAGTCAAAAATTGCGGCCACAGGAGCCTTTTAAAGATTTCTGGAGACCTGGAGGATCAGGACCTGCAGGATCATATCTGGAACCTGAAATTGACTTAAACACCTTTATTTAATATTAGGAGGTACTACTAGAGGATATTTTAGTATTTTGGTAAGATAAAATGCTTTGTTTAAGTCAAAAAAATATTTTTGCTCTTTACCTAGATGACACTGCCAGGTTTGCTGGCATCCTGTGTCCGCCAGGATGGAGATATTCAAAAAATTCCAACTCTCAGTTATGTGTCATACCCATACTTAAAGTCACGCAGTTTTGGCTCTTTTTGTCTTTCACATACAGAAAATGAGATAGAAAAAACCGAAGGGGGAGGGGCGCCCCCCCCCCCCCGACCGTTAAGGGTTAAAGTTCCTAAGCACCAAAAGCTAAATAATACATAATTTGCACTGTAAATTAATAAACATTCAATTGACATAAATTGTACCTCAATTATATGTAGGTATCTAACGAGATGTGCAGTTCTATATGTAGATTGTTGAAAAAGTGCTGCTTTTCTGCAGCTCAATTAATCGACCGTTGGACTTTTACGAATGTACAAAACATTAAGTTAAAGGCTCTGGGTTTCTATACAAAAATACACTCTTTAAGTCATAGGTTCTATTTGTCATGCTTGTTTATAATAGGAAAATATTCATAGATACTTGAACACTTTACTATAACTCTATTGTATTTGGCTGAGAGGATAAGAGATGCTTGTATATGCGGGTATCAAGGAATATTGCATTTATTAAGAAGAACTAACATTTTCTACAATTAGCGTGTGTTGTATGTCAATATTAGCGGACTCTAGGGGAACTTGAAGGAAGGGGTAGGGGGGAGGGGTCGACCCTCCTTTAACATTTTAGCTTTAAAAATTTACTCTCAAGGGGCGATTTCTTCCCTGGACCTTTAAAAACTATATCGGTCCAGCGCGCTCAGCGAGAATCTTCAGTAAAAAACGTACGCACAGATAGACATCCCGTTACTTTTATGCGAATCCCAAAGCAAAATCGAGCAAAGTCGTAGGTAATTTTCTTAGGTCACAAGCATAAAATCAAAATTAATGGCATTTACTTCTTCACGTTTTATGGATGTTATTTATACTTGTTTGTAAAGATATATAAATTTTCAAGATATTAAAGTAAGGTTTAAAAATCAACAAAGATCTTTGAAACATATTGTATAGATTAATGCACAAGCATTTTAAAATCAATAAATATTCAAGATGGTTTTAGGTAGAGTATGGTTAGGAAAAAAGGAATGAAAATACCCGTAGGGTTTTTAGGACTAGAAGGTGGGGTCATTCTGGTTTAGAGCTCTCAGCAAGTGCTAGAATCGCGTTATAGATGGATAATTACGTACGATGTAAGCGAAGCATTTTTTTAATTATATGCAAAATATACGGCCAATCAATTTCAAAAACAGATGAAATAAAAAAAAACCAGAAAGCTGAAAAAGAAAACATAGGCGAAAATGAGAAATGGAATAGGATGTAATAATCGCCCACTTATTATAAGATGCCGTTTGCTAGGATAGAATCATATAAATAAGACATTTGTTAATAATTATTTTGGAAAACAAGTCACATACTTGGTTTAAAGCCACATCAAAGCCATACACTTAAACTTTAACGCTGAGCTACTCAAGCACCAGAATTTAATTTTACATGTGTAAAAGAATATCTTTCAATTTGGAAAGGAATATTCTAATTAAATTGTTAATTAAAGATTAATAGCCATATCCATGTAAAAAAATAATAAAATTTGTGTCTTTGTGTATAAAAGAATCTCGCTAACCGATGAATCGATATGGTAGGTGGAGTCTAAAAGGGTCCTGAATGTAATTTGGTCTATCTCAAAAAACGCAAACTCAGTAATGTGCGACATTTTTAATGAATTAAATTAATCAACTTTTTTTTAAAGAAAGCTTTTTTATAATCACTAAAAGTTTAGCTTTTGTATAGTTGAGGTTGGTCCGCCTTTCTGTTGGTAACAATTATCGCTTATTGTTAATAAAAAATCCTTGCGTCTATGTACACTTTTTAATAACATTTTTATGATACTTGTGTAAATAAAAACAGCTTATAAATGGTACGTTGGTTGATCTGTTCATAACGGATAGCTTTTATTGTCATTAGGAATTTTAGAGTTGTCTTATTGATTTCCAATGTAGTAGTAGGGTGCCTGTACGATATAAAAAGTCAACCAGAAATTCCAGACGTTCATTATAAAATGCAATTTTTTTCTTTTTGACAACATTTTTTATGATTTTATGATTGGGGTTGGGGTGGGGGTGGGGTTACGTTCAACGCTACCCTCTATTATCTCATTTCCTATTAGAGCTAGAGGGATAAAAAAAAAATTCTGCAGGTCCCCTGTTTGATAATGAATTTCTGACCTCAAGTGAATCAAAGTCAATTTTCGCTTCCTTCACCCTTTTATTAACCAACCTTTGTTTTTAAGTCCTTTTCTACTTAAAAATTTTAAACAGCTGTAATTTTTTTATTTTTGTAGCAAGAAGAACAATTTTTTTGCAGAAAATGTTTATCTTTAAGTAAATTTTATATTAAAAATATCAAAACATAAATTCTAGTGGCCGCAGCTGTACTTGGTAGCTGCAAGCCGCCGCAGTCGGCGGAAAATGTTGGCGGATCTTACATGTAGACATGTAATAAAAGCAATTTGAAGTCTCTAAGTCAAAAATTGCGGTCACAGGAGTCTTTTAAAGATTTCTGGAGACCTGGAGGATCAGGACCTGAAGGATCATACCTGGAACCTGAAATTGACTTGAACACCTGTATTTCATCTGAGGATGTATCACTAGAGGATATTTCAGTATTTTGGTAAGATAAAATGCTTTGTTTAAGTCACAAAAATATATTTGCTCTTTACCTGGATGAAATTTCCAGGTTTGCTGGCATCCTGTTCCCGCCAGGATGGAGATATTCAGAAAATTCCAACTCTCAGTTATGTGTCATACCCATACTTAAAAAGTCACGCAGTTTGGGCTCTTTATCTTTCTCACACAGATAAACCGGAGGGGGGGAGGGCATTCACCCCCCCCCCCCCCTGACCGTTAAGGATTAACAGTCGGGCCCCATTTCAGACCCTAATCTGTAGGAAGGGAGGGGGGGGGGGGGGTGGCATGAACACCCTTGCTTTTATTTCAGCTCTTTTCAGAGCTAGAGCTCTAAAAAGAATTATGCAAGGCCACTGTTTAATAATGAATTTAGACTATAAGTCAGTCAAAGTATTTTTTTTTATTTTTAAGGTAGAAAAGCAAATATTTAAGAAAATGTTTATCTTGATTATACTTATAATTCATATAGGGATTTACTAAAAGAGGATATTTAGTATCTTTGTAAGGTAAATTCTTTGTTTAAGTCTCTGGTATATGTTATATCCATATGTAATAAGTCACTTATTTATGGTTTTCAATCTTTTACACATGAAAAACTGAAGGGGGGTGGGGGGCATTTAATAACATAATAAAATTTCATTATGATCTGCCGTAGTTTACCTGATGACTGCGGCAGCTGGCAGCTGCCAAGTACAGCTGTGCCCGCCAAAATTTATGTTTTGAGATTTGTAATACAAAATTTACATAAAGATAACATTTTCTGAAAAAAAAATAGTTTTCTAGCTTCAAATTTAGAAAATGGCAGCCTTTTAAAATTGTTTAATAAAAAAGGACCTAAAAACAAAGATTGTTAAATAAAAGGGCGAAGGAAGCTGAAATTGACTTTGACTCACTTTTAGTTGGAAATTTATTATTAAACAGGGAACATGCACAAATTTTCTTAGCTTTCTAGCTCTAATAGGAGCTGAGATAATAAGAGGGGGGGGGGCGTTGCAACCCCCCCCCCCCAACTAATAGGCGCAGCAAGGGGCCTTACTTTTAAGGGTTAAGGATGATAAGAACAAAGGGTTATCATTATCAAGAAATGAAGAAATATGTGAAATAAGAAAAGGTTACTTGCCCTGTCATCTACACACAGCTATCCTCAACAGTTTAGCGGATTTATAAGCAACACGCTCCAAGCGGTCAATGGATCCTAAAAATAGACATACTTGCTGAATCATACCTGATTTTACCTAATTTATATCTGCTCCTTCTTCGGGACTATAGGCTTTTAAAGATTTTCACTTAAATTACCCTATTATTTGACTTAAAAATAGCGTTCGACAAGACATCCTGCGCTGTTTATAAGTTTTATTACAAAAAAGGAGTCATTTGTATTCAATATATTGATAAAATTGTTAACAGCGTTTACTTCTACCATTATTTACAGTGTTTGTTTTTATACAAAATTACCATTCAAATATCAGAATGTTAATTCATACATTCACAAAACTTACTACTTAACATTATTAGATTACTAATTGGTCAACCTGATCCTCTAGGGAAGGCGGGGGAGGAGGAAAATAGCCTAAAATAACTTTAAAAAATTATTGTGCTTTCTTGAAAAGTACAACCTAACAACTTTTCAGATCTTAGGCTTTATAAAAAAAACTGGCTAATGTGAAGGAAACAAAGTTGCAGTTTTCATTATATTTTCACATTAGCTTTTATCCTATTTCTAGCTCCTGCTGGTGCTTTAACCCCGCGGGGCCAATTGCCTAATCTTGCGGGGCAATCGCCTAATAACCTTTCAAAAGCTACTGTTAAAATACGACGAAACCCGCAACTTCGTTTCCTTCACATGACCAAAAAAAACTTACTACTTTATAAAGTAGGATTGGTGACATTATAACTACAGTTTTAAGCTGAAATAGATACCAAAACAAAATATGAAATGTAATTAATAAATTACAGGGGAGTAAGAAAAAAATATTATCAGAAAATGATCTAGTGTGCGTTTAAATCTCCAGCTAGTCAAGAATAGCGGTTCCTAAAAAATAATTATATTGCCTAAGATTACAGTATGATATACTAACATGAATTTAGGATCAATTTTTTTTATTGGCACAAATGTAAAATGTATTTTATACTTATTCTATTTTTAAGTTTTAAGGGTTTTTTGTTTGTAGCTAGCTTAAGATTTCAATAACTAATGAATTGATTGAATTCTCGAAATAATGCAAAATTTAAATCGGTCTCAGAATGGTATTTTTCTGCCTTTTCCTTCCATTTTGAATACAAATCCCCTGGATGTTAAAGGGCAACCATATGTTTATTTATAGTAATAAAAGACATGTAACAATTTATGGAAAAAAAAGTAGCAGCATGTTTATCACAGGGTGATTTTTATTTTTTGAGGAATAAAAGTAGTGCTTAGTTTAACCCACTAACCTCTGTTCGCGCGTTTTTTGTGCTGTGAACTACTATCTAATACATATTTAATATTATTTCATAAATCTAAAGACTGTTGACCTGCTATTTATATACTTACTGATAACTGCATCAAATATTTTTGGTATATAACGCCCAACACCAATGATAAAAATAGAAAATTAAATTTTGCATTACTTTTTATCATATCAAAAGATAAAAATGATAATTATGAAACTTGACAAGAAATTTATCTTTTGCATACCGATTTTCAATAGTATGCTATAATCAATAGCAAAGAAATTTACAATCATCTTAAAGATTAACTGTATTTTTATCTTGAGGAAAAGTTATAGGCTAGAGTACTAACCTATATAATTGAAGTTTTACTCCAGGCATAATATAAGAAAGTAGATGGTATAAATATGATCAGCTCATTTGACTTCAAATTAAGTTAGCAGAGTATACCATAAATACCTAATTGGGGTGGGTTTATCCTTCGATTTCAAAATCCGCGCGCTTGTCATGGGAGCTCTACCGCCCACTGTTGGATATTCATTTAAGTAACATTCAACAGACAACCAACACTTTGTCTGAGAAGGGAAAGGGGACATTGGGCTGTAGCAAAAGTTTTAATATAGTGTTTTCTTATTTGTTAGCTTACAACTTTGGAGACTTTTATTAAGTTTTGATTGATTGGTATTTAAGTTGAGTTTCCAAGCTTTTCAACCACTTAGTGTAAGCTAAATAAGGGGTAAATTTGTGTATCATCATTGGGGATTTACATCACTTTATAAGTCATTGTCTTATCCCTTTAGATCCCTGTCTCCCTACTCTAACTATTTATGCCGCGCACCGTATATAGTAACAGTAGGAACAATTTTTAACTTCTTTAATTGTACCGCGAACCTATCACATCCCCAACGAAGAGCGGATGCGCTACATGACGAGCAATAGTTGCGGTTAGTAGCAGAACTACTTTATAATTTATCTTGTCTGTCAGTCCATAACAATATGGTAAAATTTAATTTTAACCAATACTAATTCAGATAGATAAGTCAATTTTTGTGAAGATATCCCTTAACAAAAAGTAACAGCATACAACTTACTTTGTCTGTCAGTCTGTTGGTCATGCTACATTTTTTATATTGATAATTAAGGGTTTCTCGGTTTTCTTATATATTCTCCTATCATTCTTTTCTTTCATTTCTATTCCTCTATTTTCTATTTATTAAGACAACTTAACTGATCATTTACTTTATGATTTACTTTGTCCCACCATTATATTTACAATTTTCTTGAGGTTAACCTTGTTAAACCTTATATTAGATACAATTACTTTAGTCTTAATACTATACCTCTATCATTAACTTAGTTTTTACTTATCCTCTCAACACTTATCTTATTTTCTTGTCAACTCTTTCTCATGGTTTTAATTTCATGAAATATGGATAGAAACGGCAGAGGGAACCAATAACAATTATATCGGTTAAAATTAAATCTAATAAAAGACATTTGGATGGCCTTAAAAGAAAATAATAACATCTTTTTTTGTATTAAAACTTATAAACAGCGACAGGATGTCTTGTCGAACACTATTTTTAAGTCAAATAATAGGGAAATTTAAGTGAAAATCTTTAAAAGCCTCTAGTCCCGAAGAAGGAGCAGATATAATTTAGGTAAAACCAGGAATGATTCAGCAAGTATGTCTATTTTTAGGATCCATTGACCGCTTAGAGCGTGTTGTTTATAAATCCGCTAAACTGTTGAGGATAGCTGTGTACAGATACCTTACAATGATGAAAAATTCAATTTTAATACCCTTATTTACTGAAGTTTTTAAAATCAGACCACAAAAGATACAATCGGGAAATGTGAAAAATATAAAAATAGCCAAAAAAACTATTAAAGATTTAATCTAAAAATACTAAAATCGCTTATATATTGAAAAAAATAAAATTAAAGTGATCGCGAATTTAATTTTTCAAAATGCATTTTCGTTTACCTTTTTTTATATTTTAAGTAATTTTCAAAGAATTATGCCTTAAAAGTTCAGTTAAGTTAGAAAAAAATCAGTTTAAAATGCGGAGAGTGTTTCCACATGAAAATAATGTTAAAATCTGAGCATCAATTAAACTAAGAGAAAATAAGTTATTTCTTCGCTTGCAGATAAAAACAAAAAAATTGATACTTAGAAAATATTTTTGTAATATATCTCTTTTAATATTTATCTTTGAACTTTCTCTAAAATGTAATGAAAAAGTTTGGTTTATTTTAAAAAATCATTAACCAAATACCGCTTTGTTTATGCAGGTATAGTGACAAAAGAAAAATTGATTAAATCTGTAGAAAGCATGATATTTAAGAATTAAAATGTTTAAAAACCAAAGATCTATTATATTTGCTATACATTTACAGCATAAAATATAGCAGTCTTTCTATAGTATTTACATAAAAAAAAGCATTTTATCATCGTAAAATAATCTCGTAATGTGTCGAATTTAATTAAATACACACACACACACACACACATACCTTACCTATCTTGCCACACACACGCACACACACACACTCGTAGTGTAGCACTAACACACACACGCACACACACACTATCGTAGTGTAGCACTAACACACACACACACACACACTATCGTAGTAAAAAACACACACACACACTATCGTAGTATAACACACACACACACACACTTAACGCCTCACCCACGAACCCACTTACTACCTAAATAACCAGGGAGCTAGAGGCATAAGACAATGGCCGATAAATTAATGGATATTCACAATGAAAATATACACAAATTTACCCATTTTGTAAACAATATTTGGTGGTTTAAACATTTGGACACTCAAAGTAATAAACCAACCAATTAAAATTCTATGAAAGTCCCTAAAGTTAATTAGCCAACTAACAAAATGTCATTAACTTTGGGAACTAATGTAATAAAAAGCCAAATATCCATTTCCTCCCTGCATACAATTACGTACAGAAGGGTTAGTTTTAAATGAAAAGATTTAACAATATCCTAATTTATAAAGTTGTAAGCTTTTTTTATCTGTAGAGAAGGGACCGCTGAAACGATATGGTTCACTTTTACAGTGAAGCTTTTTATAGTTTTTGGGAAAGGTTTTAGGCTATTTTATTTTTATCAAAAAAGTCGTTTGTTATTTTAAGCTATTTTTCTGCCCTTTTATATCCCTTTGGATATTAGAAAAATATAAATTTAGATTTGGTTTCTTTTTATACATTAAATAATATTTATTTAACAACTGACCCCCCAGGTAAAAATCTGAATGTGTGAGAAAGAAAAACAGAGAGAGAGGGAGAGAGAGAGAGAGAGAGAGAGAGAGAGAGAGAGAGAGAGAGAGAGAGAGAGAGAGAGAGAGAGAGAGAGAGAGAGAGAGAGGGGTTATACTCAACAAATGCCTATCTTAGAAAACGCTTATAATAAAAACTTTGGTTCATGGAAAGAATACAAAGGATACAAATACAACAAAACCTGCAAACTTGTTTCCTTTCCATGACCTAAAACTTATAAATTATTTTGTGTTTTAAAGCTTATTTTGAATATCTACTATAAGTAGCCCTCTTTCTGTTTAAGTTAATAAATTATATTTAAGTAATACACACATCCTAAATATAAATTGTTATAATAATGTAACAGGATGTCTGTATGTTTGTCTGTTCTAAAGGATCTTGCTAACAGCTGAACCAGTATGGTTCTCCTTTACAGGGTAGCTCGTCATAAGTTCTTGAAATGTTTATAACTATTTTGGAGGAGAATACCACCACCCTCCAAAACGATTTATACATTATACATTAAAAATTTTAATTTTTAAAATTTTAATTTTTATGGAAGTTTGAAGCTTTTTTAGCAAGTAGTAAATATTGAGATAGGATGAGGATGCTATGTTACAATCGACAACTATAAATCAGCTGACCTTATATCCATATTTGGTAATATCTTTTCGATTATCGATAAAAATTGTTTAATCTCCCCGTAAAAAGAAATTATAAACCTTTTTGGTTAGTTTGATATGTATGTAACAAAAGAATTTATTCTACTCTAAATTTGCAAGTAAACCTTAACAAAAAGATTGTTATTTGTCGATTTTGATAGGTTTTAAGATATGTATAATAAAACACAAAATACATCAATGTTTTCAAGGGAATAAATTCGTTTTTTTAAAGTTTGATTTATTTTTAAATGGGAAGTAATTAAGACTTAATTCTCAAAATAGTACTCTTAAAAAACATTAATCAGTGACATATATCAACTATTTCCCAGCTTCGTGAACACTTTAATAGGAAATTTTAACATGTCTAGATTAACAATAAGAGCTGCTTGTAACGTACAAAAGTACAAACGTACAAACTGACATACAGACGTAAGGAGGGACTGATCCCAATTATAGAATGGCTTCGCTTTCAAAATTATCTATTTTACCTTTTCTTATCATAAAATTTAAGTAATGTATCTATTAAATAACAAATTAGATGGCGGGTTCATTTCCCCCTTTTTGTTTGACTATAAGTAGAGCCCCCAGTCTTGTCTTTTTTTCCATGAAAAGGTAATAAAGTACATATTAATATTTTTAATAAAAAATGTTATTGCATAATAATAGTTAACCGAAATTCCGTATCATAATAAACAAATAATTTTGTCACTTATAATGTTTTTTTATCATATACTTCCTTTTTTTCATCTCTTTATTTATGAAAAATTTGCGTTATTTCTTGTTGGGAAAAATATAAAAAAATTGTTTTAATTTAAGCTTTTCTAAATTAAGATTTTATTTCATCAAAATTACCTACAGTTTAATTGAAAAAGAATAGGTAATAAATTAATAATTAAAAATGTTTTGATTGATTTTTTCATTTCAATTAAAACACCTTTTCTCCTTTTCCCACTGTTCTACATGCATAGTTTGAAATAGATAGAACAATAATGGACAGACGGAGCAATCTTAATTGTAGAAAAGCTTCGATTATAACAAGGATTTCATATTTAAACATGTGAAGCTTATTAAATTAGACTGCCTGATAAGCGAACTCTTTAAAACTAGGAATATTGTTGAGAAAAATAGATATATTTTGACTTAAGTCCATGCTCCCAGCTAGTACCTCTTTAAAATACCTATTCTAATATGACTAAATCTAACCTAACCTAAATTAATTGTTGTCCAATTAGGTTTTAGGATTTTATCTTATATTATAAAGCTTGATAATAGAAATTCTTTGTATTATAACATAATGCCTGACCTACAGTAAAACAATTATGACAACATCCATAAAAGAGAAGCTCCATAACAGTAGGAAAAACGAACATAAACCCTTGAGTGTCAGAACTAAATAAGCAGAAGAATATAAATGTATATTTGTCAACAAAATTGTAGGCAAAACTGCTAAAATACAGACACTGTTTAAGGACATACTTACATTTTTAGGACTTGATTTTGGAGATGCTTCGCTTATAACATTATACCTAGATGTAATAGGAAATGGTATTAAAACAAGGATGACAACATCCATAAAAGTGAAGCACTGAAACGTTAGGACAAACAGACGTGAACACTTATATAGTGTCAGACCTGAATAATTAGATTATAAATGTATAAGAGTCGGAGCAAAATTGTAAGTAAATTTGTTGAAAATCTGCTTTATACAGGATAATGTTTATGGACATATTTACATATTTAGAACTTGATTATAGAGTTGCTTTGCTTATAATATTATACTTTGTTGTCCTAGGAATCAATATACCAAAAATTAGATCAATCGGATGATTAGATCACATAAACAATTGTTGTTAAACAAGGATGACAACATCCATAAAAGCGAAGCACTGAAACGGTAGGACAAACGGACATTAACACTTGTATAGTGTCAGAACTGAATAATCATAATATAAATGTATAAGAGTCAAAGCAAAATTGTAAGTAAATTTGTTGAAAAACTGCTTGATACAGGATAATGTCAGGACATACATACATTTTTAGGACTTGATTATAGAGTTGCTTCGCTTATTACATTATACTTTGTTGTCCCAGGAATCAATATACCAAAAATCAGATCAATCGGATGATAAGATCACATAAAAATTAGTTGTTAAAAAAGTAAAAAAATCTTTATGTTTAAAATGGACGTACGGACATTTTTGTGATAATAATAGAGTTGCTACGCTTTCTAAATCGTACCTAACTATTAAAGGAATCACCATGCAAAATTTAAAATCGATAGGTGAATTCTAACATGCCTAAATTAACGAAAAAAAAACATCCGTTACGGACGGACGGACCGACCCTAATTATAGAAAAGCTTCGCTTTTAAAAAGTAAAATTTGTTGTTAAAAAAGTAGAAAAATCATTATGTTTAAAATGGACGTACGGAAATTTTGGTAATGATTATAGAGTTGCTACGCTTTCTAAATCGTACCTAACTACTAAAGGAATCACCATGCAAAATTTTAAATCAATAGGACAATTCTAACTTGCCTAAATTAACGAAAAAAGCTATCCGCTATGGACGGACGTACGGACAGGCTGACCCTAATTATAGAAAAGCTTCGCTTTTAAAAATCAGATATAAAGATTGATTATAAGATATAAAAAAAAACATTAAAAAGGTTGGACATGCGGACTTTCTAGTAAGGATTATAGAGTTGCTACGCTTCATAAATCTTTACTTAACTGTTATAGGAATTATCATGCAAAGTTTGAAATCGCTAGGACAATTCTAACATGTCTAAATTAACAAAAAGAGCTAACCGTTACGGACAGACTGGCTTTAATTATAGAAAAGCTTCACTTTCAAAAACAAACAATAAACTACCCTGCCTTTTTGTCAAATAAGAGAGAGTTTTGTAAAATTAGGGTCAGTCCGTTCGTAATGGTTAGCTCTTTTCGTTAATTTCGGCATGTTAGAATTGTCCCATCAATTTCAAACTTTGCATGATGATTCCCATGACAGTTAGGTACAATTTATAAAGCTTAGGATTTTGACAACATGTTGTTGTATAATATGCTTCTCCTATTCATCTGATTTTTGGAATATTGATTCTTAGGACAACAAGGTAAAGTATTATAAGCAAGGCAACTCTACAATAAAATCCTAAAAATGAAAGTATGCCCTTTTATTTGATTCTATATATGTGCAATTTTGCAACACATTTATGTATAATTTTGTTTAGACTTAAAAATTAATGTTCTGCTTCTGAAACTCTATAAGAGTTATTGTTTTAAATAGTTAAAATAGTTAAAACCTTCCCTGGACTAATAAGAAGCTACAGACAAAAAAGCTTACTACTTTATACAATAGGATACATCTGTGCTTCGCTAATAACGGATGTTGTCATCTTTGTCAATTGTGAATTAACATTTTTAGTAGCGAAGCTACTCTATAATTTGAAATGTCCGTCTGTCAATCTGTCCGTATGTCTTAGTTTGGGGGAAACATGATTTTCTCGGCTCCTATAAAATATAAAAGGCTGAAACTTTTTGTCAACATTCTTATAATTGATTATCAATTTGCATTAATTATTACATTGTTCCTAAACAATTGAAGTTAAGAATGATAATACAAATTTTGAAATTCATAGGGTAATTCTAGCATGCCTAAATTAATTATCGGCATTTTTTTTCTAGCTAGGCAGGCAAGGGAGCCGAGCGCTGCGGCTAGGCAGGCAAGGGGGCAGAGTGCTGCGGCTAGGCAGGCAAGAGGGCCGAGCGCTGCGGCTAGGCAGACTAGGGAGCCGAGCGCTGCGGGCTTAGGGCGGACAAAGTAACCATAATTTTAGAAAAGCTTCGCTTCAAAAGATTCATAATGATATTAATTTTTCTATTCATTGTCCTCTTTCAATATTAATGCGATATTCTTAAATATCTTATTCCCATTATTATTAAATTTTCTTTAAAAAAATATCTCATAACTTTTTAATAGAAAGTTTGCCCATTTCGTCCATAAAGTGTTAACGCACTATTATATTCGTGTTCCCCACCCAACTATAAATTCCAAGTACACCTCTCATAGTACAAAACTGTATAAAAAGTCGTCAAAAAAGGAACACGTAAAAATTTAAGATATCTGACAGTACAAGCAGGACATTCAGGACCCTTTTAGACTCCACCGATATGGTAGCTTCTCATAGGTCCTAGGAAGGTTTATATCTACAGGGTGCGCCACGTTTTCTAAATTGTAAACAAAAGAACATAAAATCGTCAATTTTAGAGGTTTTATTAAATTTTAAAAACTGGGAAGCAAGCTAGGTATATGACTATTAGGTCATTGATAAAATCGTAGTAAAATGTATCTAACAGTATCCCCAGCAAGTTGCATAACTCTACCTCATCTACAGATGGGCTGAGGTCCGATTAAGGGGTCCCTAGTCGAGATTATACCACCTAAGTTTTTTATAGTGGGGTCAAACGTCCTGATTGGTCAAGTAGTTTTGACGCTATGGCCGTTTTAAAAAAGTCCGGTTATATGTGGCGCACTCTGTATATTAAGGGAATGGGTAGGGTACTCCCAACCTAGAAATCCCCCCCCCCCCTAAACAATTGTAAAGCAACCAAGTACTTTTACACCCAGGAATAAAAAAATCCCAAAAAATAACAGACAATCAACATTTCATGTAAGCTCCCTGATATAGCAACAGAGTAACCTATTCCACAGACTTCCTTAAATAACCTCCCCAGTTTATAAACTCAATAACATACCAAATGACAAACCACGCGTATTATTAAAATTAAATAGATTGATTAGAAACGGTTTGAAAATCTATAGTGTACGTATATTCTTATGTGAATTATGTGAAATTTGTCTCAAACTATACACGATCTTACTGAACTATGCTCTCGTATTTTTTAATCTCTATGATTATGACAAAGTATTAAATGTTTGTACACTAACCCTTTTTTGATGCTATTAACAAAGGTTTCGTTGCATACATATGAACACATATAAATAAACTAGTTACGTTATGATATAAAGTATACTTTAAAATTTGAGAGGTCCTATTGAATCCTTTATGTATTTATTTAAAAAGTTAAGGTATAAATGGATACATAAAGATACACAATGTACATTTATATATGCTTGAGCTTGGTCATCCCTTCTGTTTAATATTATTTTTTTCTGTCGTGGACAAAGTCCACAGAGAAATGTTTTTACGACCCCATGGGAAATTCAATCTGAAATGAAAGGGAACACGTAACCTTGGTTATATATTTGTTTCTGTTATAACCAGGTTGACAATTTGACATATTTACGGCAATGATTTAAGAATTTGTTTACTTGAATTTGAGCAGCTAAGACCCTTGCATCTAGATGCTTTGAAATTGAAGGGGAATAAATTTGCAGAAAACTATCCTAAAACAGTCCCAATAATGAAAATTGATGAATAGATATTCTAAATCCATCCTTTGGCCTATGAGAAGCTTCTCTAAATTCAAGAACTTTATCAATACAGAAGTTATTGAAATATTGAACTACAGACAAAAAACTTTACTACTTTATACAAAAAGATATATTAGTTATAATGTACCTTTTAAACCAATTAAAAACTTTTATCCTAACAATGCATGGAAAAAAAATAAGGCTAAATTTGCGTTCAAATATTAATTTCTGACAAAGCAGTTATAAATCTTAGACTTTTAAGTAATATAATTTTAGTATAAATAGTAATATTATATTTTATGTAACACTTTGCAATTTTTGTCAGAGTTAATTGAATACATTACAAATATAAAAAAATATGTGGGTGTGGCTACCTTACTTCAATTGCAACATTTTACCATTTACATTTGTTGTTATGTATTGTTTATAAAATTTATTGAAATACCTATGAGAAGACACATGAACATACATTTATAATACAATTATATAATCAAACTATTTGGATATTTTAGTTTTAACCTCTCTTTTTCTTGCAGACAATAACACCATTAATCATTCATAACTTTTCAAATTTGTTTTCAAACATAACAGAAAGGGTCAGGTGCCAAAGAAAGGAATGAGAAATGAAAACAAAAGAATTAAAAAAATAATAAGTTTGAGGTAGAAAAGTTAGAAATATTTCGAAGAATTGTAATTTGTTGTTAACGTAATTAATGAAAATTAATCATGTAATTTTCTAATTGACTTGCACAGAAATAGTTTTGAATTTGTATAATGAATTCAACTTATGTAACAGTAGATCAGTTTTAAAATTTCATACATTTTAAATTATTAGCTATTATACATTTAAAAGATGTGGAATTGCTGCTACCCTTTGTCTACCTATTCAATGTGTAATGGCCTATAAATTTAAACTTTTATTTACTAAGTATATTTGCGATTACTTTTATTTAATGAAATCTTCCAATTTTTAACATGTACAAAACGGCCTGCTTAATTGCTTCAAGATCCATGTCAGATCTATATAGGAAATAAATGTCTATAAACGAGCTCAAGTTTTCCAAGGAATATTTGTTTAAAACTCATAGTGCTCCAATAATCCATAATAAACTCTCATTGCCCAGAACGATAAGACCCATTATTTTACTTTATTAAAAATAAATTCCTTTTTTTAATTTCATGTTGCTATTTACCTTATATCAATGTATTTAATTTCTAATCATAAAAAAGAAAATTTAGATTTATAATATAATAAATTTTAGAAAACTCTATTTTAAAAGAATTCGATTGTGGCGACACTTTGTGTGTTCAAATATTAAACTAAAATTGTAATCATCATCATTAACCCTTTGGTGATGGAAATGTAAAAAAAAATATAATTTAAAAAATCTTTTTAAAATCATTTAGATTATTAAATATTTACTTTCTTTTAGATAGTAATGCCGGGTGAGGAAAATAGATTTATTGAGAAATAGATATGCATATAGAAAACTAGCCAATAGGGAGATAATTATATCGAGCCAACTCTAGTAATGTATATAGATCAGCCCAGAACCATAGAATTCTCTAACTAATATAGTTTTGTTTGAACTCTAATAACTAAAAAAGTACTACTTTTGTTCAATTGATAGAAATTAAAAATGATATGGTAATTTCACTTAGATTGCATAAATTAACCTCTCTTTTCCCTAAAAAGCTCTCTAATAACTGTTTTAACTGTTTTCCAATCATTTTTATTTAAATTAAGGATATTTTAATTGAAATGCTGCCAAGTATTTGTAAAGGTGAAAGAATATCTATGTTTCATATTCATAGATAACCATACTTTGCATGAATAATTAGTAGGCTGTTAACAGACAGTAACTATAACCAATAACCCAATAGCTAGTACAAATAACAAGTAAGGCAAACTTTAACAGGCCAAAATATTGTTGTAAAATTCATAAAAATATGTATTGACTATTAAAAAATACTTACTTTCAGCAATGCAGCTGAAAAAAAATAGAAAAAAGGCTTCACTATCAGCTGCTGTCTCCATCAGTAACACTGTCAGCTCTAGTCTCCCTCAGCAAAACACATTTTATAAGCTAGAGCTGTACATGTCCTTGTAGATACGACCAAACTGTAGTTGCAGCCCCAACTATCCTTGAGAAAACTTGGTGGTTTGAAGAAAGAATCATCCAATTTAAGCCACAGCCACCCTAAGTGACAGTTGGCAGAACAGCTGTTAATCTAACATATGTAACAATCTTTAATAGTTGAAAATTATTGTTGTATCCTTTAAAATATCCTCAATAATGTCCTATTTACTTCTATTTTTAGAGCATTTCTGCTGCAGTATGAACATTAAATGCTGGACAAAGTAAAAGCATTTTTAAGGTATTAGGTAAATAAGGCAAAAATATCATGTAAAAATATGTATTTTTAAAATATTGTGCATTGATGAATTAGTCATTGTAAAAATAAGTAACTATTTTTGTAAGCTAAAGGTTGCCTATTGTCTAATGATGTATGTTACATGTTATATAATGATTCTTTGAAAGTTTGAATATCAAACCAAAATTAGTTTTACTATCCAACTAGCCTGAGGATTTTTATATTGGGGCCATGTCCCATAATTTTTCTATCATTTACAAATTCATTTAGCTCATGGTTTACTCTCTCTAGTTTGCACTACATGCATAATTATTGAAAACCAATACTTTAAGACTTAATGCTGCTAGGGTTCAGTAGACAGCATTAGTTTCGTTAACTATAGGTAGCAAAATTCAGTGTTCAACAAAACCCAAAAATATTTTACATATATATCCTCTCTCATTTTTCTTCAATAAATATTACTTTTAGAAATCCTTATATTTAAGTTTTTAAGAAAAGTTTTATTAATTTTCAATTAACATTTTCCATGTCATTTAACTACATAAATATATTTTTAAAATTTGATTAATTTTTTAATTGTTAGACATTTAGTTTATTATCAAAGTTTCTAGATAGGAAAACCTGAATTAAAACATAGCTATCTCTGTTCTTGCAATTCACTTGGTTGCTAAATATCAAGCAGCCACCTAGACAGAAGGCAAAGTTCTGAATCTTCTTCTATCCTACTATGTAAAGTAGTAAGGTTTTTTTGTCTGTAGCTTAAGATTGCAATAACTAATGAACCGAACAGGTTCTCCATTTAAAAAAAGTTTCATTTAGGTCTTAGGGTAGTTATAGCCCATTTAATATTTTAGGTTAAAGTCGTAGAATGGTTTCAGGCTATTCACCCCTCTCTCTACCACTACAAGTATTAAAGAAGTTAACGAACATTAAAAATTATAAAGCCCCTTCCTCTCATAAAGCTCAGTTGTATAAAGCCGCATTGCTTACAAAAGCCACCCAATAAGCTTGAGCTAAGCCATTTTTTGATACAGCCACCCTTGGCAGCAGCAATTGAATAATTTTTAATTAGCCGCAGCTGAACTAATTAAGTAATTATATATTTAGAAGCCTTAAATGAAGTAAAAGGTTCCAGTGCCTTAAATTACTTCAGCCAACACTGATAACCTTATACAAAATTTTCGGGTATAGTCCTTTCCATGACATCGCTCCATATGGGGCGATGATTTTCTATAGCTCCTTCAAGGAGCTATAGCATAGCCTCTTATCATATGGAGCGATGTGATAGCCCCTTTTAAGGAGTGTTCATATCGCCCCTTATGATAAGAGGCTATGCTATAGCTCCTTCATGGCCTCTTAATAGCTCCTTTAAAGGGGCGTTCATATCGCCTCTTATGATAAGAGGCTATGCTATAGCCCCATGATGGCTCCTTTATAGCCTCTCCATCGCCCCTCCGTAGTCCCTTACCTTAATTTATATAACAACCCACTTGATGGCCCCTACATCGCTCCTCCATCGCCCCTTCTCCAAATTTATATTACATTGTACTTTGATGGCCCCTACATCGCTCCTACATCGCCCCTTCATCGCTCCTACATCGCTCCTTCATCGCTCCTTCTCCAAATTTATATTAAATTGTACTGTGATGGCCCCTACATCGCTCCTACATCGCTCCTTCTCCAAATTTATATTAAATTGTACTGTGATGGCCCCTACATCGCTCCTACATCGCTCCTTCATCGCTCCTACATCGCCCCTTCATCGCTCCTTCTCCAAATTTATATTACATTGCAACTTGATGGCCCCTACATCGCTGCTACATCGCTCCTTCATCGCTCCTACATCGCCCCTCCATCGCTCCTACATCGCTCCTTCTCCAAATTTATATTAAATTGTACTGTGATGGCCCCTACATCGCTCCTACATCGCTCCTTCATCGCTCCTACATCGCCCCTTCATCGCTCCTTCTCCAAATTTATATTACATTGTACTTTGATGGCCCCTACATCGCCCCTCCATTGCCCCTCCATCGCTCCTACATCGCCCCTCCATTGCTCCTTCATCGCTCCTTCTCCAAATTTATATTACATTGTACTTTGATGGCTCCTACATCGCCCCTCCATCGCTCCTACATCGCCCCTCCATCGCTCCTACATCGCTCCTTCTCCAAATTTATATTAAATTGTACTGTGATGGCCCCTACATCGCTCCTACATCACTCCTACATCGCTCCTACATCGCTCCTTCATCGCTCCTACATCGCCCCTTCATCGCTCCTTCTCCAAATTTATATTACATTGTACTTTGATGGCCCCTACATCGCCCCTCCATCGCTCCTACATCGCTCCTTCATCGCTCCTTCTCCAAATTTATATTAAATTGTACTGTGATGGCCCCTACATCGCTCCTACATCGCTCCTTCATTGCTCCTACATCGCCCCTTCATCGCTCCTTCTCCAAATTTATATTACATTGCAACTTGATGGCCCCTACATCGCTCCTACATAGCTCCTCCATCGCTCCTCCATCGCTCCTTCATCGCTCCTACATCGCCCCTTCATCGCTCCTTCTCCAAATTTATATTACATTGCAACTTGATGGCCCCTACATCGCTCCTCCATCGCCCCTTAATAGCCCCTTACCTTAATTTATATAACAAAGCTCCTATATGGCCTCTCTATCGCCCCTTAATAGCCACTTAATTTAATTATATAACATTGCCCCTACATAGCCTCTCCATCGCCCCTTAATAGCCCCTTACCTAAATTTATATAACAAAGCTCCTATATAGCCTCTCCATCGCCCCTTAATAGCCCCTTACCTTAATTATGTAACATAGCCCCTACATAGCCTCTCAATCGCCCCTTAATAGCCTCTTACCTTAATTTATATAACATAGCCCCTACATAGCCTCTCCATCGCCCCTTAATAGCCCCTTACCTTAATTTATATAACATAGCCCTACATAGCCTCTCCATCGCCCCTTAATAGCCCCTTACCTTAATTTATATAGCATAGCCCCTACATAGCCTCTCCATCGCCCCTTAATAGCCTCTTACCTTAATTATGTAACATAGCCCCTACATAGCCTCTCCATCGCCCCTTAATATCCCCTTACCTTAATTATATAACATAGCTCCTACATAGCCTCCCCATCGCCCCTTAATAGCCCCTTACCCGATTTTATATAACATAGCCCCTAAATAGCCTCTCCATCGCCCCTTAATAGCCCCTTACCTTAATTTATATAACATAGCCCCTACATAGCCTCTCCATCGCCCCTTAATAGTCCTTTACCTTAATTTATATAAAATAGCCCCTATATAGCCTCTCCATCGCCCCTTAATAGCCAATTTATATAACATAGCCGCTACATAGCCTCTCCATCGCCCCTTAATAGCTCCTTACCTTAATTTATATAACATAGCCTCTCCATCGCCCCTTAATAGCCCTCCATCGCCACTTAAAAGCCCCTTACCTTAATTTATATAACATAGCCTCTACATAGCCTCTCCATCGCCCCTTAATAGCCCCTTATATCCTCCTTCAAAACAGTTATACACCTTCCCAGGATCTATTGGAAGCTACCCTATAAAGGAGAACCATATTGGTTCTGCAGTTAGCGATCTTCTTTGATACATACAGACAATGATCCTGTTACTTTTTATAAGGATTAAAAATAAAATGGCCTAAAGCCATCTCATTACCCATAGGAAGCTTCACTGTAAAGGAGAACCATGTCGGTTTAATGGTTAGCAAGGTACAGACAGACATACATACAGACAAAGATCCTGTTACTTTATTATAAGGATTAAAATAAAATAGTTATTAACCTCCCCAGGACCTATGAGAAGCTACCCTATTAAGGAGAACGATCTCAGGACCTATAGGAATCTTCACTGTAAAGGAGAACCATATTGGTTCAGCGGTTAGCAAGATCCTTCGGTACAGACAGACATTCATACATACAGACAAAGATTCTGTTAATTTATTTTAAGAAATACAGATAAAATTGTTATAAACCTTTCCAGGCCTAAAACCATCTCAGGACCTAATTTCTGCCGTTGACAACTCGAGTTAAGTTACTATATTATTTTTACAATGTTTAACTTATCTGTTATTATTGGCTGACGAAAAGTTTGGGCAAAAAAAAAATTTATTCTTCAATGAAATATCTCTCCAGTATAATTTTGCCAAGTGCTAATTTATTAAGAATAAAGTTTGCCACAAATTTACCAAAAAATCTCATTGTCATTTCGCCAGGGAGGATTAGGATAGTTCCCAAAGTGTTATAAGTTGGCTTATCCAAGAGTGCTGTCTAGTCTCCAAAGTTTTATAATACCGTTTTCTTATTCGTTAGATTAACAACCTTGGGGACTTTTTATTGTTTTGTGATTGTTTAGTTCATTAAGTTGAGTGTCTAAATGTTTCAACCACTAATTCTAAACTAAAGAAGGGGTAATTTTGTGAATCATCAATGGGAATAATTAATATATAAACATACATATATATACAGTGTTTTTTTTTATGAGAGCATTTTTGAAAGCAATTTTACCCTACTTATAGTTATCAGAATTTAATGATTAATGGCTTATTCTCTTCGTTTTTTATAACCATTAACAGAAAAGCAAAAAAATATTTCAGTTTTTATTTAAAAAGTACAGTAAATTCAAAATTTCAAAACATGGGTGTCAACATCTAAAATAGTTATTTCTCGCATCGTATTATAAACGGCTTTCCGCGGATATAGAAAGTACAATTATGAGATTAAAACTAGTTTTTTTAGCCCCGAGGTGCAGAAGGCACCGGCTAAAAAAACTGGGTTTAATCTTATGATTGTACATATCTATATTCGTAGAAAGCTGGATATAATACGATGCTAGACATAGTTTTTTCGTATGGATGAGAACCGGTTCCTATCCACCGGATTCAAATGAATACGAGAAATGGTTTTAGCGCATTTTTCTTATGCTCAAATCTTCTACCCTTTCCAAGAATGGAGGGAGTACATTGGGGGGCCAGTATTCCCTCCCTGGTTGAGATATGGCCTTCAAATTTCAAAATGTTCTAGTACATGTCACAAGTAGTATCTATATAAATTTTTAGCTCAATATCTCAACTTTGAAGCGTTTTGCAGCCATTCTTGCAAAGGTAGATTATAAGAAAAATGCACTAAAACCATTTTTAGATGTTGACACCTAAGTTTTAAATTTTTTAATTTACTGTACTTTTTGAATAAAAACTGAAATATTTTTTGCTTTTCTATTAAAGGTTATAAAAAAGAAGAGAATAAGCCATTAATCATTAAATTCTAATAACTATAAGTAAGGTAAAATTGCTTTCAAAAAAGTTCTCATAAAAAAACACACTGTATATATGTATATATATCATTTTATCGACAATCGTCTTATCCCTGTAGATCTCTGATTATCAGAGCATTTTTGAAATATTTGCTGCTTATTTTTTGGCTGCCTTTGGCAAAATAATTTTTTTTCATAAAAAATGTATACAAAATTATCGTATTAATTTGGTAAATATATCATTGCACTTGAATTATTTTTAAGTCACTAACGGCTAATCCCATAGATGACCCTAGGAGTACTTTAATGAATAGATGTGGTGGAGAGGGGGGGGAGGGGGAAGGTTAAGAATTTAAGGGAAGTGATACCTTCCGGGGGCTGAAAGTGTTAGTCCCCTCCCCAAAATGAAAACTTTTCCTGCGAGTAAAATAAGCTTCAATGTAAAGGAGAAGCATATCGGTTCAGTTGATACTGATAAACATCCTGTTACTTTAATGTAAATATTAGTTTAAGGATAGTCTGTATAATCTCAGGGATAAAGGAAACATTAGGCAATTTTTACAATAGTCTCCAAAGTTTTATAATGAAGTTTTCTTATTCGTTGGCTCAAAACTTTGGGGACTTTTGTCATATTTTGGTTGTAGTGTTGCAATTTTGTGTATCGTTATTAGGGATGGATAAAAATTTATCGGCCATTGTCTTATTCCTTTAGATCCTTGGTATAATCAACTGAATAACAGTTCCAACAACAAAAATTAAGATATTGCTTCGCTTTTTATGGACAAATATCCTGTTATTTTATTATAAGGAAAAAAAATAAACTATCTTAAAATCATCTCAGTACTCAGCGGTTAGCAAGATCCTACGGTATAGACAGACAGACATACATCATATCATATCAAATGGGGGGGGATTTTTTTGTTTTTGGGGGGGTTGGGGGTATCCCACCCCCCAAGAAAATAGCCTAAAACCACCACAGGACCAGTAGGTATATTCCCTGAATAGTAGAATATAATCGGTCCAGTGGTTACCGAGATCTTAAGGGACTGACAGACGGACAGACAGACGGACAGACAGACGGACAGACAGACGGACAGACAGACGGACAGACAGACGGACAGACAGACGGACAGACAGACAGACGGATGGACAGACATCATTCTACTTTGTATTATAGATTTACGCTAATTTTAACAAAATTTATGTTTGACCTCCTGATTTTAGAGCTTTGCTTTTGTGAATGTTGTTATCCTTGTTATCTTGCTTTTTTTTCCTTTTTCATAACCTATTATATAAAGTAGTAATCTTTTTTTTGTCTGTAGAAAAGCTAACCGCTGAACCTATATGGTTCTCCTTTACAGTGAAGCTTCTTTTAAGTTCATAGAGGGTTTATAATTATTTCGAGGGAGGGTATCTCCACCCTCCCAGAAAATTCACCCCAAGAAAAATATTACCCCATCCCCACAAAAAATCTTTTTAACTTTTTAAAAGCAAAGCTTTTCTATATTAAGGATCAGTCCGTACGTCCGTAACGGTTAGCTATTTTCGTTAATTTAGGCATGTGATTCCTGTAGTAGAAAGGTACGATTTAGAAAGTCTATAATCATTATCAGAATATCCATACGTCCATTTTAAGCATACTAATTATTAACTTACAACAAATTTTTATGTATCAAAATTATCCGATTAATCTGATTTCTGGGATACTGATTCCTAGGACAACAAAATAGAATGTTATAAGCGAATCATATCTATAATCAAGTCCAAAAAATGTGAGTACGTCCTTAAGCATTTTCCTGCATGTAAGCAATTTCTCAATAAATTTACTTACAATTTTGTTTCGAATTTTAAATTTATGTTCTGACTATTCAGTTCTGACACTCTACATTATTAATGTTCATTAAAGGACGCCTGCAAGAAATAACACGCTTTAACTGCTAAAAGACTGCCACAAGAGGACCCAATACCCCAAATTATAAGCCTTCAGCTTCAATAACAAAAAAGTTCTAGGCATTTCAAAATAGCATTTTATGTACAATGGAATTTTTGAAAGATTTCCAATGCTCATAAAAGAAAAAACAATATTAATTTACGTTGCCTAGACATAAAATTATAACCTTATCTTTGTCAGAAACTTAGATTGCCTGTAACTGATTACATTTTTACAATAAAAACACCACATTTCATAGTCAAAATCTATGAAAAAAAATCGATTTAAATTGCATTTTTAAACAAAAATCATAGCGGAAACAAAGGGGTAAACTAATACAAGCTTAGCTGTGATTGGTTGTTAAGCTGATTCAGCCTTCTGATTGGCTACAGTACATTCGGTACAACGCAAGTAAAACTTATTTTTTTTTAATGATTTTGACTATAAAAATGGGTATTTTTATTGTAAAAATATAATTAGTTACTGGAAACCTAAATTTATGACAAAAAAAATAAGCTTATAATTTTGTTTCTAGGCCACGTAGTTTAATTTTAAAGTTTTCAACATGAGCATTGCAATTCTTTCAAAATTTCCATTGTACATAAAATGTCATTTTAAAATGCCTAGAACTTTTTTGTTATAGAAGCTGAAGGCTTCAAATTTGGGGTATTTGGTCTACTTGTGGCAGTCTTTCAGCAGTTAAAGCGTGGTATTTCTTGCAGGCTTCCTTTAAACTTTTTTCTACCGTTTCAGAGCTTTACTTTTATAAATGTTGTCATCCTTGTCATCCTTTTAAAACTTAAATTTAAAACTGTAGAGGGTCACATTCCTTCCTTACCTTAATGCCCTACCTTCTATAATGAAGGGGCAATACAATTACAGAGGCTGTACAGGAGCCATAAAGGGCCTATGTTATATAAATTAAGGTAAGGGGCGATGAAGAGGCTATGAAGGGGCTATGTTATATAAATTAAGGTAAGAGGCTATTAAGGGGCGATGGAGAGGCTATGTAGGGGCTATGTTATATAATTAAGGTAAGGGGCTATTAAGGGGCGATGGAGATGCTTTGTAGGGCCTATGTTATATAAATTAAGGTAAGAGGCTATTAAGGGGCGATGGAGAGGCTATGTAGGGGCTATGTTATATAAATTAGGGTAAGGGGCTATTTAGGGGCGATGGAGAGGCTATGTAGGGGCTATGTTATATATATTAAGGTAAGGATTATATAAATTAAGGTAAGAGGCTATTAAGGGGCGATGGAGAGGCTATGTAGGGGCTATGCTATATAAATTAAGGTAAGGGGCTATTAAGGGGCGATGGAGAGGCTATGTAGGGCTATGTTATATAAATTAAGGTAAGGGGCTATTAAGGGGCGATGGAGAGGCTATGTAGAGGCTATGTTATATAAATTAAGGTAAGGGGCTATTAAGGGGCGATGGAGAGGCTATGTAGGGGCTATGTTATATAAATTAAGGTAAGGAGCTATTAAGGGGCGATGGAGAGGCTATGTAGGGGCTATGTTATATAAATTAGGGTAAGGGGCTATTCAGGGGCGATGGAGAGGCTATGTAGGGGCTATGTTATATATATTAAGGTAAGGATTATATAAATTAAGGTAAGAGGCTATTAAGGGGCGATGGAGAGGCTATGTAGGGGCTATGCTATATAAATTAAGGTAAGGGGCTATTAAGGGGCGATGGAGTGGCTATGTAGGGCTATGTTATATAAATTAAGGTAAGGGGCTATTAAGGGGCGATGGAGAGGCTATGTAGAGGCTATGTTATATAAATTAAGGTAAGGGGCTATTAAGGGGCGATGGAGAGGCTATGTAGGGGCTATGTTATATAAATTAGGGTAAGGGGCTATTTAGGGGCGATGGAGAGGCTATGTAGGGGCTATGTTATATATATTAAGGTAAGGATTATATAAATTAAGGTAAGAGGCTATTAAGGGGCGATGGAGAGGCTATGTAGGGGCTATGCTATATAAATTAAGGTAAGGGGCTATTAAGGGGCGATGGAGAGGCTATGTAGGGCTATGTTATATAAATTAAGGTAAGGGGCTATTAAGGGGCGATGGAGAGGCTATGTAGGGGATATGTTATATAAATTAAGGTAAGGAGCTATTAAGGGGCGATGGAGAGGCTATGTAGGGGCTATGTTATATAAATTAGGGTAAGGGGCTATTCAGGGGCGATGGAGAGGCTATGTAGGGGCTATGTTATATATATTAAGGTAAGGATTATATAAATTAAGGTAAGAGGCTATTAAGGGGCGATGGAGAGGCTATGTAGGGGCTATGCTATATAAATTAAGGTAAGGGGCTATTAAGGGGCGATGGAGAGGCTATGTAGGGCTATGTTATATAAATTAAGGTAAGGGGCTATTAAGGGGCGATGGAGAGGTTATGTAGAGGCTATGTTATATAAATTAAGGTAAGGGGCTATTAAGGGGCGATGGAGAGGCTATGTAGGGGCTATGTTATATAAATTAGGGTAAGGGGCTATTTAGGGGCGATGGAGAGGCTATGTAGGGGCTATGTTATATATATTAAGGTAAGGATTATATAAATTAAGGTAAGAGGCTATTAAGGGGCGATGGAGAGGCTATGTAGGGGCTATGCTATATAAATTAAGGTAAGGGGCTATTAAGGGGCGATGGAGAGGCTATGTAGGGCTATGTTATATAAATTAAGGTAAGGGGCTATTAAGGGGCGATGGAGAGGCTATGTAGGGGCTATGTTATATAAATTAAGGTAAGGAGCTATTAAGGGGTGATGGAGAGGCTATGTAGGGGCTATGTTATATAAATTAGGGTAAGGGGCTATTTAGGGGCGATGGAGAGGCTATGTAGGGGCTATGTTATATATATTAAGGTAAGGATTATATAAATTAAGGTAAGAGGCTATTAAGGGGCGATGGAGAGGCTATGTAGGGGCTATGCTATATAAATTAAGGTAAGGGGCTATTAAGGGGCGATGGAGAGGCTATGTAGGGCTATGTTATATAAATTAAGGTAAGGGGCTATTAAGGGGCGATGGAGAGGCTATGTAGAGGCTATGTTATATAAATTAAGGTAAGGGTCTATTAAGGGGCGATGGAGAGGCTATGTAGGGGCTATGTTATATAAATTAAGGTAAGGAGCTATTAAGGGGCGATGGAGAGGCTATGTAGGGGCTATGTTATATAAATTAGGGTAAGGGGCTATTCAGGGGCGATGGAGAGGCTATGTAGGGGCTATGTTATATATATTAAGGTAAGGATTATATAAATTAAGGTAAGAGGCTATTAAGGGGCGATGGAGAGGCTATGTAGGGGCTATGCTATATAAATTAAGGTAAGGGGCTATTAAGGGGCGATGGAGTGGCTATGTAGGGCTATGTTATATAAATTAAGGTAAGGGGCTATTAAGGGGCGATGGAGAGGCTATGTAGAGGCTATGTTATATAAATTAAGGTAAGGGGCTATTAAGGGGCGATGGAGAGGCTATGTAGGGGCTATGTTATATAAATTAGGGTAAGGGGCTATTTAGGGGCGATGGAGAGGCTATGTAGGGGCTATGTTATATATATTAAGGTAAGGATTATATAAATTAAGGTAAGAGGCTATTAAGGGGCGATGGAGAGGCTATGTAGGGGCTATGCTATATAAATTAAGGTAAGGGGCTATTAAGGGGCGATGGAGAGGCTATGTAGGGCTATGTTATATAAATTAAGGTAAGGGGCTATTAAGGGGCGATGGAGAGGCTATGTAGGGGCTATGTTATATAAATTAAGGTAAGGAGCTATTAAGGGGCGATGGAGAGGCTATGTAGGGGCTATGTTATATAAATTAGGGTAAGGGGCTATTTAGGGGCGATGGAGAGGCTATGTAGGGGCTATGTTATATATATTAAGGTAAGGATTATATAAATTAAGGTAAGAGGCTATTAAGGGGCGATGGAGAGGCTATGTAGGGGTTATCTATAATACAAAGTAGCTTGATGTCTGTCCGTCTGTCCGTCTGACCGTCTGTCCGTCTGTCTGTCCGTCTGTCTGTCTGTCCCTTAAGATCTCGGTAACCACTGAACCGATTGGATTCTACTCTTCAGGGAATATACCTACTGGTCCTGTGATGGTTTTAGGCTATTTTCTTGGGGGGTGGGACACCCCCAACCCCCCCAAAAATAAAAAAATCCAACCCCCAAAATTTTTTTTTTTTACATTTTTTGTAAAATCTCAGTAACTGCTGATCAAATTGGGCTCTACCCTTCTGGGAATATACCTACTGGTCCTCTGGTGGTTTTAAGCTATTTTCTTGGGGGGTGGGACACCCCAACCCCCCCAAAAATAAAAAATCCCCCCTTCCAAAATTTTTATTTTTTAAATTTTTTTTAAACAAAAACCAGTAATTGGGGTGGGGGAACCCCACTGCAACATGGGGCGAAGCCCCCATGAATCCCCCCCCCAAAAAAAAAAATCAAAATATTTTTTTTTAATTTTAATTTTTGTGTATGCGAACAACCTAGGTCTAATTTTTACGAGTTGAAATTTTTGTGTATACGGCAAACAACCTGGGTTTAATTTGTACAAATTAAAATTTTTGTGCTTAAAGCGCACAACCTGGGTTTAATTTTACCACAGAGTAATTAAACAAAGAATAATTTTTTGAATATTTCTATTAAGGAGGGTTGACTTCCCAAAACTATATAGGGCGAAGCCCCTAGAGGCTAGGGGCGAAGCCGCTAGTGCTATATAAATTAAGGTAAGGGGCTATTAAGGGGCGATGGAGAGGCTATGTAGGGCTATGTTATATAAATTAAGGTAAGGGGCTATTAAGGGGCGATGGAGAGGCTATGTAGAGGCTATGTTATATAAATTAAGGTAAGGGGCTATTAAGGGGCGATGGAGAGGCTATGAAGGGGCTATGTTATATAAATTAAGGTAATGGGCTTTTAAGGGGCGATGGAGAGGCTATGTAGGAGCTATGTTATATAAATTAAGGTAAGGGACTATTAAGGGGCAATGGAGAGGCTATGTAGGAGCTTTGTTATATAAATAAAGGTAAGGGGCTATTAGGGGCGATGGAGAGGCTATGTAGGGGCTTTGTTATATAAATTAAGATAAGGGGCTATTAAGGGGCGATGGAGAGGCTATGTAGGGGCTATGTTATGAAAATTAAGGTAAGGAGCTATTAAGGGGCGATGGAGAGGCTATGTAGGGGCTTTTTTATATAAATTAAGGTAAGGGGCTATTAAGGGGCGATGGGGCGATGGAGGAGCGATGGAGGAGAGATGTAGGGGCCATCAAAGTACAATGTAATATAAATTTGTGGAAGGAGCGATGAAGGGGCGATGTAGGAGCGATGGAGGAGCGATGGAGGAGCGATGTAGCAGCGATGTAGGGGCCATCAAGTTGCAATGTTATATAAATTTGGAGAAGGAGCGATGAAGGGGCGATGGAGGAGCGATGTAGGGGCCATCAAGTTGCAATGTAATATAAATTTGGAGAAGGAGCGATGAAGGGGCGATGTAGGAGCGATGAAGGAGCGATGTAGGAGCGATGTAGGGGCCATCACAGTACAATGTAATATAAATTTGAAGAAGGAGCGATGAAGGGGCGATGTAGGAGCGATGGAGGGGCGATGTAGGGGCCATCAAAGTACAATGTAATATAAATTTGAAGAAGGAGCGATGAAGGGGTGATGTAGGAGCGATGGAGGGGCGATGTAGGGGCCATCAAAGTACAATGTAATATAAATTTGGAGAAGGAGCGATGGAGGAGCGATGAAGGGGCGATGTAGGAGCGATGTAGGGGCCATCAAGGGACTAAGATATATATAATAGTGAAGGGGCCATGAAGAGGCGATATTTAATTAAATAGCCCCTTGGGATAAGAGGACATATCATCTCCTCTTTAGAAGGGGCGATAAAGGAGCGATAAAGGATCATTTAATCGCCTCTTAGGGCAAGGGGCTATCAAATCGCTCCTTTCAAGGAGTCATAACATCGCCTCTTGTTATAAGGGGCTATTAAATCGCTCCTTTCAAGGAGCCAATACATCGCCCCTTGTCATAAGAGGCGATCAATTAAAATCATCGCCCCATATGGAGCGATGTCATGGAAAGGAATTACTAACTGAACTTAAAATATTTAAAGAAAAGCATATACATATTTTATTACTCGCCTTTATACATCTATAATACAAAATTGCTTGATGTCTGTCCGTCCTGTCCGTCCGTCCGTCAGTCTGTCTGTCCGTCCTTCCGTCTATCCCTTAAGATCTCGGTACCCGCTAAACCGATCGTATTTTACTCTTCAGGGTATATACCTATTGGTCCTGTGGTGGTTTTAAGCTATTTTCTTGGGAAGTGGGACACCCCTAACCCCCCAAAAAACAAAAAAATCCCCCCATTTTTTTCAATTTTCAATTTGATACTGGGGCAGATCCAATTTTTTTCCCGAAAATTTTGAAATTGATACTGTAGTAGCTGAATTTTTTTTTCAAGAAAATTTTGAAATTGATACTGGGGCAGCTCCAATTTTTTTTAATTACCTCTTGGGGCAAAGTCCCTAGAGGCAAGGGGCGAAGCCGCTTGTGTTTATATATAATAAATGTTTTTAAGACTTGCTTGTCAAAAACATTTGAGATATTGGCAAAGAAATTAATTAATTTTTCCATATATACACAAATTGTACTAGTTGAGTAAGCACTTAATGATGTAGAGAAAACAAGAATGACAACATCCTTTAAGCTTAGAACTAGGCAGATCATAATTCATATGATATGGTTAAAATGTTGAGATCCTTATTTTGTTGTGAATATATCATTTTAATAACAGAACTTTGAATTTGAATATGTCAAAAACTATTTGAGGTAAAGAAATGATTTTTCAAATTTATTTTCAATGGCTGCACACGTGGATTCGATTGTCTTTACCTTGGGTTAATTTGATATTATCAATGTTTTTTTATTAGTAATGGTAAAATTACCTCAACTCTATTTCAATCTCAATACTTTGTAGATCAATATTTAAAATATAAAAGTTATGTAACGAACTAGGTATTATATTTAGATTTAATGTTTCAGTATATAAGAAATTTAACAACTAATGCAAAAGTCGTTCAAAAATAATAAAAGAAAAGGATTCTTACAATAAAATAGACCTAATTCAAAATGTACAGTAAAATAAACTGAAAAGTTATTTATGGCATCACATTATTGACAACTTTCCATAGAAATTAAAAATTATAATGTTAAAACCAGTTTTGTTAGCCCCGAGAGGCCTAACAAAACTAGTATTAATTTTATGACTTTTATTGTAACATTCGTTAAATTGTCTTTAATACGATGCTATACATGTTTCTTTTCAGTATCGCCAATTACCGGTTCTAATCCTGCGGATATTAATTGGTTTTGAAGCCATACTGAAATGGACATTATAGATTTGTTCTAGAGATTAATCTGTCCACTTGGATTGTATTTAAGTAACTTTTGCAAGTGAGATTTGAAAAGTTAGAGTGAATTTAGAACATGCAAATAATTTTAGGGGATAGACGGATAAGTCAATCATTCATCTCATTTAATTTAAAAAAATATTTTTCCAATAAAAAAATATAGAAATAAAATGTTGAAGATAAAATTATATTTGTTCTATTACAAAAGCAATTCTTATGTCTTTATTTAGTGCCGGTTCGAACGTTCGTCTATAGGTAAACGTTCATGATCGTACAAAGTAGAATGATGTCTGTCTGTCCGTCTGTCTGTCCGTCTGTCTTTTCGTCTGTCTGTCCGTCTGTCTGTCCGTCTGTCTTTTCGTCTGTTTGTCCGTCTGTCTGTCCGTCTGTCTTTCCGTCTGTCTGTCCGTCTGTCCGTCTGTCTGTCCGTCTGTCTGTCCGTCTGTCTGTCCGTCTGTCTGTCCGTCTGTCTGTCCCTTAAGATCTCGGTAACCACTGAACCGATCGGATTATACTCTTTACTCTTCAGGGTATATACCTATTGGTCCTGTGGTGGTTTTAAGCTATTTTCTTGGGGGGTGGGACACCTTAACACCCCCCCCCCCCAAAAAAAAAAAATCCCCCCCCTCAAAAAAAAAATTCACTCTTCACATAAATTATTGGCAGCAGCACCAGATTTTTAAATTTTTTTTTTAAATTACCTCATGGTGCAAAGTCCCTAGAGGCTAGGGGCGAAGCCACTAGTAAAAGATATAATTATACCTCTTGTTGCAATGCCCCTAGAGGCTAGGGGCGAAACTGCTGGTCTTATTATATAAAGTAGTAAGCTTTTTTTTTCTGTAGCGAAGTATCTTGCTAACCGCTGACCCGATATGGTTCTCCTTTACATTGAAGCTTCCTATATGTCATGAGGTGGTTTTAGGCTATTCTATTTAATAGATAAAGTCTGGGTATGGTTTTAGGCTATTTTTCTGCCCTTATTTATCCTTTAGAATATAGCCTCTAGATGCTAGGGGTGCTGCCGCTTGTATACATATACTTCAATAGTCATATTGGGTTCAAAACATTCAGAGAATTTTCACAATTACGTAGCAACTCAACAATTGTAGATTCATCAATTATTAACAAGTTTTTATATCAATTTTTTAAAGAATTAATTACCATACTAAAAATTTTAAATAATGACTCTTAAGTCAATAAGAAACAATTATATGGGTTTTAAAAATGAACTTTATTAATTCTGAATGAAACCCTTTTTTTTTCTATAATTGTTCATTTTTGATTGTCCAAGTGAATGTTCTCTTGTATAACTGTAGAAATGGTTTTATCATTGATAAACGATTTTTCCTTTATTTCTGATTATTTTTGTAAAATGCTATGTAGGATGAACTGAAATTTAATTTCCAAATGTGTACACAGTTTCCTCGGTGTTTCCTCATCCTATCTCAATATTTACTACTAGCTAAAAAAGGCTTCAAATTTCAAATATATTTTGAATATATTATGTATAAATTGTTTATTGTTCAAACGTTTCAACCACTAATCGTAATCTACAGAAGGGGTAATTTTGTGTATTGTCATTGGGGATGTACATATGTATTAGCACCAGGTACTTTACGTGATTGGATAAGAGAAGATAAATTTTTACTCCAACAAAGATTTAATCTTATTCCATAAAGTTATTAAGCTATGAAGTTTAAATAATTTTGTGAGAAATTGACACTTACAGTCTCAAATACCCTACCTCCCTGGTTTCCACGTCATTTTCAATTTTGTAAGGAGAATATCCAAAAACAAGAAAAGATTAATTCAAAACTTACGGTAATAAAGCATCTCCAAACAAAATACTTTTAATTTCACTTAGATTTTAGAACACAATTCATCATATTGAATTATTGAATAACATATCTGAAATACCCAACATAATTAAATCAGATATCTATGCATGTATTTATATTCATAATTTAAAAACATACTGAACTTAAGAATGTTACATTTATAATATTAAGTTTATCCTTTTTAGTAGCAAAACTATTATTAGAAATGTTTGTCTGTTTTTTAGAGGACTTAATTTTTCAGAGAAGATTCATCTGTAAGTTGTCTGTCTGTCCGTTAATACTGCTCCATGGGGGAGCTGTTGAAATATATTAGCCTTTTTTAAATCTTAAGTTTTCTTTTATAGAGCATCACTTACTTTGGCCGTTCTTGTGTGTTTCTACTTATTAAGCAAATTTGTGGGCAATTATACACAATTATCATATTTTAAATCATCACTATGACATTACAAAATTTGTTTCAAAATTTAAAAAGCTGGAATTCGAACAGTATTTATATTTCATTACCTAAAAATATTTTTGTTTTCAAATAAATTTTAATGAAAAGGTTAAAAAGAAGTTTTACAATTCAAATAAATTGGAACTTATAAAAAAGCTCTTTATAGTGCCATGTTAGAATATTGGACTATTCCAATGTGACGCCATTAAGCATACATTTTAAAATTTTTAAAAAGTTTTTAAATATATTCCCTTTTTATAGCTTCTTTCTAAAATGTATGTATATTTGAAAAATAATACTATATCTCCTGTATGTTAAATTTAAAAGTTGCCTTTCGTTCGTTGCTATGCTAACAGCACTAATAAACAACATCTGCCGTGTCAGACGTGTGATTAAAATGTTTAAGAACTATCTTCATACCTACACTCTTTTTTCTCCATTAACTTTTATTTAAAATAAGATTGTTTGTAATAATTAAAACAACAATGGATATTCCACAGTAATGAATACTATGGTGAGAGAGGGGGTTGTCTAAAAATCAAGTTGAATTAGATTGTTGCATGTAAAGACATTTACAATTACAATCAATTTAGAATATTTTTGAATACCTAATTTTTCATTGGACTTACTTGCGATTTTGTTGTATTTAGACAATTATACTAAAAATAATTTTGACTGATTCAGGTTAATGTTTCACACATGTAGTATCAGAAAACTTTTAACTTTTAGAGGTCGGGCGAGGGTTGAAAATTCGCCGCCGTTTTCATGTTGACCGCCAACTGCCACAAAGTTAAATTTGGAAAGTTTTGATATCTTTGACTGACTTATAGTCGTAAATTAAAAGGTAAGATAAAAGGTTTAGAAATGGATCAGACTTTTCAGGGTTACATTACATGATGCTGAGAAACAGACTTCGATCAACACTTAACAGAATACCTACTTAAAAGAACGTTACACTTTTGGCTAATTTTTTTCTCAATTAAGTATTTCCCATTAACCCTTTGATGAATTTTGTCATATCCATGTCCAAGAAATTATTTTCCAAAGTGCAAATTAGTCTTCCCCTTTCAAATTTTCAATTCATTTTAAAACTTTTGATAGAAAAGTAATGTCTATGTATGTGTGTGTCTGTTTGTACCTGAATATCTTGGCAGCCACTGCGCCGATTTTATTTTCCCTAACCTTAAAAATTCAGGTTAAGGTATAATTTTTAATTTTCTAATTCAACTCTTTCAAGATATTTCGCCCCAGGATAAAATAACTCATCCTAATTTAGATTTTTTATGTATAAAACTGTGATTTAAAGACATAAATATGAAAATAGAATTGTCTCAACCATCACAGGAGCTATGAGAAGTTACTTAAGAAAGATAATTCAATTGGTTCAGTAGTTACTGAGATCTTAAGCTTCAGACAAAAAAACATACTATTTTGATAATAAGATAGGTTAGTAACCTGTAAATAGTCGTAACCAATAACAATAACCACTCTCAGACAAAGGTCGCTTAGTAATTAGTCTGATTCAATTAACTTAATCTCAAACTCTACATTAATGTTTTTTCGTGTTAATTTATCAAATGCTCTGTTAAAGTCAATCTGACTTTAAATATGCAATATTGATTCATTTATAAAATAATTGAATAAGTAATGACGTCTGCATAGCCAAGTAAAGGAATAATCATTTGTTTAAAATATTTGGAATAAGTGTAGATATTGGAAGATATTGGCAGCGTCAATAACATTGAATTCAACTTCTTTAAAGATCTTAAGAAGATAAGCTCTCTCCCTTTTGGAATTTCTTAATGGGTTAAGGGGGAAGGGGGTCTAGCAGCATCTATTCCCCTATTCCTCGGGATAATACTTACACCCCTCCTCTGATTGGTCAGTCGGGTTTACTCCCACTTAACACCAACCCCCTGTGGCTTTGGGTGACTTTGTGTGAGATTGAAGTGTAAAAAAAATTAAATATTCTATCCACGTAATACTATCTATTAATTATAAAATCAATTCCTCTCTCTCAGCTGGAATGTTTATTTTTACGATTGTAGAACAATTATATGATAAATTAATCCCCTGGGTGTAATAGCCAAGTCTATGCGAGAAACTACACGAATAAAGACATAAATATGTATGCAAAAAGGTAAATTAAAAAAAGTAATTAGGTTTGATATTAAATAAAACTATTTGCCTTAGCGTAATTAGAAACCTGTCGGCTTGATATTGGGGAGGAGTTGGGTCTAGACCACTCTTGGTCATACAAGAGACGTTAAAAATTGTGCCTACTTCTGATATGCTTGGAACATGACCTCATTAGTAAAAGCAGGTAGAAAGCATTGGGCCATAACATTGCATCAACTCATAAATAGGCCCAGATAATTTCAAGCAAAGGTCGTTTAATCAAAGGGTTTATTGTCTCTTGAGTAGTCTACCAAATCCTCAACAAGTTTGGATAGAAAATGAGATTTTGATCCCTTTAGTTATCCTTGTTTGTTTGACATGACGTTACAGTTAAAGTTTTTCAAATGTGATAATCCTTTTTTTCTCATCTTGCTTCAGACTTTTGTATGAAAATGAATGCCTAAATATTTCCTAGGGGATTTATACATCCAAATATTCTGACTTTATAAAATCAAGGATAAGAGCTATGAAAACCTGAATTCAAAATTGTCGCAAACTAAACAAAAAACAGAATTATTCCTCTTGGAAGTTTTATAAATTTGAACAAAATTAAATTTTTTCACTTTTACGTGAATTTACCAAAAATTAAAAGTAACTCTTTTTAATTTCTTATATCAAATCTTTTATACTAGCGGCTTCGCCCCGAGAGGTATAATTACATCTTCTATTACTTACCCAGCAAAACGGATCACAAATTTTCGCACCTACCCAGCAGGAACACATTTTCTCGATTAAATAACGAATTCGCAAAATTCGTAAAAAAAAAAAATAGCGATAAAATAACGAATTTGTAAAATTCGTAAAAAAAATGGGGGGAGGATTTTTTTGTTTTTTGGGGGGGTTAAGGGTGTCCCACCCTCCAAGAAAATAGCTTAAAACCACCGCAGGACCAATAGGTATATACCCTGAAGAGTAGAATCGGGTATAGTCCTTTCCACGACATCCCTCCATAAGGAGCGATTCTTCGTATTTTTAAAAAGGCTTTTTATAGGTTATTTTAGATTAGGTTAGGTTATATTGTGTTAGGTGATTGCCCCACAGGGTTAGGTAATTGGCCCCGCAGGGTTAGAGCCCCCCGCAGGGGCTAGAAATAGGAGAAAAGCTACTGTGAAAAATACGAAGAATCGCTCCTTATGGAGGGATGTCGTAGAAAGGACTATACCCGTAGAATCTGATCTTAAGCTTCAGACGGACGGACGGACGGACGGACAGACGGACAGACGGACAGACGGACAGACGGACAGACGGACAGACAGACAGACATCAAGCTACTTTGTATTATAGATATAATGTATCATTTTAGTAGCCAATCTACTCAATGTGATTGTACCTGTTCTTCTGTTAGTGTGTCGTCCGTCTATTGGAAAGAATTCTTCTAACTAAATAATTTGATATTTTTAGTCTTGTTTTCTAACTTTCATTCTTCGTTTAAATTTCTTAGTTTTCTAACTTTAAATTAGTTTTTATTTGATAAATAATGTATTTCTCACATAATAAATAACAGACGTTTATGTTTATGCACAAAACCAGAGATACTGGGAAAGGACAATGTAGAATAAAAAAATCTTCTAATCCTGCAATATTAAAATTATTATGTGAAAGAAAGGGGTATAGTTTGATTTAAACGATTTTCTAAATTGTTTTATACGAATATTTATCCCTGACTCTAGTTTTGATGATATGTCAACTTTTGGCACTTGTATGAAAAACTTTTTATTCCTATGAGAATTCACAAGTATACAAAAGTTAAAAAGAAATATAAACAAGAAAAATGCATAAATATGGAACTTAGAACTCAATATTTGTATCATGCATAATGTGTTCTACATTTCGTAACTTCCCTCGCTTGGTATGCAAAACTGGTTTTAATACTTGTTGGTTGGTTTTAAAGTAAAGCATTTTAAATAAAGATTTAAGTATAAATACGCTTTTTTTATCTCCTTTATTGACATCTTTTTATAGACCCACTGAAAAGTATCACAAAATTGTCTTACTTTTTAAAATGCACAAAAAAAACATTATGAAATCATATTATTAGGATCTATCTGGCCTATTATTTGTCATGCATTGTAAGACGTAATTTTTTATTGGACCCTATACACTGTTTCAATTTCAAGATAAACTTCACCTACCTTTTATTTCGATTAATTGTATGACATTACTATAGATTACCATTATGACTACAGTTAGATATTTTCAATTTTATCATTGAATGTTATGACCGTCTGTGGTCTTGTTTTATACACAAATGTACATTCTGAATTTTTAAAGCGAAGAAGTATAAAAGAAAGAAAGGAAAATGATTAAAAATTGAAAGGCAGAATTTTAAAAGAATTTAAACATTGAGATTAGAAATAAAACAAAAGAAAATAATAAAGTAAACATTTTTTGTCTCTTTTTATACTATGGAAAGTTTCTTTAAGAATTTTAAACATTGCATCTTAATTTTAAAAAAAAACCTATTTCTGTTATCAACGGTTACTATTATTGTGGCATACATTATATATATTTTATAATAATAATTGAAAATTATCAAAACAATAATTAGTAGCACAAAAACATTATTTAACCCTTACAGATCGGGCCCCAATTCCCACCTTAATAGATCGGGGGGGGGGGGGGGCTTCGTGGTTCATGTGTAATTTTAGAGAAAATTACGTTTTCTAGTCATAGCGGTCAGACCGCTCCTTAGCCGCTTTTTATCGGCCAGCCGCTAAATTTTATAACAGCTGTAGAGCGGCCAATTTTGCAGCTAGGATGACCAAAATTTAGGACGAACTTTTATTTTTCATAACAAAAAAATTACTTTTTCTGATCATCGCCGAAAAACATTTTCGGCGGTTACGGCGGTAAAACGGCGGTTGGCGGCGCAAATTAATATTTACGTTTGTTTATTATTGCTCAAGGATTTACCAAAAAAAAGTTTAAGTCTCTAGCTGTTATAGAAGTCACGATATTTATGATATATGTCTGTAGTAAAAGCCGGACAAAAATCGGTCATAAAGTCGGCCAGGGAGCGGTCACGCGGTCATAACACCACTTTTCTCAGAAGGTCATTGATATCTAAGTATTCACCAAAAAAAATTTAGGTTTCTACCTTATACACAAAAGTCATAATGTAGAAATTAAGATTTATTTAGAATTTTTTCGAATTTTTTTTGCTACCCAACCGACTTTGACCGGACAACACGACCGACACAGACCAGATATCCTAATAAAATCAACTCTGGCCGACGTATAATTACTAAACTTAAAAAGTCATGAAGTTACAGCTCTCCATCTTACCTACAAAAAAAAATGAGATTGAAAAAACTAGAGGGGGGCTCTTGGAGCCACCCCCCCCCCCCGATCTGTAAGGGTTAAAGAACAAAATAAACCCAATAGACTCTACGATTTTTAAAAAGACAAGGTAAACATAAGAACCTAGTAAAAGTGTCTGACTCTAATTATGACGTAAAAAAATTAGCCAATGAGAGGCCAGTATACACTGAAATTGACCAATGTTAAAATTTATAGTGGCCTCTCATTGGCTACTTTTTTTACGTCATAATCAGAGTCAGACACTTTTACTAGGTTCTAAACATAGGAACACAGTAGTACAGTATTTGCATTTTCTTTTTTATATATAACATCTACATCTAAATTAAAAGGAAAAAAACCAAATTGTATTATATTATTTCAATTATTTGCTAAATATCCAAGGAAAGCAAAACAATGCATTTTTCCTGGTTCTATCTTATCTAATCTGTAGTTGTTAGTATTGTTAGTATTAGAGTTGCTCTACAACTTACTTTGTCTAGGGTGATATAGATTAAACAAACATCTACATCACTCTACGGATTTATTAACATTCTTTAACACATGCAAAAACAATCTTCAATTATTAAAATATATTTTATGATATTGATCATGAATGTTCTGTAACTAAGGTGGAATGTAACTAACTACTATCTAATAGTCCCCAAACTTTTACAATAACGTTGTTCATTTGTTTTATTAGCAACTTTGGTAACTTTTATTGATCTTATTGGTTGGATTATTAGATTAAGTTTCCAAGCGTTTCAACCACTAATTTTCATGTAATTGTAAAGAGGAGGCAATTTTGTGTATAATCATTGGGGATGTACTTACATTAATTTATCGACCATTGTCTTATCCCTTATGATCCCTGGCTATCTGTACATAGTGCAAGGAAACCAAACATTGAATGTACTTAGAATGAAGTTATGTTTGTAATGTTTATACTCAGAAAATAAAAAGGATGGTAAATTCCAATGTAAGCAAAATATCTTATTTAAATAAAAACGAATAAAACAATTAAATTGGGTAAATATAAAGTGAGAATGGTTATTTATCACATCGTATTCTAACAGCTATCCGCAGATATACAAATGTACAATAAGAACTGGCTATAAGACATACGTAACTGGACAAAGTGTCTAAAAAATCAGCCACATGACGTCATAAAATGAGGAAGATGAGAGGAGTAGTGGGAAAGAAAAGCCCTAAAAAAGAGATGGATAATCCATCATTTTTACGACGTCACATGGCTGATTTTTGAGACACTTTTTAGAGCCGGTTCTGATCCAGCGGATATTAATCGGTTTAGAAGCCATACTGCAAAATAACTTTAAGGTAAACTAAAGCTAAGAGTAGGCATCCATTACAATAACATGTCAATGGACATTGCAAACCACATTCGTATTCACATAGAGCTAATACAACACGAAATAAATTACAGAGTAGCTATGCTATTAAGAAAACATGAAAACTTGAATGCACTTCAAAATTTTTCAGTTTTTTAGAAGTTTAAAGTTAAATCTGAAATTCCATCTGAAAAATAAATGCACGGACCAACTATGAGATAGGGACTGTTTACTAAAAGATGCAAAAATATTAGGTAATACACGACCCCCATGCCTAGATTGAAAGCACTTATTTTTACAAACAAAAATAATTTATACCATAATTTGGGTTTTAATACCCTACCATCCTATAAAGAACATCAACTTTACCACTTAATGACAAATGTATCATAAGGATATTGTTAAGTCGATAATATGTCAGCCATCGCCATTTGTATTTAGGTCCTATTATCTACACAATTATAATAAATTAGGTTAAATCAGAAGCTACACACAAAAAGATGAAAACAGTTGCATCTTAAGTTTTTTTTAATAAACTTCACTCTTGAAAGCTAACATTTCAAATTTTTGATAAAAATTTGGATACTAACAAGAGAGTGGACTATCTATAAGTTAGTTTTATAAAAGAAAAAAAAAACAGTAATACTTATTCAAATATCTTTTATATATTTGGTAGGTTATTAGTTCGAGACTCAGCAATAAACTAATAATTAAATAATATTTACATGTTTCTTGTTTATAATATGTCAGACATAGGATACATAGAAAAATAAACAAAAACAGAGAAAGCTTAATGGCATTTAAAACAGTTTTTTTTCATCAGTTAAAACTTTCTTGGAAGGTCTTACAATCTTAAAAGGAAACATTATAAATACTTATTTTCGTCCAATATAATACACTAGCGGCTGCGCCCCTAGCACCTAGGGTATCTATATTCTAAGAAATGTGTAAGGAAATAAAAATAGCCTAAAACCATACCTACTCAGGCTATTAATAAAAATAAAATAGCCTAAAACCACCCCGAGACCTATGAGTAGCTTTACTGTAAAGGAGGACCATATCGGTTCAGCGGTTAGCAAGATCCTTTGATACAGACAAAAAAAGCTTACTACTTTATATATTAGGATAATAAGTAAAAACTATATTGAAATGTACTTTACTTTTTCCCTTTTACTTGTACTTTTCAAAAGTTTTTTTCTTCATAAATTCCCAGTTTTCCATTTTTTTTTTATTAAATTGTAAAGCATAAAAGCAACAGTGCATGAAAACTATTGGCTTTGTTCAGTTTTTATTATTAAATAAGATAATATCAGAGGTTCAAAGATAAGTAAAGGTTTAAAAATTGTACACAATGTTTCCATTTACTATGATTAATTACAAATTTTTTTATCTTTGAAGATAAAAGATAATTTGAGAGTTTATTTCGAGTTACTATAATGAAATACATACATATATCCTTGAAGATAAAAGATAATTTTAGAGTATATTTCAAGTTACTATAATCAAATACATACAAATATACCTATATCCCTTAAGATAAGAGATAATTTTAGAGTATGTTTCCAGTTACTATAATAAAATACAAACAAATATAACTATATCCCTGAAGATAAGAGATAATTTTAGAGTATGTTTCCAGTTACTATAATTGAATACAAATAAGGTAATTTCAACTTTTTATTACATTTACTTTTCTTTCTTTCTTTTAGTTTGTAAATTTAAATCTTAACAACTTTTTTTAATTTGTATCTTTTTCTTCATTTTTTATACTTTTTAAAATTTCAGTAAACAACAAGTGGTCGGATAACTTATAACTAAGTGACATTTAAAAGATGGGTATTACACATAACTGTGAGTTGCATTTTTTTAATTTTAGGGTCATCAAGGTAAATAGCAAAAATTTTTTGGACTTAAACAAAACATTTAACGTTACAAAAATATCCTATAGTTCAGTTCAGTTCAGGCGCGTCTCTCTTTTGGACTGTGGAGTCCAGAGAATACGGCCACCCTGCTCCTCCATGAATTCCTTTTTTTGGCAAGTGCTTCAGCTTCTCCCCATGTTAATTCCAAATTAAAGAGGTCCTTTTCAGTCCTCCGCCTCCAGGTCTTTTTTGGTTGTCCCCGTTTACGTTTACCAGTGGTGGGGTTCCATTTTAAGCACTTTTTTGGAAACCTATTTTGTTCCATTCTAAGCACATGTCCTAGCCACCTTAGTCGTTTAAATTGCACTTCTGCTTCAATACTATTGCACTTGGTCTTAGCATACAGCTCAATGTTTGATATTTTGTTTGGCCAGAATATTTTGCAAATTCTTCTTAGGCAGCTATTGTGAAATGCATTAAGTTGATTTGTTTCAGTTTTCACAGTTCTCCAGCATTCAGCTCCATAAAGAAGAACTGATTTCACATTGCTGTTGTAAAGTCTGATTTTTGTTTTCAAAGCAAGTTTCTTTGAATTCCAAACGTTGTGTAGACTGTTGAAAGCAACCCTAGCCTTATCAATCCTGGTTTTAATATCAGCTTTTGAGCCATTTTCACTGCTGATAACACTCCCCAAATAGGTGAATTTGTTGCTTTGTTTCAATTGTTCACCATTTATTGTTATAGTTTGATCAGGGTTTGTAGGTATATTCATAATTTCAGTCTTCTTGACATTAACAAAGAGCCCGACTTGTCCTGCGTATTTGACTAGTCTATCTGTCTTAGCTTGTAGATGTTTAATTGTTTCTGAAATCAGATATCCTATAGTACTACATTCTAATATGAAATATAGGAATTCAATCAATTTCAGTTTTCAGGTATGATTCTGCAAGTCCTGATCCTCTAGGTCTCCAGCAATCTTTAAATTGCTCCTTTGACTGCAATTTTTGACTATAAAATTAAACTTAAGCTTTTCTAACAAGTCTTCTTTACAAATTAAATATGTATGGAAAACCTCTGCCATTTATTTATATTTAAGAATACTAAAATAAGATTTACATGAAAATATACAATTACTGAAAATAATATTCTTCGGCCTTTAGGGGCTAACAAAACTGGTTTTAATCTTATAATTTTTTATTTTAATATCAACGGAAATGTGCCTTTGATTGTCTTTGATGCAATAAATAATTATGATTCAACTTGATGTATATGTAACATTAGTGTAGTAACTTAACACTAATAAGATCTGCCACAAATCTAATTTTAGAATTGGGTAGGCTAGTCAGATGTTAATTTACAAAAAAGTTTGAAAATGTTCGAGAGGGGCATTTCTTTACAAAACATATTTTTTATTTTATATGAAAATCAGTTTGAATTTAATCATTTAATTAATTCTTACAGGGTTTATTGCCCCCCTCCCCCAACAAAAATTTTACAGCCAAGATAAAAATTTTTAAAAGTTATATGTATGGGTCAACTGCAGAATCACATAATTTGTCTCTGTCTATTGATATATGTCAGGGTCTACCTTTTGATGTATTTACCTGAAATCTTTGTATTTTTGTAGGATTCACTACTTAGGTAACCCCATATTGTACAGTTATATTATTGAGTTTATTGTCTATAGAAACTACCTTTGATGTATGCCATGTCATAATTACTGAAATAATTTGGGAGACACTATTTTGAAATGTAATAGCTGCAATAAACAATAGATATTTATTATAGATGTACAATTTTTCATTTAGTATTTGCAATGTTTTCATTGTTCCTCATTTTCAGAGAGATACTGATCTTAACTGTAATAGATGCAATTAAAAATTATATATTCCAAAATTGTTCAAATGCATCCAAAAACATGATAATTCAGAATATGAAGTAGTATTAGTAAAGAAACTACATTTATTTTAATATGTATATACAAGTATTTAAATAAATATTTTGCATTACATATTGTTTCATGTATAGATTTGTACAATCCTAGAATGCTTGTAATAAATTGATAATAAATGAAATATGTCTTAAAAAAATAATTTAAACTATTTCTTTTAAATTTAGAATTAATAATGGCTACTTTCTTACCTTTTCATTCGTAAAAAAGTATTTTTATTTCAAGAAAAATTATCCAATTAAATTATCTTTTTTAATTGGATTGACACTTCTTTTTGTGAATATTATTAAATTGTTATTATTTATAACAATACAATTTTATTGTGTTGTAATTATTTCATGTTATGTTTATCATACAAGTCCCCAAAGTTTTCTGATAAGATTTTAGATTTGGCATAAAAACTTTGTGGACTTTTATTGAATTTTGTTTGGTTGGGTAATTAAGTTAAGTGTACAAATGTTTCAACTACTAATTGTGATCTACAGAAGGGGTAATTTTGTGTTTAGAATAATTTAAGATATACATAAATTTATCGACCATTTCCTTATCCCTTTAGTTCTCTGACTTATATATGTATGCTTTCCTTTATATTTATGTGACATAAATTATATACAAAATTTTAAAGAGAATTGCATATTTTTAAAATTTAAGGAACCATAGAAAAAAATATTTTAAGCTCAGAAACTAATACTCCAATACAAAACCTGAATTTATTGCAACCAAAATACACACACATAAGTTAAACCACATTTCATTTTCATCAATTTACCAGTGATGAAATTTAATTCAGTTGACACATTTTCATTTCAATATAACTCTTATATACAAGTAACAGGATCTTTGTGTGTGTGTGCCTTTGTGTTCCGCTAACCGCTGAACCAATATGGTTCTATTTTTCAATTTAGCTTTTCATAGGTCCTGGGAAGGTTTTATTATTTTCGGAGAGGGTATCACTACCTTCCCAAGAGAAATCGCCCCTAAATAAAGTATATTTTAAAGTGCCGCTATAGCGGCACTACTCTTTGACTTACTGGGCTTGATTGCACTACCATTGACTGTAAGGCTTAGCGGTGTATGGTTTTAAGTCGCAGCAGATTTCTCTTTTAATTTTGGAATTAAGTTCAGAATAACCTTGAATTTGATGTTATAGATTAACCTAATTAATAAACATCCCTTTTACAAGTCATCTCTCACTGGGACATTTATTCTAACAAAGAAGGATAAGATAGTAGTGCAAGTTTATATATATATATATTTTTTTTTTTGGGGGGGGGGGGCAGTAAGTTTTCAGGCCCACTATTCCCTATATCTCTCTCTGAAGAAAATCAAACAAAAGTTTAATAAACATTGTCAATAGAAAGAAATCAAGTAATCAAAAAATTAAAAAGCAAAGTATTTTTTTGCATATTTTATCCCAACTACATGTAAAATAAGATGATCATTGTTATGAAAGTCTTCATATCATACTTGTCTATATCTTTCCACCTACAATATAAGTGAAATATAGTTCAGAGCATTAGACTTTGAAGCTTCGGGTTAGCTTATAGATAAATATTAAATATATTAAGAAAATTTCATTAATTCACCGAGGGGGTGTGAAACTATTGGTAAAAGTAGGGAAAGCAGGCATTCCAAATTTCAAATCTAAGGGAGATGTTGACACTCCCCTATCACACGCAACTGCTTATACCCCTCACCTAAATTGCCACAATTTCTTCATTTTTTTATATTAAAATTACATATTTAATGTGAATAATTAAGGAAAAGCAATGTACTTTCGGAATGTTAATATTCTGTTAAATCTATACTACAATATCATACCAACAACTATAATAAAGAAAAAATTAAACTTATTTTTTCTAGCATTTTAACATGAATCTTTCATACACTAAACATTGTTTGTTGTAAACATCTTACCTCAAGCAAAATAGTTTCTTCATTTTAAGTTAAACCCTAAGCTATAATAATTTTTGTCTTACCCTTCCTTGGTTAATATCAGGAAATAAGGGGCTGTTTATTACACTGTTCCCCAACTTGGGGGACTTGAGTGTTGAGTGTTCCAACATTTCAACCACAAATTGTAATCTACAGAAAGGGTAAATTAGTGTATTATAATTGGGAATATGGCTTCAATTTATCGGCCATTATCTTATCCCTAAGATACCTGTTAAATACAATTTCTTGCTTACATAAATAATATTTGGTATATGCACATAAATAAAAATTGATTCTCAAGTGTAAAGAACAACATAATTGGCACAGCACAGGAACAAGACCAACAAGAGTTAGATTTCTATTGTAATACCACATTTAGAAAGTAGTCTTAGAAATTTCCACAAACCTAAACGTCCATCATTCAATGATATAAGTATGAATAAAACTTTTCAAGGATTGCTCACTAGAAAGTTGATGAATAAATATGTAGGCTGAGCAAAATGAATAAGCCAATTGGCAATATCAATAATAATTATAAATCTTTAAGTGGTAAGCTTTTTAAATTTATTGAAATGTGCACATAAAAATAAATCTTTTTGTGGTACAAATATTGCAAAACATCTAATTTTATTTAAAATTAGGATCAAGCCTTTTTTGTAGTATGTATCTAATAAAATTCTCAAGACCTTCCCTCCAGGGACATCCAAGTTTTTTTTATTTTGAGGGAGGTAAAATGGGGGTGTCATAGGTTTGGGGTAATGTAACGTATTTTTTTTTTTAATTTTAAGGGAGGTAAATACCATGTTACCCCAATTTGGACGTCTTACTTCCCAAAAAACCTAGCTTTGTAAATTAATATCCTTGGTACATCTGACTGACCATACTTGGTTGATAGTTGAGTGGTTTACCAATAAAATCATTTCTATTTTATTTTATTTACTTTTAGATTTTATATAATGCATACTTTGGAAACAAAGGATAATCACATCCCTACGAGAGAAGCTTAAGATATTGACTAATATGGACTACATTAGCTGACCCAAACAAATTCTATGCTTTGTAATTTCTATGGAAAAAATTACAAAAGTTTATCCCCAAAACTGAAGTTAGCCTATGATGACGGATGTTTGCTTATATGGTCAAACGCCCTTTAGACAACCAACCCTTTGATTGCACGACCTTTGTCTAGAAGTCCTAACTGTGCGTGGTAATAAGTTGCGCCTGTTTTGGGCCAAAGCATTTCTCCTACATTATCTATTATTGTCACGCGCTAGATATAGCAGCAGTAGATACCATTTTCAACGTCTCTAGCATGACGCGGTGTGGATCATATTCTAATCCGACAACATTTAAGCTAATGCCGCGGGTATTCCCAACTCTAAAAGTTGGCCATCTATTATGATTAACCAATGTAAAATCCAAATATTTGAAAAGATTCACTTTTATCAATATCTGACCATCTGTTTCATCTCATTTTACTCAGCACAGCTTTTTAACATAAAAGATAAACAAGATTTTATTCGGATAACAAAATTTTAAAAATTTAAGTAAAAACAAATATTTCTGTATTTATTTATTAAATAGTAAAGATAAGTGGAAATAAAATTATATTACAATTTTACCTTTTAGTTAAGATATAGGTTAATTGTTTTACTTCTAAAGGCGCATCTTGCAAAAAGATGTATTTAATGTAATATTAAAAACTCTCTGTCAAAACAATTTTAAAAAATGCCATTGGAATGCTTTTTTGTTCTTTGATAAACTTGACTTTAAAGAAAAGCAACATATATTGAATTTAAGTGATATAAAAATGCAATATATTTTTTTTATTAAAATGCTTACATAAAATAAAAGTTATTTTTAATAAAGGTTTCAGGACAAACGCAGGAGTCCCTTACTTCGGAGTGGACAAAAGCAGGAGTGTTAAAATATAAATTTAGTTAAGTATTTCTATACAGGTTAGGTTAAGACATGAATATATAAATAAGCCCCCCGCAGGGGTTAGGCATTTAAAACCTATAAGTTAGTTTAAAATAGGTTAGGTTAGGTTAAGTTTCCACTCCGACATTTAAAACCCCTCATTTTACCCCCCCGAAAATTTCTAAATACTTTGAAATCTCTCATTTTTCCCCTCGAAATAAAAAGCTTGGACGTCTCTACCCCCTCCCGTCTCCTGTGTTGGCACGTTTAGATCTTCACGTATGGAGGCGAAGCTGCTATAATTAAAGAAAAAACATTTCAGTTTCTGTCTGTGTAAGAAAAATCAAAAAAATTAAATTAAAATTCACTTTCCCTATCAAATCCATAGAAGATGCTGAATTAATATATTGAAGAGTTTACTAGGGATTTAAGGAAAAGCAAATATTTTCTTTTAAATGTTATTATTTATGATTGTATTCTGTTGCGTACACTGGGTTTGCCGGTGGATGGGGAGAGGTGGGGGGGAAAGTAAAGTGTACCCGAAATTTTTGACACACCTCTTGTAAGAGCTTTAGTAGGGTATAATACAGACAATAAGAGGGTGGTATTTTAAGGTTAGGGGAGTGAATACATCCCCAGATGCCAACCCCTCCCTACATGACTAAAGTCAAAAAAGCGGTCTTTGATTAATAAATTTTTTTCACAACCCCCTTTAAAGGAAATATTTTTAGCTTGTAGGGGGTATATCAAGTCTCTGATCAAAATTTAAAAATATGAAGGAAAGTGAAACAAACAGTCGAATAAATTAAGAAGATGGACAGACTAAATTGTAAAATTATTAGGTAAATGCTATTCTTAAGTCTAATGAGCATTAATTAATAATTATTACATTTTAGACTTTAATACATGTTTAACGATATTATGAAGAAGAATTGTATTTTTATTTTAAATTGAAAAGAAGAAAGATATAATTTCTTTATATTTTAAAAAAGGTAGTTAAGGGTTTATATTATTTTCCTCTGATCTTATAAACCGCACTTTGAAAAATGATCCACGATCAAATTTTTGTGAACTTTTTCTTTTTAAAACTAAACTTCAAAGGTGGAGGAAAAGAACACTTTAAGAGAGGCCTCTTGGGGCTTAGATACCGGCATCAAAATAAAAAAAATATATATCTTACGTATCACTATATCCTTTAAAAATTATAGAAATTTGAAGATAATCTCCCTGAGGCAATATTCAGCCAACTACCAGCCTTTCACCAACAAACATAAATATTAATTAAATTTTTATATTCAGGGTGCAAACCTGGATAGTTTTGATGTTTACCAATACATAAAGTTTCTGGGATGTGTTTACATACTAAAAACTGCATAAAAATTACTTTTGCTCAAGAAGAATTTTTTTCTACTATAGATCTTATTAAAAAATTGCCCTGATTTAAAACATATCTCCTCTTTAACAAAAATTTGTATACACGTTCGTGCGTTCATTATTCTAAAATGGGAATTTATAGGTTGTAGTGTATATTTAATTTCCCTCTCAATGAGATTTCGAAATTTCATTTGAAGATTTTTATACCTATATCCAGTTTGTCCGTATTTGGATATTAAATTCTATGCCTCGCTTTTTGTTGATTTGTCATCCTTGTTATTAACTTTGGTATCCAAAGCTAAAAGTGCCTTTCCTGACTATTTCATCTAATAGAGCAAATATAGTTTTAAATTATTTTCCAATCACTGCATCTAATTTATACTTCAAAGACTGGGATAAAATTTCTAAATTGAGGAAAGACTTTGAAAATCTAAATTGAAGGTTGAAAGAGAGAAAGTTAAGAAACAATTATTATTATCTGTTTACTTTTATATACGATTGCTGATGAGCCCCTTCTTTCTACCAGAAAATATTAATTACCGTGCATATTAAAATAAAAGGTATAAGATTAAATCCAGTCTAGTTAGCCACGAGGGACCGAAGATCTGGTTCAACAGAACTGGTATTAACTTTTTAATTTCATTTTAATATTTGTGAATAATTGTCTGTAATATGATACTATGTATGATTTTTCAGTATGCCTGAGAACCGGTCCTAATCGAAGCCATATTTGGAAAAATACTTTAAATTTTTGAATTGCAACTAAAAAAAAAAATTAATGTCCATATCATTACCTAATTAAGAATTTATACTTATAACTTATTAAATGGTGCATTTATAAATCATTATATAATTTTTTCTATAAATGGTGAGTTGTAGTTTATTTGTTGGACCAAGTGCATTACAAACCAGGAATACTTAGATAGAACAATAGAGAAAAAATTGTAATTACCCCAAAATTAAATTTATAAAATGGTAAATTTTAGATATAAGAGGCATGGTTGGGTCGTTGCAAATTCTCTGTCATTACCCTCCCCCTCCCTGTGGACAAACACTTTGTTTGCAAACATGAAACAAATTTAAGTAATTAGTAGCCGTGTAAAGTGGTATAATTTGTAATATTGTGTGTGCTGAAAGGGCTCACAAAGGAAAGTGTGCGAACCACAATTCTTCAGTTGACAAATGTCCGACAATTTGTAATAATTCATACAAACTCTTTAACTGTATCCAAATGGATCTCTGTATGAAAATTTTTGTATTTGTTGGAAATTTTGGGGATTTCATAACCAAAGGAGATTTTTGTAAAAAATTAATGCATCAGCAATAATTTAAATGGCCTCAAAGCGTATTTAATCCTATTATATAAAGTAGTAAATGTTTTGTCTTAAGTTTTAGATATCAATAACTACTAATTTGAAAGGTTATTTTTTCTTTTTTTCTATTGTCACTCTGTCCTTTCCAATATAGAGCCTCTAGATGTTAACGTCGTAGCTGCTAGTTAAGTTTAAAAAGAAAAAATTTGGATTGCAAAGACTAACAAAATTACTTTAAAACAGTTATTCAATCAATTTTGTACATTTTATTGCGTAGGCTTTTCTAGGTTATTCATTTCATCAAAAATATTACACATTAGACACTAGACAATAAATGAATAAATATATAACCACAATTTTAATTAAAACAAGGATGACAACATTCATAAGTAGCGAAACCAATTTATATCAAATTAAGGCAGGTTACTTTAAAACAAACTTGCAAAACAAAAGAACTTTTTCCATAGAATTTTAAAAATGGACATTCGGACAGACTAAATCAATTTATTGAGTCCTTTTATTATATAAATCTTTACAGAAGAATCTAGCAATTAATAGCAAACTTAATGTACAGACGTGCATTTGAGTTAATGAGTATATTTGCTGCTAAAATTGAGGAAATTAAATATAACAAAACTTTTAACAAAATTGGTGTACAAAATTGTATGAATAAATAAACAAAGTGAAAATTATTGGGGTTATCAATAAAACTATTAAAACTCGATTAATAATTAATTTTATTTTAAAATTGTTTAAACAAATTAAGTAAGATGTAGTCAAGCCCTAAAAGAAGTTCTATTCTACTTAATGAATATATGATATATACATCATCAATTTATCATGGGTAGAATTGAGTTTTTTTCATTAAGTAACAAGGATGACAACATGTGGTAAGCCGAACGTTTCAGCTCACAGGGTTGCGAGTTCGAGTCCAACGAGCCTTAGCCTTGAATTATTCTACCAAAACAAACTAGCAGGATTTAGTCATACAGAAATTATATATTTAACTGAATAATATTTACAATGAATGTTTACTATATATATACAACAGATTATAACAATGGTTAGGTTTGAAGGGGGTGTGGGACGCAAGGGCTTAGCTCCCGGCGGTAGACAGGCTGTGGGGGCAGCTGTGGTAAAAGGGGAGGCAGCGCCTCCCGGTTGTATAATCGCGTGAGGGGCGCGTGATAGCTGCGTGTTTGAGCCCCTCCCCACATTTAGGCAGGCCAGTTTGACCGCTGGATAGCGGGGTCAACATCGGTCATGAGATAAATGGTGATATAATAAGATTAGTGCAGAGGGTTTGTTATGATAAGTCACAGCGTAGCAATTCTGTAAACTGCCCGTCCGTCTGGTTGTCGTATTACCACAACCTCCCCTTCAAGGGTTGCGGGGCTCTCGAGCCACCAGGCCTTGAACCTGGGGATACGACAACCTATGTCTGCGCAGGACAGGCTCTTCCTGGGGCACAGCTCGGTGGAGGACAGCTCTGGCTATACAGGCTCCGCGGGACACTCGTTGCTCTGTCTGGCTGTGGTTGGATATCAGCATTGTCAACTCCCGGTTGGCTTCCAGCCGTGGGTTAGCGACGGCCAAGCCCCGTCGTTGGAAGTTTTGCCTCGTCTGCAGAACTAACTCTGTCTCGGCGGGTAACTGGACACGGAGGCCTAGGCTAACTCTGGAGGCTCCCAAGGGGGGAATAACGATGGAGGAAGGCGCATAAAATTCCATGGGGGCGCCTGCTTGGTCAAGGTTGCTGGGCCTCCTAGCTCCTACTCGGATGGGGATGGCTGTCATCAGCAGGGGGCACATTGCTTCAGCTTCGTCCTCTGGGGCCGCCTCTTCCATCGCAGTGGCCGCCTCTCCTCCTGCAGGCTCGCTGCTGGCCGGCAGGTTCTCCATGTCAGTATCAGGGTTCCAGATGGCATCTCTGGGTGGCTCTGGAGCTGGCGGCGGTGGTTCGTTGGGTTGATGCTGCAGGTTCTCTTCTACCGGGTCACGATCCTGGCCGCTAGGCTGTAGGGCGGCTGCGGCTGGCTGGTACACTGGGAACTGTCCTGGGTCACTAGCTGGCGGCGCCGCAGCTCCGGCCGGCAGCTCGGTGGCATCCTCGTCGCCGTCCAGGTCGCCTTGAATGTCTGTTGGAATCTCCAGTGTATTTGCGCAGTCGGCCTACATGCGCGGTGACTTCCGAGATCCTGGCGGTTGGAGAGGCAGGTTTGATGACATAATGGACGTCTGTAGCTTGCCGCACTACCTTCCAGGGGCCAGTCCATCTCTTGGTAATCTTGGCTGCCTTCCCTGGCACCAGGCGGGGGGCCAGGTACCAGACCAAGTCTCCAACCTCGTACTTGGCCGTGCCTTCGTAGGCTGCCGCGCTCCTCCGGATAGTTCCCTCCTCTCGCTGCTGGATGGCGTCATACACTGCATGGTAGCGTTGCAGGAGAGCTTGGACGTTGGCTGGAACCGAGGCATACTCTGTGTCTGGCAGCCGGAGCACCATGTCCACCGGAAGTTTGGCCTCTCTCCCAAAGTAGGCCAGGAACAGGGTCACGCCGGTGGATCTGCAGGCCTTGGTGTTGTAGGCGAAGGCAATGGCAGGCAAGTGTGGCTCCCAGTTGTTGTCGTCTCTGTCTAGGAACAGACGCATGCCTGTGTTGAGCGTCCGATGGAACCTCTCCACTCGGTTGGACTGCGGGTTGTAGGGCAGTGGATGTGTCAGGCCAATCTCAAGCTTGGAGGCCAGCTCCTTGAATACCTGGCCGGTGAACTCCATCCCGTTGTCGGAGTGGATCTTCAGGGGGCATCCGAACGTGGCCAGGTGGCGGTGTAGCAGGGCTTCAGCCACCGTGAGGGTGCGCTTGTTGGGGATGGCGTAGAGGCTGAAAACCGGCTGAACCCATCTTGACAGGTGAGGATATAGCGGTTTCCAGCTGGGGTCTCTGGCAGCGGCCCCACCAGGTCAATAAACAGGACTTGCTGTGGATACCCCTGGCGGGAGGGCACATGTATTCCTAGCTTCAACCTTTCCTTGGTAACCTTCTGGACACACTCAGGACAAGTCTGAACCATCAGGCGGACGTCACGGGACAGGTTGGGCCACCAGAAATGCATGGCGACGCGGGCAATAGTAGCGTCCATTCCAAAGTGCCCGGCCATGGGGGTCCCATGGGCTAAAAAGAACGCGTCCTGCTGGAGGGCCGAAGGCAGCAGGTATCTTGTTCTTTCCCCTGTCAGGGTCTGGTCAGTGGTGGTGAGGCAGCCATGCTCGTCAAGTCCCAGGGCTGTGAAGCGGCTGGCGTACTGCTGCTCGTCTCGTTCCTTGCCGCGCAGCTCAGCCTTAGTTGGGGCTCTGCCATCAGCCACCCACTGGCGGACACGGAGCAGGAGAGGGTCCTGTGTCTGGGCTTCTAACACTCTAGCCGGGTCCAGTCGTGCGGCAGGGGGCCGGCCAGCTGCGGACTCCCCTAGCTGGCAGAGGGTGTGGATGTACTCAGCTTGCTCTGCTAATTCTTCAGCGGTAGCTGTCGGCATGTTGTCGTCCTCCCGGCGGCTGAGGGCGTCGGCGTTGGTGTTCTGGGTGCCAGGACGGTGGCAGACAGTGAAATCTAGGGCCGCTAGCTCCTCCTGCCAGCGAGCCACCATCCCTGTGGATGTGTTCAGCGACTTCATCTGTAGCAAGGCTGAGGAATCAGTGTTGATCTGGAAGCTGCGGTAGGACAAGATGCCGTGAAATTTCCGAATTCCATACATAATGGCGGCCATCTCTCCCTTCCAGGACGGGTAGCGAGTCTCGGGGTCGGTTGTCTTGCGCCCCACGGCGGCAATCAGCCTCTCCTTGCCGTCCTGGCATTGACTCAGGATGGCAGAGATGGCGCGGCTGCTGAAATCTGTGGTGAGCTGGAACACCGCTGGCAAGTCAAACCTAGGCGGCGCTCGGATGGGGGCTTGGCGGAACTTGTCCTTGAGCTGTAGCAGCTGGGCTTCCATCTCAGGCGTCCAGGCCAGGGTCTTGGCCGTTTTCTGCCGATTCATCTCGTAGGTGAGGTCGGCATACTCTGGGATGAACACGCGGTAGTATCCAAAGAACCCCAGGAGCGCCAGCAATTCCTTGGGGGTGCTGGGGGCCGGCCAGTCCAGGATACGGTCAACATAATCCTCTTGCATGGCTATCCCCTCACGGCTGAGGGTGTGGCCCAGATAATCCACCTTGGCTCGAAACAGCTTGGTCTTGGCTGGCTTGAGGCGGATTCCTCCCCTGCGGTGGGCTTCCAAGACTTCCCGGAGCCTCGCCAGGTGGGCCCAGGTATCCTGGTGAAAGGTCAGGACGTCGTCAAGATATGACTGGAGGTTGGCCGTACCTAATGGGTTTAGGACCCCTGCAATAAATCTGGAGTAGACAGACGGTGCTGTAGCAAGGCCAAAGGGCATCCGTTTCCATTGGTACAAGCCCCTGGGGGTGGTGAAGGCGGTGTAGGGCCGGCTGTCCTCGGACACACGGATGGTGTAGTACGCTGCCACCGCGTCTAAGGCACTATAGACGCGGTGTCCTCCCGCTCATTCTACCAGCTGCTGGATCCTGGGCAAGGGGTAGCTGTCCAGTTCCAGGCACTTGTTGAGGGCTCTGTAGTCGACGGCCCAGCGGGTGCTCCCGTCCTTCTTCTTGATGGGCACCAGGGGGCTACTCCAGGCTGAGTCTGAAGGCTCTATGACTCCCTCTTGTAGCCAGGTGTCCAGTTGCTTCTCCAGCTCAGCCTCCTGCCGCGGGTTCAGATCCCTAAATCTCTGGCGGATCGGCTGGGTCCCTGGCTTGAGGCGCAGCTGCAGCTCTACTACGTCAGTGCAGCCGGGGGTAGAGTTGGAGAAGACGTCCCTGTACTCTGATAACATGGTCCAGACCTCCTTCTTGAGCAGGGGGTCCTTTCGCAGGAACTCGTTCTCCTCCATCTCAAGGGCCTCCCACAGCTCCTGCATATCTGGGGGCTCAACAGGCTCTTGGAACGAGTGGATACGAGGGGGAGGCTTATCAGAAACCTCTAAAATGTCAGGCTTGACCAGCTCTCCAGCCATGGGGAGGCCAGCGTCCAGCAGGAGGGGCGTCTCCCCTTCATTTACCACCAGCACTCGGAACACGCTGGCGGAGCCAGGCCTGTGGGCATACAGGCCTTCTGGGAGGACAAGATCCTCCCCAAACCTCTGTTCTGGGGCAGCTAGTTGGATGGCATCCTTAGTACGGTGCCCCACTAATTCAACAGGGACAGCCATGACGCCGCGGCCAGGCAAGACCACCCGCTTGGCCGTGCGGAGTTGGGGTGGTTGGCCATCAGTGGGAGTGACAGCGCTTAGCCTATACGTGGCTGGCGCGGGGTCAGCTTCGGCTCCGGGACCCACCGGCCGCGACTTGATGGGCTCGGCCTCGGGAGGGGCTAGCGTGTCGGAGCCAGGTGTGGCTCCGAGGGCGTCCGGCCACGATTGGAAGGGCTCGGCGCTGGGAGAGGCCGGGGCGCTGGGACCAGCCTGGGCTCCGTGGGCGTCCGGCCGCGACTTGACGGGCTCGGCGCTAGGAGAGGCTGAGGCAGCGGAGCCATGCGTGGCTCCGGGGGCGGCCGGCCACGACTTGACGGGCACGGCGCCGGGAGAGGCTGATTCCTGGGAGTCGAGTGTGGCTCCGGGTGCATCAGACCGCGACTTGACGGGTCTGGACTCGGACTCGGCTGGCTGAATGGCTGGGGGCCCCAGGTAGAGGGGGCCAGGTGGACACGGCTGGCCGTTGATAAAGGTGTCGGCGGAGAAGATCGGTTCTGGAGGGCTGGCAATCTCAGGAAACGTCGTTGGCAGGTTCTCCAGCGGCACCTTGGGCACTGGGGGCAACCCCATGGCTAGCAGGTTGGTCCCCCTATGGGCGTTGAGTGCAGTGTCCACCCAGTGCGTGCCTTTCTCGACCACACGCGGCTGCTCTGGCAGTGGGCCTGGCAGAGGCCCCTCGTAACTCAACTCTCTCTCGGCTGTCTCCCGTTTGATGGGGACGCCACGGAGTGGGATGAACTCCCCACGCACCCACAAGCAGGGGGGTTGCATGTCGAAACAGAGCCTAGTTCCGAACTCCTTGAGAAAATACCCTCCTAGGTTCAGAGGGTGTGAGAGATTCCGTACCACAGTCATGTGGTACAGATGGAGTATAAGGGTGTGTGAGACTGCCATATATAATTCTTTCAATTTTCCTATTACCTGGAGGGGCTGGCCTTCCTCGTTAGCAGTCAGGATTTGGGTGTTGTCTGGAATCAACATGCGTTGCACGCCCATTGCGTGCATGAGGTGTTCAGAAATTACAGCAGACCCTGGTACACGGTTGCCAGAATCGACCATGGCATCAACCTGTACATGCTGGGCAGGGTCAGGAGTGGGAAACCTCACCCTGATATGGCAGGGGAAGTGGAGGTCCTGCCCTTGAGACAAGGGGGCCTCCCGTTCGGCTGGGGTTGGCAGAAACTTCGGTGGTGGCCGAACCGCAGCTATGGTGGTATCGCTTACCATGGTGGCTTAGACTGTAGCTTTGAATCACTAGAGCTTATCAATTATCACTGGGTCAACAATTTTATATTTCTTTTATCACTTGGTTGACATTTATACACACTTATGTGTTGTTATCACTAGGAGCTCTAGGTGTGATTCTGGAAGCACTGGCAGCAGGGAATGTCCGTCCTGCAAGGTTCAGAGGGGTGACGGCGGCAGGGAATGTCCCGTCCTGCAGCGCCGCTGGTTCGAATCCCGAAAGATGGCGGCAGGGAATGGCCCGTCCTACAGCGCCTCGGGTTCGAATCCTGGAAGGCAGCGGCAGGGAATGTCCCGTCCTGCCGTGCCTGTGGCTCAAATTCTGCTATCCGTCGCAGTGGTAGGCCTTACTTGTGTGCTGAAGCTTCGCAGCCACACATTGCCTTCTCAGGGAGACCAGCACCTAGCTGTCTGTCTCGTAGGTTTGGCCTGGGTGTCCTGGGGCTTGTCCCAGCTACACTTGCCAATTTAGACTCAGTTCTGTAGCTGTTCGAGCTAAATTATCCGATTACCGTGGCTGCGCACCTAGCGCTACTCCTACACGGTACGGAAAAAGCGTCTTAACTGGTGCTTTTAGCAGGCTAAATCTGCTTGCCGTAGGCCAAAGGCCCACATATTGCGTTCAAAATGATGGAAATTCGACCTAAAAAGGCCGTCTCACGGGTCAGTTGGCTTCTCAGTTGGCGGCTGATTGTCCCCTTACTTGCCAAAGGGTCCAATCAGAGGTAGAATAGGCTAATTTCTGTAAGGCTCGATTGAAACACGCTGACACCAAGATGTGGTAAGCCGAACGTTTCAGCTCACAGGGTTGCGAGTTCGAGTCCAACGAGCCTTAGCCTTGAATTATTCTACCAAAACAAACTAGCAGGATTTAGTCATACAGAAATTATATATTTAACTGAATAATATTTACAATGAATGTTTACTATATATATACAACAGATTATAACAATGGTTAGGTTTGAAGGGGGTGTGGGACGCAAGGGCTTAGCTCCCGGCGGTAGACAGGCTGTGGGGGCAGCTGTGGTAAAAGGGGAGGCAGCGCCTCCCGGTTGTATAATCGCGTGAGGGGCGCGTGATAGCTGCGTGTTTGAGCCCCTCCCCACATTTAGGCAGGCCAGTTTGACCGCTGGATAGCGGGGTCAACATCGGTCATGAGATAAATGGTGATATAATAAGATTAGTGCAGAGGGTTTGTTATGATAAGTCACAGCGTAGCAATTCTGTAAACTGCCCGTACGTCTGGTTGTCGTATTACCACAAACATCCATCTATTAAGCAAAGATCTGAAATTAGACAGTAGAACATTAAAACATGTAGATTATTAGTATTCAGAAAGCAGAATAAAATTTTTAAATACTGTTTTAGCTAACATTTTCTTGACTTAATTATAGATATTTCGCTCATAGGAATAATTATTCCAAAATTCAGATAAATAGTATAATTATGTCACATTGAACATTTTGACCATAAAGTTAAATTAGACAAGTTTAAAATGAATATTCGGACTTTCTGGTATTGATTATAACGTTACTGGGATTTTTTAACTGTTTCTAACTGTTGTAGGAATCATCATGCCACGTTTGAATTATATAGGACTATTTCAACATGCCTAAACTTACGATAACACCTTTTCGTTACGCAAGACCCTAATCCTAGAAAAGCTTTGCTTTAAAAATATTTAACTCACAAAAAAATGCACCGACATCCAAAAGTAACCTATTTTTGGAATGTTAAAAAAGTAAACCGGTATTTTCCTCTTAGTATAATTTTTAGCGATTTCGAAATTTTGAGTACCCCCCCCCCCCCCGACAACAAAATAATAATTTAAGTAAACTATTATTAGGTTGGACAGGAAGGAAGGGAGGGAGGGAGGGTATATAGCGAGCAAGACATGAGCCTTGCCTCCTTAGTCTACCATGGCAAACAGTTAAGAAACTCAGTTCCGCACTACAAGCCAGTCAGAGGTAGACTAACGTTACAAACTGTCACTACGCGTTTATATACCCTCCCTCCCACCCCTCCCTCCCTTCCTGTCGAACATTCTGCTCTGGTATTCGCTAATAAAATCCAACCAATAACAGCCACTCTTATTCTGGCACCCTCATAAGTTAGAATTGGAGAGCGATAAAAAATTTTCTAAGAGGATAATGCCAGTAAACCAATCCTAGCAGTATAGGTGGATTTCCTGTATCGCTTCGAAACCGATTAATATCCGGTGAAGTAGACCGGTTCTTAGCCATACTGAAAAATCATGTCTAGCATCATATTAATTCCAGTTTTCTACGAATATAAAAATGTATAATCATAAGATTAAACCCAGTTTTTTTTAGCCTGTGCCTTCGTCCTCTAGGGGCTAAAAATACTGGTTTGAATCTTCTAATTGTACATTTTATATCCGCGGAAAGCTGTTTATAATACGATGCGATAAATAACTATTAAAATATTTTATTTTTAAAGTACAAAATGTCATAAATTTACAAATTTTTCCCTAAATGACATAAAATTATACTTCTCTTTCATGTATGGTAAAATTTAATTTAAAAGAATATGAAATCATGTAACATATTGACTCAATTTTGTATTTTTAGTATTTTAAATCATATTGTAGAGGTTTCTTGTAATGATTAATAACCTTTTACAGTCGGGCCCCTTGCCGCACCTTAATCGGTTCAACGCCCCCCCTTATTATCTCAGTTCCTATTAGAGCTAGAGGGCTAAATTTTTTTGTGCAAGTCCCCTGTTTGATAATGAATTTCCGACCTTTTATAAGTCTAAGTCAATTTTAGCTTCCTTCACCCTTTTATTTAACAACCTTTGTTTTTAGGTCTTTTTTTACTTAAAATTTTCAAACGGCTGTAATTTTCTTATTTTTGAAGCTAGAAGAAAATTTTTTTTCCAGAAAATGTTTATCTTTTTGTAAATTTTACATTAGAATATCAAAATATAAATTTCAGCGGCCGTATCTGTACTTGGCAGCTGCCAGCCGCCGCGGTCGGCGGGAAAACGGCGGCGGATCTTCATGAAATTTTAATACGTCATGTAGACATGTAAGCTTAAGCTTAAGTTTAAAATTTGAAGTCTCTAAGTCAAAAATTGCGGCCACAGGAGCCTTTTAAAGATTTCTGGAGACCTGGAGGATCAGGACCTGCAGGATCATACCTGGAACCTGAAAGTGACTTGAACACCTGTATTTTATATAAGGATGTACTACTAGAGGATATCTTAGTATTTTGGTATGATAAAATGCTTTGTTTTAGTCAAAAAAATATTTTTGCCATTTACCTGGATGACCCTGCCAGGTTTGCTGGCATCCTGTGCCCGCCAGGATGGAGATATTCAAAAAATTCCAACTCTCAGTTATGTGTCATACCCATACTTAAAAAGTCAAGCAGTTTGGGCTTTTGCAAGAATCAAAATTCAGGGCTCTCTGTTACAGACAGACGAACTCTATTTGTATAAATACTTTGCTCTCTGTTAATATTTGTTTTTAAAGAACCTTCGTTGTTTTTACAAAATTAAGGGTTACCTTGTTTTCATAATTTTATTTCATGGAACACCTACTGTATACAAAAAGTAATAATATCTACGGATATTCTATTTCCATATTATGACTATGATGATCTTACCTTTACATTATCTATGTATACCTTATTAATATTAAATTTTTCTCTATAATTTTGAAATACCCTGTACCTATTTTTGTTGTCCACCCTGTGTCCACACATATGATGGCCACCCTGTGTCCACACATATGGTGGCCAAGTTATTGTTGTTGCTTTTAACATTTTGATTGATGGAAACCAATTTTATTTAAGCCGAGGAAATTCTCGCCATCTGGTGACTTGGGGGGAACAACTATAGGGGGGGCAGAATAACAAATTTATGCAAGAATGTTTACCAAACACGGATTTATATTCTGGAAACTAAAAAAAAACAGCAGGGATTACAAAGATTTTAGACAGATTATTTTATTACTAGCGGTTGCGCACTTAGCATCTAGGGGCTCAGTCTTCAAAGGGTGTAAAGGGGGGCAGGAAAATAGTCTAAAACCTTCCAGGGAACTTTTTTAAGCTTTCCTAAATAGGAGAGCTTAATCCTTTCAGTATTTATTGGGATCTTAAGCTTCAGACAAAATAAAACCTACTACTTTAGGGTAATAGGATTTGTTTAGCTAGATTATCTAAAATTTAAATCGACATTGTGTCCGTGCAATTCCTATGCAAAATTATCATCATTTATATTTAAAAATAACACGATGTTCGTCGGACTGTGTATTTTCCTGAATGAACTCGCAAACGTGGAACCGGTATGGATCTCTTATAAAGGGAAGCTTCTTATAGTTACATTAAACTATTTTTAGGAAGGAAACCAAAGATAAAAGATGGACTATTTACCCCCTCCCCCATGTTTAAAGTGTCTCTAGTAGCCTAGAGGGGCGTAGGCTCTAGACTCTTAATTATATCAGCACCAGATCTTAATTTTATTTTAAGAATAATTATTTATCGTATCGTTTTTTAAACAGCTTCCCGCGGTTATTAGAATGAAAAATTAAAGGATTAAAACCAGTTTTGTTGCCCGGGCTAACATTCGAGGAAAATTATCAGTAGTGCGATTCTATACATGATTTACTATGGCTTGAGAACCGGTTCTGATCCTGTTGATATTAATCGGTTTCAAAGCCATATTGGAATATCTGCGCCTTTCCCTGTGTTTACCCAGCAATATATTTGCTTGCCAACCAATAATATACAACAAACACTTTTTACCGCCTTTTCCAATTTACTTTTTTAAAAAGAAAATGAAAAATGTTGAAATTTATGAATTTGATTTTTATAATCTCATTTTTCCTTAAAATGTAACTGGACAAAGTGTCTCAAAAATCTGCCATGTGACGGCATAAAAATGAGGGAGATGAGAGGAGAAGTAGGAAAGATAACACCTAAAAAAGAGATGGATAATCCCTTATATTTATGACGTCACATGGCTGATTTTTGAGACACTTTGTCCAGTTACCTTAAAATTTACTAGTAAATACGTTGTAATTCAATACTGTTTTATATTGCTTCAGAAATATGTTTCTATTTATAACAATAACAAGCAAATATTTTTAGAAATAGCGTTGGTGCTTAGTTTGCGAGTTGAATTTGCTAAAGGAAGCAATTGGTTGGCTATCCATTACTGTGGCTACTGGATCGTGTAATCCAGTATGACTTCGAAACCGTTTAATATCCCCTGGATTAGACAATGTTCTCAGCCATACTGAAAAATCATTGGTTGCATCATATTACAGACAAATTTCCACGAATAATAAAATTAAAATCTTAAATCAAAACCAGTTTTGTTTAACCGGGCCTTATAGACCCTCCGGTCTAATAAAACTGGTTTTAATTTATAATTCTTCGCGGAAAGCTGTCTATAATACGAAGCGAAGAATAACTAGCATTAATTTATTCCTGTAGATTCTAAATTTAAATTCTATTTTCTAAAATAAAACTCCTATTCTCCATTTTTAAAATTTATTATTATTCTTTTCTTTTTAATTTTTTTATTGATTTATTACATTGTATACATCATGAAGTATGACTGAATAGTAATTTTGCAAAGAATTGATATACGTATTCATAAAATCATTATGATTAAGACTATTTACTTTATTATTCAGCAAATAATTTAGAAACTTTTTAGTGTTTATTACTAATTACTAATCATGGCGTACATGTCTTCTAAGATTCATAAGTTAATTAAAAGGACATATATATTTGTTAAATTATACCACTAAGTTTACTTTTATTGCCAAATATTTGTAAAAATATCTACGGATATTCTATTTCCATATTATGACTATGATGATCTTACCTTTACATTATCTATGTATACCTTATTAATATTAAATTTTTCTCTATAATTTTGAAATACCCTGTACCTATTTTTGTTGTCCACCCTGTGTCCACACATATGATGGCCACCCTGTGTCCACACATATGGTGGCCAAGTTATTGTTGTTGCTTTTAACATTTTGATTGATGGAAACCAATTTTATTTAAGCCGAGGAAATTCTCGCCATCTGGTGACTTGGGGGGAACAACTATAGGGGGGGCAGAATAACAAATTTATGCAAGAATGTTTACCAAACACGGATTTATATTCTGGAAACTAAAAAAAAACAGCAGGGATTACAAAGATTTTAGACAGATTATTTTATTACTAGCGGTTGCGCACTTAGCATCTAGGGGCTCAGTCTTCAAAGGGTGTAAAGGGGGGCAGGAAAATAGTCTAAAACCTTCCAGGGAACTTTTTTAAGCTTTCCTAAATAGGAGAGCTTAATCCTTTCAGTATTTATTGGGATCTTAAGCTTCAGACAAAATAAAACCTACTACTTTAGGGTAATAGGATTTGTTTAGCTAGATTATCTAAAATTTAAATCGACATTGTGTCCGTGCAATTCCTATGCAAAATTATCATCATTTATATTTAAAAATAACACGATGTTCGTCGGACTGTGTATTTTCCTGAATGAACTCGCAAACGTGGAACCGGTATGGATCTCTTATAAAGGGAAGCTTCTTATAGTTACATTAAACTATTTTTAGGAAGGAAACCAAAGATAAAAGATGGACTATTTACCCCCTCCCCCATGTTTAAAGTGTCTCTAGTAGCCTAGAGGGGCGTAGGCTCTAGACTCTTAATTATATCAGCACCAGATCTTAATTTTATTTTAAGAATAATTATTTATCGTATCGTTTTTTAAACAGCTTCCCGCGGTTATTAGAATGAAAAATTAAAGGATTAAAACCAGTTTTGTTGCCCGGGCTAACATTCGAGGAAAATTATCAGTAGTGCGATTCTATACATGATTTACTATGGCTTGAGAACCGGTTCTGATCCTGTTGATATTAATCGGTTTCAAAGCCATATTGGAATATCTGCGCCTTTCCCTGTGTTTACCCAGCAATATATTTGCTTGCCAACCAATAATATACAACAAACACTTTTTACCGCCTTTTCCAATTTACTTTTTTAAAAAGAAAATGAAAAATGTTGAAATTTATGAATTTGATTTTTATAATCTCATTTTTCCTTAAAATGTAACTGGACAAAGTGTCTCAAAAATCTGCCATGTGACGGCATAAAAATGAGGGAGATGAGAGGAGAAGTAGGAAAGATAACACCTAAAAAAGAGATGGATAATCCCTTATATTTATGACGTCACATGGCTGATTTTTGAGACACTTTGTCCAGTTACCTTAAAATTTACTAGTAAATACGTTGTAATTCAATACTGTTTTATATTGCTTCAGAAATATGTTTCTATTTATAACAATAACAAGCAAATATTTTTAGAAATAGCGTTGGTGCTTAGTTTGCGAGTTGAATTTGCTAAAGGAAGCAATTGGTTGGCTATCCATTACTGTGGCTACTGGATCGTGTAATCCAGTATGACTTCGAAACCGTTTAATATCCCCTGGATTAGACAATGTTCTCAGCCATACTGAAAAATCATTGGTTGCATCATATTACAGACAAATTTCCACGAATAATAAAATTAAAATCTTAAATCAAAACCAGTTTTGTTTAACCGGGCCTTATAGACCCTCCGGTCTAATAAAACTGGTTTTAATTTATAATTCTTCGCGGAAAGCTGTCTATAATACGAAGCGAAGAATAACTAGCATTAATTTATTCCTGTAGATTCTAAATTTAAATTCTATTTTCTAAAATAAAACTCCTATTCTCCATTTTTAAAATTTATTATTATTCTTTTCTTTTTAATTTTTTTATTGATTTATTACATTGTATACATCATGAAGTATGACTGAATAGTAATTTTGCAAAGAATTGATATACGTATTCATAAAATCATTATGATTAAGACTATTTACTTTATTATTCAGCAAATAATTTAGAAACTTTTTAGTGTTTATTACTAATTACTAATCATGGCGTACATGTCTTCTAAGATTCATAAGTTAATTAAAAGGACATATATATTTGTTAAATTATACCACTAAGTTTACTTTTATTGCCAAATATTTGTAAAAATATCTACGGATATTCTATTTCCATATTATGACTATGATGATCTTACCTTTACATTATCTATGTATACCTTATTAATATTAAATTTTTCTCTATAATTTTGAAATACCCTGTACCTATTTTTGTTGTCCACCCTGTGTCCACACATATGATGGCCACCCTGTGTCCACACATATGGTGGCCAAGTTATTGTTGTTGCTTTTAACATTTTGATTGATGGAAACCAATTTTATTTAAGCCGAGGAAATTCTCGCCATCTGGTGACTTGGGGGGAACAACTATAGGGGGGGCAGAATAACAAATTTATGCAAGAATGTTTACCAAACACGGATTTATATTCTGGAAACTAAAAAAAAACAGCAGGGATTACAAAGATTTTAGACAGATTATTTTATTACTAGCGGTTGCGCACTTAGCATCTAGGGGCTCAGTCTTCAAAGGGTGTAAAGGGGGGCAGGAAAATAGTCTAAAACCTTCCAGGGAACTTTTTTAAGCTTTCCTAAATAGGAGAGCTTAATCCTTTCAGTATTTATTGGGATCTTAAGCTTCAGACAAAATAAAACCTACTACTTTAGGGTAATAGGATTTGTTTAGCTAGATTATCTAAAATTTAAATCGACATTGTGTCCGTGCAATTCCTATGCAAAATTATCATCATTTATATTTAAAAATAACACGATGTTCGTCGGACTGTGTATTTTCCTGAATGAACTCGCAAACGTGGAACCGGTATGGATCTCTTATAAAGGGAAGCTTCTTATAGTTACATTAAACTATTTTTAGGAAGGAAACCAAAGATAAAAGATGGACTATTTACCCCCTCCCCCATGTTTAAAGTGTCTCTAGTAGCCTAGAGGGGCGTAGGCTCTAGACTCTTAATTATATCAGCACCAGATCTTAATTTTATTTTAAGAATAATTATTTATCGTATCGTTTTTTAAACAGCTTCCCGCGGTTATTAGAATGAAAAATTAAAGGATTAAAACCAGTTTTGTTGCCCGGGCTAACATTCGAGGAAAATTATCAGTAGTGCGATTCTATACATGATTTACTATGGCTTGAGAACCGGTTCTGATCCTGTTGATATTAATCGGTTTCAAAGCCATATTGGAATATCTGCGCCTTTCCCTGTGTTTACCCAGCAATATATTTGCTTGCCAACCAATAATATACAACAAACACTTTTTACCGCCTTTTCCAATTTACTTTTTTAAAAAGAAAATGAAAAATGTTGAAATTTATGAATTTGATTTTTATAATCTCATTTTTCCTTAAAATGTAACTGGACAAAGTGTCTCAAAAATCTGCCATGTGACGGCATAAAAATGAGGGAGATGAGAGGAGAAGTAGGAAAGATAACACCTAAAAAAGAGATGGATAATCCCTTATATTTATGACGTCACATGGCTGATTTTTGAGACACTTTGTCCAGTTACCTTAAAATTTACTAGTAAATACGTTGTAATTCAATACTGTTTTATATTGCTTCAGAAATATGTTTCTATTTATAACAATAACAAGCAAATATTTTTAGAAATAGCGTTGGTGCTTAGTTTGCGAGTTGAATTTGCTAAAGGAAGCAATTGGTTGGCTATCCATTACTGTGGCTACTGGATCGTGTAATCCAGTATGACTTCGAAACCGTTTAATATCCCCTGGATTAGACAATGTTCTCAGCCATACTGAAAAATCATTGGTTGCATCATATTACAGACAAATTTCCACGAATAATAAAATTAAAATCTTAAATCAAAACCAGTTTTGTTTAACCGGGCCTTATAGACCCTCCGGTCTAATAAAACTGGTTTTAATTTATAATTCTTCGCGGAAAGCTGTCTATAATACGAAGCGAAGAATAACTAGCATTAATTTATTCCTGTAGATTCTAAATTTAAATTCTATTTTCTAAAATAAAACTCCTATTCTCCATTTTTAAAATTTATTATTATTCTTTTCTTTTTAATTTTTTTATTGATTTATTACATTGTATACATCATGAAGTATGACTGAATAGTAATTTTGCAAAGAATTGATATACGTATTCATAAAATCATTATGATTAAGACTATTTACTTTATTATTCAGCAAATAATTTAGAAACTTTTTAGTGTTTATTACTAATTACTAATCATGGCGTACATGTCTTCTAAGATTCATAAGTTAATTAAAAGGACATATATATTTGTTAAATTATACCACTAAGTTTACTTTTATTGCCAAATATTTGTAGATAGAAAATGATAAACTTGGTTTTGAACAATATTTTGATTTTGATTTTTAAGAATTTTCATCTATATTAATTGAAACAAATTTCTGGTCTGTTCTTATAATGGATTTATTATTAATTTGATCTTACACCAGATTATCATGTTCTCTAATAAAGAAAATATTGTATCTGGCTAAATAACGATCCCATCCATCCACCGCCTTTTCCCCATCCCCTCCCCTTCTACTGGAAGAACGAACTGACCAATAAGTGATGTCCATGTTAGCAACCTAAATGACGACAATTTTCCTCTATCATAATATTTACGTATATTCTATATCCATTGTTCTTACATTTAATTTTTCAGAAAGTGTTTCCCCGCCATTGCAAGGATCCTGTCACTGGCATACCTGTTTGTTTTTATTCAAATTTGTCACTCAAAGTATCGTAAATAATTCTATTATTTGTCACCAGTGGCGTGCACAGTCATGTATGAGGGAGGGGATGAGTCTTGAATTGGGGGGGGGGGGGATAAGGTAAGATAGTCTTTAAAAATTTATTATTTTAAGGGGCGTTGTCAATTCCATCCCGGCGTCAGCCGCTTATAAGCCTTACGAAAATCAACATTTTAAAATTTAATTTTAAACATCTGGTTTTCGACCATTTCGAAGCTTCAAGAAGTTAAGGCTTCGTCGCTTCTGATGCGCGGCTGCCGAGCCCTGTCATTCTGCACGCTATTAAATGCAAATTTTATCAAACAAAATAAGAAAATAAGAAAAACAATTGACTAAAAATTATTATAAAATGTTTTTACAAGAACAGGAATGTTGATATACATGTTGAAATTAAAACATGAAATGATATAAAGTTCCTGTAAAAACATGAAAATTAGTTAGAATTAAATGTATGTCCTATGAATCGATATAAGATTACTTGGATGCTGCACCAGATTTTTATGAACTTTAATAAAGCTATACTCGAAGCTGTTTACTAAAATAACTAAATCTGCCCCCTTTCCCAAATCCCCTACTGGATGAACTAACTGACTTTTAGATAAGCTTCATATTTGCAAGCTAAATTGACGACAACTTTCCCCTGTCATAATATCCACGTATAACCTATATCCGTTGTCCTGTCCTAATTTTATTGTTTAGAAGTTTGTCTCTCTTCCTAGAATTTTTGGTAATTTTTCAAAGTATTTTTCCACCTGAAAACTGTCAAAAAAAAATTCTTTTAAGTAGATATAAAATATACGGCGATATATTGGCAAGGGGAAAATTTGTCGTCAAATAGGCTTGCTAATATGGACCTTATTTACTGGTATGTTCGTTTGACCAATAGGAGGGGAGGGGATGCGGTAAATGGGGTTTATGTCGATATCGTTATTTTAGCTAACCCCAAGCATCACTTTATCAAAGTACATAAAAATCTTGTTGCAACATCCAAGTAAAACTAAGTCGATTAATATTTGTCAGATCTAAGGGGGGGGGGGGGGGGGTAATGCAACCATCTCGTAATCAATAATTAAATCAGCCGTTTAGCTGTTTTTTTGGCCTATTTTCAGGGCAAATTCATCATTAATTACATAAAGGAATTAACTTTTTAAAACATATTTTTGGTTTAATTCATGTTAAATGATAGCAATAACCATTTTTTATTTTTCTAGTACCAACAGCTACCGGCTAGAACCATTTTATAAGGTTTTTGAGCGACAAAAAGTATTATGTGGAGATAGCCCTTAACGGTCGGGCCCCTTGCCGCACCTTAATTGGTCGGGGGGGGGGGGGGGGGGGGGCGTCCCCCCTATTATCTCAGTTCCTAATCCTATTAGAGCTATAGGGCAAAATTTTTTTTGTGCAATTCTCCTGTTTGTTAATTTTGTTAATGAATTTCCTACCTTAAGTAAGTCAATAATTTTCGCTTCCTTCACCCTTTTATTTAACAACCTTTGTTTTTAAGTCCTTTTTTATATATAAATTTCAAACAGCTTAAGTTTAAAATTTGAAGTCTCTTAGTCGAAAATTGCGGCCACAGTAGCCTTTTAAAGATTTCTGGAGACCAGAAGGATCCGGACCTGCAGGAACATACCTGGCACCTGAAATTGACTTTAACACCTGTGTTTAATATGAGAATGTACTACTAGAGGATATTTTAGTATTTTGGTATGATAAAATGCTTTGTTTAAGTCAAAAAAAAATTCTCTTTACCTGGATGACCCTGCCAGATTTGCTGGAATCCTGTGCCCGCCATGATGAAGATATTTAAAAAATTCCAACTCTCAGTTATGTGTCATACCAATACTTAAAAAGTCACACAGTTTGGGCTCAATCATTTTACCCCCCCCCCCTTATATAAGGTATGAAATATACAATCGAGTAAACTTTGAATTATAAAGTTTAGAAAAATTAAAACCCTTAGCTACCCTACATCTTGTTCTTCGAAGCTGGTTTACGTAACTCTAATAGATTCAAGTAGGAAAATGTCTAAAATTGAGTAGAACAATTGTTGTAGAATATACATGAATATTATGACAGAGGAAAATATTCGTCAATAAAGCTTGCTAACATGGAACTCATTTGTTGGCCAGTGCGTTCAACTAATAGGAGTGGGGGGATAGGGTAAAGGGAGTGGATGGTGATATCGTTATTTTAGCCAGCTGCAAGTTTCATTTTATTAGAGTATATGATACTCTGGTGTAAGATCTAAACAATACATTATTAAAACAGCTTTGGAGTTTCCTGTTTTGCTATGGGAACAAATACTTTTTGTTATTATGAAAAATAAAATAAAAGAGTGATATTAAAGATGAGAGAAATATAATAAGGAAAAGAAGAGAGACAGGGAGGGGGGGGGGGGAATACGGGATAGGCGAAAAAAAAGTTTAAATTGACAAAGCAAGAAAAGGAGAAAATAATTTTGTAGTAAGTACAAAAAAGGACTTTGAAAGATTTTTATTTTCCTTTCTCCGTTATCTTTGAATAGTTTCTGTTTATTCTCTTTTTTAAATCTTTTTTATCAGACAGCCCAACATCACACACTTCACGATTAGCTTTGCTTTAAACTAGAGACTTTCAACTTCATGGAATCATTTGAGCCTTCGTTGTAAATGTAAAAGTTTTTCTGCATGTTTTCCAAGAAATAAATATACACACGATTCATATCAGCTTCGACAAATTTTAATTTTTGGGCGGTTAGTCGAGCACAGATTCTCCCTCCCCCCCCCCCCCCCCCCACCCATCCCACTTATTTGAAATGAAGGTCAGGTTAGGTTAGGTTAAAGGGTGTTAAAAAAAACGATCGCTTTACTCTTTTCAATACAAACCCTACAGTTTTGGTGAAAAACTAACAAAAAATGACCCATTTCATGTCCAAGCAATGACAATGAGAAAACACTATTAAATTTTGATTTCTACTCACCTCTCCTGAGCATTACAGCTCGAGTCCTAGCCCTTGTGGAGAATTTTTCCTTACATGGAGAGTGCATATTTTATTACAAATTTTTACAGTTTTGTCTTTTAAAAAAAATAATTAGTTGTCTAAAATACTTGATAGTATTTAAGAAGATTTGTTGATTTTTAATCTCCATGTAAGGAAAAATTCTCCACAAGGGCTAGGACTCGAGCTGTAGTGCTCAGGAGAGGTAAGTAGAAATCAAAATCAATAATGTTTTCTAATTGTCATTGCTTGGTCATGATTTAGGTAATTTTTTGTTAGTTTCTAACCAAAACTGTAGGGTTTATATTGAAAAGAGTGAAGCGATCGGTTTTTTTAACACCCTTTATATTGGGTACTGGGAAGCCAAGTTTTAATAAGGTATAGGCCTCGCTGGGTTAGAACCCTCAACAAAATATTAGACAAAATATCCAACCGCCTAGTTATTTTCAATTTGATTTTAAAATAAGTCTTGAAAAAACTTTTAAAAAAATACCAATGTTTTCAGTGCTATCTGGTACGTTGTATAAAAGCACCGATTTTACTTGGTAGTAGTTTTTTATATTTTGAAATGGCAGACAATCAAAAGACACTTTCAGAGGTAGTCTCGCAAATAAATTAATCTTATAACTATTCAACGAAATTTTTCTTCCTGTTGAAATTTTCATGAATACTTCATCTAGGGATTAAAGGGATGATACTATGGCCTATAAAATTATATACATCCCCAATGATAGTGCAGATAATTAGCCTTTCTATAGATTAAAATTGGTGATTAAAACGTTTGGGTACTCAACTTAATGAACCAACCAATCAAAATTCAATAAAAGTTTCTAAAAACCAACGAATAAGAAAAGTTATATGAAACTAGGGTACTAGTGTAATAAACAACCCATTGTCCCCTCCCTCCCTCCCTGACTTTATCACTATTAATCCAAAACAAATATTTCTAAGAATTCGCCAACTTTCAAAAACTCTTTTCTCTTCCCCCCCACAAATTTTGGTCATAGTGTAAACGTTGAATAATTCTTATTTTAAAAAATAACAGGATCTGTGTCTGTTTGTATTGAAGGATCTCGTTATTTGCTGGACTGATACAGTTCTCCGTTACATTATAGCTTCCCAAAGGTCATGATAAGGTTTACAGCTATTTTTGGAGTGGATATCACACCCCTCTAAAATATCTTTTTTCTTTTTCTTTATGAAACTAAAATAAAAAATCCAGGGGTTCACTCCCACCACCTCAAGGCCTCTAGAGGCCTCTTGGGGCGTAGGTGGTAGTAATCTCTAAACAAAGGTGAAATATAGGATCTGTTTTTGGTGCAACTTGCAGGAATTTAACGTTTTTTTTTTAAAGTATGGTTTAGAAACCACCGGATTAGTACCGGGTCTTTGAAATCGGCTAATAGCAGTGGAAATATAAACACAGCCAAGTCTCTACAAAAGAACAGAAAGCAATTTACAAACAGAAAAAGGGCCTCCATCACTTGGGCCACGTAGTTGTCTGGATTATACATCTATACTTAGATATTTATTATCGGCTCTATATCTTTACTTTGATTTCATATAAAGGGTAAGCAAAAAAAATGCGTACCTTCTTAAAATTAAAATTGCGTGGCTTGTGTTAATAATAGAATAATGTTATGCATACTGTTAGAACCGTTATGAACTCTATTTTTTGGAAATATAAAAACGAATCCTGTGCTACGCATAGTTTATGAGCTACGTGTTAAAATGTCCCAACTGGCTTAAAACCTGACTTGTGAGTAAATCATTAATGATTAAAGTATACAAAAAATATGTAATTTTTTAAAATTCAAATTGTTCGGCTTGTGTTAATAGTAGAAAAACGTTATGCATACTGTTAGAACTAGTATGAAGTATAATTTCTGGAAATATACAAACGTTTCATGTGCTACATATAGTCTAAGAGCTACGTGGTAGAATGTCCCAAATGACTTAATACTGGACTTGCAAGTAAATCATTAAAGTTTAAAGTATAGGGTGTGCAAAAACGTGTACATTTTAAAATTTCAAACTGCTCAGCTTGTGTTAAAAGTAGAAAAATGTTATTGATATCGTTAGAACCGTTCAACCGTCATATACTCTATTTTTTGGAAATGTAAGTACTATTTTTGTGCTATTTGTAGTTATTGGGCTATATTGTAAAATGTGAGAAAATTTGAAAAATGAATCTGTTGCGTTTTAATTTAGTTAGGACATTCTAGAACATAGCTCATGAACATAGCATATGAATGGATATTATATTTTTTTAAAAAAATAGGTGGTTCTAACGGTATGCATAACATTTTTCAACTATTAACACAAGCCGCGCAATTTGAATTTTAAAAAGGTACGTATTTTTTTCTCACAACCTTTACTTTAATCTTAAATGATTTACTCGCAAGTCAAGTTTTAACTATGCGTAGCACAGGAATCGTTTTTATATATCCAGAAAATAGACTTTATACCGGTTCTAACAGTATGCATAACGTTTTTCTACTATTAACACAAGCCGCACAGTTTGAATTTTAAAAAGGTATGCATTTTTTTGCTCACCCTTTAGCTTTGTTGCTTTTGGATACAATCGACCTTGTTATGTATATAAAAATGTTCTAGTATTGATAGTATTACAGAGAGACATACTTAATATAAAAGACAAAAACATGTTTACTGTTTTGAAAATCTAATTATCCATAGTATTGTATTTTTATACAAATATATCAATGCAGTGAGTGATACAAAATTACAAAAAATACAATTACATAAAGATATATTTTTCTCTAAACTTCCATTAATTTTACAAGCAGTTGCACCAATAGCATCTAGGGACTGTATTTGAAGGCGAATGGTAGGGAAAAATAGCTTTAAACCATGCTAAGACTTGAATAAAGTAAATAAAAGAGCATAAAACCTAGAGTAGTTCTTGAGAAAAAAAAGGATAAACAAGTTCTTCGTATTATTTCTTAATTACATGTACAGTATTTTAAGGTCAAAAAGTTATTGGGGTATTTGAAATTTCCTTTTGAGTTTCAATCTTTTTTTTTCACTTTAAATATAATTGAAAAACATATTATATTGCTGAAAGTAATATGACCTAAATTTTGTAAATCCATAGTGTAATGGGTAAGCTGTTGAATGACCAGACATTGAAACTTATCATTTATACTCTATAAGTAAACTCAAATTCTTAATAATTAGGCTTCTTTGTTCCAAAAGATATAATTAAGAACATATGTCTAAAACTTTGGATGGGTCATCAGTAATGGAGGTATTTAGGTAAAATAATCAGGTTTTTTATTCGTATATAATGTATGAAATATAAGTGCTCTGTATTGGTCCTATATCGAATGGAGGTATAGATAAAATAATCTTGTATATTCGTATACAATTAATCTTTGTAAATTAGCTCATATCAAAGATACACAACAATTCATTAGATTTCAGGTATAAAGGGAAATAGAAATTAAAAAAATTATAAAGCTTAATTGCATTAAGGCTTCTCTATTACAAAAAATATAAAAAAATTCCTTTAAAAACAGCTTACCATAGAAAAATAGAATGTATATCCCATGATGGTTTTAGGCTATTTTACTGCCACTTCCCTCCTCTAGATGTTCTTCTGATGTTATAAATCATAATATACCTTGGTAATCATACTTGGACTGCTAATGTTTTTTTCTCCAATAATTTTATTTTCCTTACCATTCCCTAACTCTCTGAGAAAAAACTAGACCAGGCGTTTCATTTATATATCCTATTTTCTTTATCCTTATTGTTTTATTCTTTACACTATTCTATACATATATCTGTTGCTTCACTCTTATCATATATGGCCATGCATGTAATATAATATTATTTATCCTATTATGTAAGTTACTTTTTGTATTTCCGATAAGATTTTGCTTACCAATAATGGTTTTGTTTTTTTATTTATAAATATCTTTTTGGTTTTCTCAAGCGATTTCTCTTATTTACGGTTTTGGTCTATAAACCTCTTCGAATACAGAGGTACTTAATGCTTGGGGCGTATTTAGTTAAGATATCTGTGTTTTTATGCATGTGTAATGAAATATATCGCAAAACATACTTCAATTCCTCTTTTCATGGCGGCTTCTTCTTAAAGAAGATTAATTTGGTATGGAGTAGAGACCTGAGGTGAATTCTTAAAAAAACTTTTGCCTCACTAAAATCAGGCAAAATTACCCCCTTTAAATTTTTAGTTTGCCTCACTGATTCAGTGAATCAGTGAGGCAAACTGATTTTAGTGTTTCAAATTTTTAAAAAAGAATTCACCTCTGATCTTTCACAAGGGACAATTTTATTTTAGATTTATTTCGCTCGTTGGTTATACTAATTATTCCTGGCGCAATACTGCTAGCAATGGAAAAAAATAAGACTGAAAAAAAATTAAAGGTAAAGTACAAAGCAAGGTATTTATAATACAAAGTAGAATTATGTCTGTCTGTCCGTCCGTCCCTTAAGATCTCGGTAACCACTGAACCGATCAGATTCTACTCTTCAGGGTATATACCTATTGGTCCTGTGGTGGTTTTAAGCTATTTTCTTGGAGGGTGGGACACCCTCAACCCCCCAAAAAATGAAAATTCCCCTCCCCCCCAAAACAAATTGTTTTCTGGGAAACTATTTCAAAATAAATGGCAGCACCAGAAATACTTATTTTTAATTTTTTAATTTTTTTGAAATTACCTCTTGGGGCAAAGCCCCTAGAGGCTACGGGCGAAGCCGCTATTTTATTATAAAATAACTAATTTTATTTATCATTTGATAAAACAATTGTAAAAATGTATTATTATTTCATGGAATTACTTGAAGGTTATTTGCATATAGATTCTACGGTATGGGCTGGGTTTAACGCTGCTTTTATTAGCGGCATTACAGTTCAAATTCTACTTTGTTAAGACTGCTAACTTGATGTAATTTACTGGCATGGAAGGAATTTTGGAACGATGTGTATAGATTCTACGATACCCATTGACATTTTTGCAATATTTGACAATTATTTGCAAACTTGTCACAAGGAGACCATACTAGACAGATGAAAATTAATTTTACAAAAAATGGTTTTCTGTGTGGCTCCGAAATGCCAATAGAGTGAGAATAGCTTCGAAACTGAAATCATCTGTTGGAATAGAACCAGCTTTCAGCCATACTGAAAAATCATGTACATATAGCATAAAATTTTATTAATATAAAATATTAAAATATAAATTAAATAAATTACTTTTGGTTAGCCCCAATAGTTTTAATCTTATATTTTTTTAGTTTCATATCCATGAAAAGCTGTCTGTAATACGATACGATATATAACTATTAGCATTTACACAATATTCAAAATATAATCTTATATTTAATTCTTTATTATATAGGACAAATATGAAGATTTGGATCATGGAAAGAAAACGAAGTAGCAGGTTTCGTCGTATTTTCACAGTAGCTTTTGATAGGTTATTTTAGGTTAGGTTAAGTAAATGTTAATAATTGCCCCACAGGGTTAGAAAGTAGGCCCCGCATGGTTACAGTCCCTGGCATGGACTAGAAATAGGAGAAAAGCTATTTTGAAAATACAGCCAAACCTGCTACTTCGTTTTCTTATTCACCTTAAATTATACATTTAAGTATATAATCCTGTAAATGTCATGTTATCAATATTCATTCACAAAACAAACAAAAATTTGTCGAAAGGTTTGTACTTGAATTTTATCCTATTAAATAAAGTAGTAAGGTTTTTTAAAAAAAGAGTTGAATAATTACTGAACCGTATTAGTTAAAGATTTCAGGGAATCCTCACATAGACCACTGGATGGTTTTAGATATTTTATTTTCAAGATTTAAGTCTAGGGATGGTTTTAGGCTATTTTCTAAAAAAATTCTTTCCCTTTAATTTCTGAGACCGTAGATGCTTGTAATAGTTATAAGTTTTCCTAGGACAACTAATAAGCTTTACTGCGGTTAGGAGGATCTTAAGATACAGACACAAAGACATCCTATTTATTTTTGATAAGGATAAAACATACATTTGAAAAGCTAAATATTTATGTAATATCTAAATACTTGATTTCAAACCATAAATTTAGATTTAATTAAGTTAAAAATACAGATTTAATTAAGGGGTTAAATAGTAAGGGGTATGTTTTAATCTTTAGGATTAAAGATTAAAACGGTTTTAATCTTTATAATGCGCTATGATATAACCTAATTTTAAAAGAATATAATTCAATCAGCATAGCTTTTCTACAACAAGTATCAGTAAAAAAATCATTCGATACTTTCATAATATTTCCACTTCACAAATCTTAACCTAGCTAAAAATTGTGTGTACTTTGTGGCTTCGCCACAGGACCCCCTATTATTTTTTTTGTTATAATCTACTTAATATTTATTCAACCTCTTTCTGAGATCTTAAGCTTCAGACAGAAATATGGACAAACGATCTGACAGATGGATAGACAGACAGACAGGGTTCTTCTTTCCAATATATGTATCAATAATAAACATGTATAAAAGAATAATGAAAATAGGCGTTTTTGATTCATATAAAGTCTTTATATTATAAAATATAAGATTTAAATATCTTTAATCCTGAAGAAACATGAAGTAAATCCTATTAAAAATTATAAAACAACTTGTTTTTTTTTCCTAACAGTATATACCTAAAGGTTGGCAAATGATGGTTACAATTCTTTTTTTTTACGTTAACTAGATTAAAAGTCGGACCCCCTTCCGCACATTATACTATAAGTCAGTCAAAGGTATATTTTGCTTGCATCATCCACAACCCCTGCTCCTTCTACCGTTATAAGTTAAATCTATTCCATTGTATCTTCAGGTTAGGATAGTTTATGATTTATTAGTACTCGGGGGGCATCGATCTACAGTTGCAGTGTTAACTGGGAGAGTAATAAAGTGAGGTTCCATGATACAGCAAGTCAAGTCACAATAACCTTGAACTGGTATAGTGGCTATACAACAGTACCACGAGACACCAAGTCAAGTCACAATAACCTTGAACTGGTATAGTGGCTATACAACAGTACCACGAGACACCAAGTCAAGTCACAATAACCTTGAACTGGTATAGTGGCTATACAACAGTTCCATGAGATAGCAAGTCAAGACACAATAACCTTGAACTGGTATAGTGGCTATACAACAGTATACCTTATCAAGTCAAGACACAATAACCTTGAACTGGTATAGTGGCTATACAACAGTTCCATGATATAGCAAGTCAAGACACTACTACACTACTCATTATTGTATTATTTAAAATTACAATTTATTAGCCCCAACGGCCCTTTGTTTGTTTAATTTTTATGTCTCTATGCATTTAATGCATTTTATCATTTTAACCCTAATGTACCTTACTATCTTTTAATAAAAATAACAGTTTACGTCATTGGTAAGGGTTTGAGCCACCCTAATAACTATACCCTAGTAACCTCTATATGTGTCACACAATATCTTTATGTTCGTTTTCTGATATTTATCTCCCAATATTTATATGTTCTTTTTTTGTAGTTTGTGTGTGTGTTGTACCAGACCTAGTTGAACTTAATTTCGGGATGTGTTTGTCTGATTATGCTAATGGTGCTGATGGTTTTGCTGAAGGTGTCTATGGTGCCGATGGTTCTGATAGTGTTGCTATGCCCCCCTGTGATCCTCCCCCTCTTGTTCTCTATGACTAACCAGGTAGACATTGATATCTTTGAGAGCAATCCAAATTATTGTCTGGATTCAATTTTGTATGGTGATTGGGCAGAATATAGCGCAGAAATGAATATTAAAAGCAATTTTGTTTCTGAGCTAAATGCTGCTCAAGGGCTTAGTAGCAATGATAACAAGCTTAGCATCTTTTCATTAAATACTCAATCTTTATTTGCAAAATTTACTGACCTATCCTGTTTTTTGTATAACTTAAACAAAAATAATGTCTTTCCAAGTATTCTAGCCTTACAAGAAACTTGGATAACAGAAAAAATTAACCTTGGCCATTTAAAATTAAATGATTATAACTGGATTGGTAGAAACCGAACCACTGCTAGAGGCGGAGGCGTCGGTTTTTACATAAATAACAACTTTAAATTTGAAGAAATTTATCCAAATTATTATCGTGAAGGTATTCATGAGAGCATATGTCTTAAAGTTAGCCAAAATAATTTCAAATTTTTCATTATTAATTGTTATCGTCCGCCCCATAGTAGCCCTGATCAATTAGAATTATTTTTTGAAATTTTCTCTGAACTAATGAACCAACTTAGCGAGATTAATGCACCCACCTTTGTTTGTGGTGATTTGAATATTTTCGAAACCTACTCTACAAGTCATGCCACACGGTTAGTCGATTTAATGACGTATAACGGATTCTTAAATACCACCTTGCGTGCTACACGCATAACCCCCCATTCCTACTCTCTAATTGACGTCTTTTTTATGAAAAATTTTGTACCCAATCATGAAAAATCATTAATCATTGTCAGTGATATTTCTGATCACTACATTGTCTGTAATTCCTTTGATATCAAATTAAAAAAAACTGATAACAAATCTGATAATTATGAACGTCGTCTAACACATGAAGAAAATTTACTTAACTTAAATGAAGCTCTTCAAAATCAAAATTGGAATGATGTAATTCAAGCAGTTGATGTAAATGTTGCATATAATTCATTTATTCAAATATTTATGAGTCATTATGATGTTTACTGTCCTAAAAAAACATTCAAATCAAACCATAAAATCACCCCCCAACAAAAATATGCAAATAACCACTTACTTAACTGTAGAAATTTTAAGCATATGCTTTACAGTAAACAACATAAAGACAAATCAGATGAAAACATAAACAAGTACAAAAAGTATAGAAATGAATTAAGGCGTAGTTTTGCAAGAGCCAAAACAAATTATTTTCAATCTTCTATTATAAAAGCTGGTACTGACAGCCGCAAAATCTGGCAAGTCCTCAGAGAAGCCATGCACATTGAAAAATCTAATGAATGCACTGATCATTTAATTGTAAATAACATTAAAATTACAGATCCCACTGAAATAGCAAATCATTTCAATTTTTTCTTTACTTCATTAGGTACTAGCTTACTTGATCAAATTCCAATAACAAATCAAAGTTTTATGAATTATTTACCAAATAGAATAAATGATACAATTTACATCCCCCCATTAGATGAACTTTCAACATTTAATACAATTACTAGCTGCTTTCCAAAAACTTCTACAGATTCTAATGGCATTGCAATGAAAACAATTATTAATTGTGCTGCGCCCCTATCTGTACCCCTTAACGCAATTTATAATCTTGCAATAAGTTCTGGTACCTTTCCAGAAGGGATGAAAATTAGCAAATGTATTACTTTATTTAAAGGGGGGGATATATCAGCTGCAGAAGATTATCGCTGTCTAAGCCTTATAGATAATTTTAGTAAGCCTCTAGAAAAAATACTTTATAAACATATTCATAATTTTTTAGAAGAGAGAAACTTCTTTTCTGACAGACAATTTGGCTTTAGGAAATCTATTAGCACAGTACACAACCTACTGAACTTGAGTAACCTCATTGCCAACACTCAAGCAGAGAGCAAGGTCTGTGGTGCTGTGTTAATAGATATAAAAAAGTGTTTTGACACTATTGACCGAAATATTTTGTTTAGCAAATTAAGCCACTATGGAATTAGGGGACAAGTTTTAGAGCTAATAAAAAGCTACTTTAATGGCAGAAAACAGTACATTTACTTTAAAGGAAAAATAAGTTCATTACGTGATATTGTCTTAGGAATCCTCCAGGGATCAGTACTTGGTCCGTTATTATTTTTAATCTTTGTAAATGATATTGAAAATGCCATTGCAAATGCTATTTTCAATCTATTTGCAGATGACTCTTTGACTTTTCTTGCTCGTGAGAACCTGACAGAACTTATTGATGGACTACAAACAACTTTACCTCACATTGTCCAGTGGTACTCAGCAAATCGCCTTATTATAAATGCAAAAAAGACTAAAATATTAATCTTCACCACACCACGACAAAATTTCTCTCCTGATGAATTGCAATTAAAATTTTCTTTTCCTGTCTATATAAACACCAATGATTTTAATCAAAATGACCCAAATAAAATAACAAAACTTTCTCTTGTAAGTAATGACAATCAAAACAAGAACGATAAACATGCTCGTCACCTTGGAGTAGAGCTTGATGAAAAAATGTCCTATCGTTTCCACTTTGACAACCTTCACCAAAGATTGCAGCGCGCTTGTTTTTCATTAAGAATAATGAAAAATATTCTTGATCGTAGGCATTTAAAGATTTTATACAATGCTTACTGCAAATCCCTCATGGATTATAGTAACATTCTTTTCACTGGTGTTAATAAAGAAACCCTCCATCCCATAAAAATAATTCAAAAAAATTGCATTAGAATAATAGCTAAATCGAAAAATAACAGGGAACATACTAAACCCTTATTTAAACAATATCAAATTCTTCCTTATAGTGAACTAATGAAATTCAACATATGCAAATTTATGCATAAATTTAAAAATAACTTAACACCTCGTATGTTTGATGATTGCTGGCAATTTAATTATGATATACATGGATACCCCACACGTAATAATAACAATTTTGCTACAAGAACAAATTCAAATTCATTTATTATGAACACTCCACTTTTCCGCTTCCCACGTATCTTTAATGAATTACCAGCAAACATAAAAAACATTCAAAATGAAAAAATATTCCATAAAAAACTATTTAATCATTTGTTAAACAATATTGAATAAATTACCCTCTTTTCTTAATTTATTTTAACTAATGAATATTTTCTGTAATTTAGGTGTAATTCGGAATACTGCAGACAATCCATGTAGAACATAACTTGCGAGCAATATAATCCCCAAGTTGTAAGTCAAAAATATCCATACATTTATTTTTAACCCTACTCCACAGACCCCTTTAATCTCCCCCCCCCCCTTATATATGTATTATGTAAACTTGCAAAATATCTCTCTTTCTTTAAGGAGATTTTTGTTTATTTTACATGAAAAGACTTATTTTTATTTTACATTCCTAGTTTATCTTTATTTTATCATTGTAGTCTTAATAAAGACCAAACACACTCCATAAATAACCCACTTCCATTTTCTGTTCATTCACTCTCACTTTCTGCGTACTCTACACAGCGTATATATGTACGCAATAAATTGCGTATCTAAACCTACGCAATTATTATTTTTTCGTACGCTAATATATAAATATACTTTCCTTTTTTTTTTAATTTTTATTTTATTTTATCTTAACTTCAGTATATTAACTTTTTTCTCAACTAAGCTCTACACAGTTCAAAATTAATGATATCCTCACATCTGTTAGGACTGCCTCAAAGATATCTAAAAAATTTCTCTCCTTGTCCCCTATGGGACAAGTTAACTATTGTATTTTTAGTCACCTGAACATTGAGGTTGGGAGAGCAGGGTAAATAGCACACTGACGTACCTGAACCACCTGAAACAACCTGACGCACCCTGACGCAACCGGAGGCATTTTGACGGCTTACACACCCCCCGACTGATAGCGAAACGAAGTTGAAGTACACACACACACACACACACCACCGCCGAACAGCGGCCATACCCATGGACAGCCAAGCCCCCATTGGAACCCCAGAAGGGTCCTGCACGCCCGCAGGACCTCTAAGAGCCGACCAGTTTTTGGCTAAGGAGGAACCAGAAAGAATGGGTCAAGTGTAACTGTCCAGCAGCTGCAGCCTACATTGATTTATTATTATAATTTTTAATAAACATATTTGTTGCTAACTCGCTGTACTGGCACCAGTAGCGAGTTAGCGCCCCTAGCTTAAAATTTTGTAATTAATAAGGTTATTATTAAGGCCATTAATGTAATGTATGTTGGTGCAAATGGTCATGTAGGCCTGCAAGCTGCCGTGCAAGAGGCGCGCAGTTGCACAGGATTAAATATCATATCATATCAATAACCTTGAACTGGTATAGTGGCTATACAACAGTCCCTTATCAAGTCAAGTCACAATAACCTTGAACTGGTATAGTGGCTATACAACAGTTCCATGATATAGCAAGTCAAGACACAATAACCTTGAACTGGTATAGTGGCTATACAACAGTCCCTTATCAAGTCAAGTCACAATAACCTTGAACTGGTATAGTGGCTATACAACAGTCCATTATCAAGTCAAGACACAATAACCTTGAACTGGTATAGTGGCTATACAACAGTCCCTTATCAAGTCAAGACACAATAACCTTGAACTGGTATAGTGGCTATACAACAGTCCCTTATCAAGTCAAGTCACAATAACCTTGAACTGGTATAGTGGCTATACAACAGTCCATTATCAAGTCAAGACACAATAACCTTGAACTGGTATAGTGGCTATACAACAGTCCCTTATCAAGTCAAGACACAATAACCTTGAACTGGTATAGTAGCTATACAACAGTACCTTATCGTCGATCCTAATCCATGCCTTCTTATCTTCATATACTAAATATTTGTGGCTACACCAATTACATTTCTATTCTTAAATTAAACTTACTGCATAACTAATAGATAACATGTCTAGATTAACAGTTACAGACGAACGGACGGAAGGACCAACACTAATTATATAATATCCAGTCTTTGAGATTAAAACTTGTAACTTTCTAAATTTTAAGTAAAATTCTTAGTAAACCTTTAGTAAGGTTTCACTGGTAAGTGAATATTGAATACTTTATTCATACTTCGACAATCATTACAATTCTTAGGAGTGCAGCTACTCTTTATAGTCACACGAATAATGTGGTCTGTCAATATTAATACTGTTAATATTAATGTTAATAGTTGAATGGTTTAATATTTTTGGTTGAATTCTAATTTTGCGGATGCGGCGGGTCGCTGTGTGTGGGTAGCCTCAGCTGCGAGTGGATTATTTAAACTGCGCAGATGATTGCGAAGCTTTGATAAAAGCCGTGCGGCTGAATGTGGCTTTAGATGCCGATCCCTTGCACAATTTATACTGCTTTTAATAACCTTTTTTAAAATAAAGAATTAAATATTACCAAGACAAATTATGTACATATGTAGCACAGCAAAGATAAGCTAAACATATAAAAAAAAGATAAGATAATAAAAAAAGTATCCAAATTAAATTTTTAGAAATTTCAACTACAAATATCATTACAATCGCTATAAGCGTATACGTCTTTTTTAGCATGTGTCAAAATAGGCTATGAAAAGTATATTTCTTAATATAAATGCCCCCCCCCCCCACTTTTTCAAAATCTTTTTAAACTACAATTTAAAGTGAGGGAGTCGTCTTCCACCCCATTTCAAGGACCCAAAGAGGCCTCTAGTGGCGTAGCCGCTAGTTTTATAAATAGTATAGTAACAGACAGAATTATATAATATTTGTTGAATATTTTCACCTAACACAAATACAAAATTGACTTTGCATAAACAAAAGATGTTACCAATCACCACTATACAATTTTATACCAAAGATATAGTGTGTGGACTGGCTGTGGATAGCGCAGGCAAAGTGCGGCTACAGGTGGTTACGGCTGAGGTTGGCAGGATGGCTACATCTATGGTTCCTAATAATGTCTTAAAAGCTGCTAAATTTTCTCGAAGCTGCACAGTTTATTGAGTGGTTATTTGCTAAAGCTTACAAAATATATTATGTAAGCTCCGCAGCTGGAGAAAAGCGGCTTATGGTGAGTCTTCTATAAGCCGCAGTGCTGAATGCAGCATAGGCAGCTGATCCCTACAATTTACCCTCCACTTGCAGTCAGTCCGTAACGCTGTAATGTAATTTTATCAGTTGTTATTGAGGTATACATCTAATCTAGGTCTTATGGCAAACGCAGGAGTACTAAACGCAGGAGTGGACACTTAACCTAACCTAACCTATTTAAGACCTTCTTTTAGTTTTTTTTAATGCCTAGCCCCTGCGGGGGGCTTATTTGTACATTCATATCTTATCCTAACCTAATCTGTATATAAATACGTAATAAAATTAATATTTTAACACTCCTGCGCTTGTCCACTCCTACGTTCGGGACTCCTGCGTTTGTCATGGAACCTCTAATCTATACATTGTTTTATCCGTCTGTCTGTCGTTCATGCTTAAAAAATCTAATTTCTTAAGGTTTTGTAATTTTTTTTAGGGTTTATGAATATTCTCTCACTCTTTTTATAATTTTTATGAGAACTGACATTCTGCTCTATAAATAACTTAGTCTGTTTGTCAATTTGTAGATTTATTTGTGCTTCGCTACTTATTCATTTTGTCATCCTTGTTTATTTTTAATAGTGAATGATACATTTGAATTTGAAAATTTAAAAAAAAATTATATTATCTGTAAATTGTGTGGATGTTGATAAAAGTTGAATATTTGAATAATAAATAGTTTGAAAGGCACAACATAAAGGTTAGATAGGAACCTTGAAAACTAGTTTTATCAGTAAAAGAGACTGATATCACAAGCATTTAAATCTTTCAAATATCAATTTTAAGCCAGTTGGTGCTCTAATTTAACTTTTCTAAATTATAAATGTGTTATTAAAGAACTTTGATAAGAAATTTATCTTGCTTATATTTAGGTCAAGTTCTTGAATTGACGTTTAGTCAAATCCTCCATATTATGCTAAAAGGGACTTTTAGGGAGAGAGAAAAATAACCTAAAACCATATGGGTAAGCAATTGGTAAAGCATGAGAAGTATTAATTTGTATTAAAAACTGAGTCCTACGACAAACGCAGGAGTCCCAAATGTCGGAGTGGACACTTAACCTAACCTAACCTATTTTAGACCATCTTTTTTAAATGCCTAACCCCTGCGGGGGGCTTATTTGTTCATTCATATCTTAACCTAACCTAATCTGCATAGAAATACTTAATAAAATTAATATTTTAACACTCCTGCGTTTGTCCACTCCGACGTTTAGGACTCCTGCGTTTGTCCTGGAACCCTCAAATCTTGTACTTCCTTGGTAACAAGAAACCATAGTTAATAACAAACTATGAACCAGTGCAGTGGCGTGAGGCTGAGGATGGGGGTTAAAGGGTGATGTCAAAACCCCCCAAATTCGATATTTAAAATTACAATCTATCCCTTTTTCCAAACTATAAATTTGGTTACACCACGAAGGTAAATGCATGTTCATTCCACTGCTTTCTAATAAATATTAAATTTTATAAGAAAAGTCTGTTTCTCTGGTTATGATAAACACATATTTATTTTAGTAATCTTCAAACTATAAGTTATTTATATTTCAATTATTATCGATCATAAAATTGAAATTTATTCTCATAGTCAAGGATATATTTATATTGGTATTAATCATGTTTCATACCTTTATTTTAAAAAAAAAATAATTGAAAATGATTGCTAAAACTGAAATATATCTTCATGTCTTAGAATAGAGTATTTTCTATAAAGGTTGAAAAACATACTAACTTTTAAAAATATTTAAATGATCAAAAAAAAAATCTAAATTTTTTTCGTTTATAGTTATCTACTACAACTTACAACAATTGACTTTCAGTATGGGTTCAAAACTAATTAATACCCACTGCATTACTATAAAATCATGAATCGTAAATAACAATTTACCATCCTCAGAAAGCTGTAAAGATACGAAAATGTTTAGCTTTAATTTCTAACTTCCCATGAAATTCAATAAAACCAAAAATATAAACATCCTCAAAGAGACGCTCTACGTATAAGCCAATCGGACAAAAATTATTTAACAAATGCTACGCTTAATCTATTATTTTAAACCTTTTAATGTGGAGAATACAATGAAAAATATTTTCCTTTTAAAATTCAAAAATATTCGCTGTTAAGTTTAAAAATTTAGAGTTATGTAAAACAAAGTTTAGAAGCCGAGGAAAAAGTTTCTTGATGACAAGACGTTTATTTCCCTTACGAAACATTTTCTTTGTATTTAGGTTTACATGGTGATTGAGGGTAAGCTTTAACTTTGTATACATTTTGTATGTTATATCAGGATATTACTTGGCTACTAATTAAGATATACCATCTTTAACTTTGTATCTTATTTTGTTTGTCTTTTACTGGGAAGTAGGATTTTTTCTTCGTGCAGTAGGAGGGAAGGGGGTGGGGTAAAAGGGGGTTGATGGCCAGCTTTTGCCAGCTACAAGTTTCACTTTAATTGAATACATGATAACCTGGTGTAAGATCCAAGTAATAATAAATCCATTGGGTTAGATTATTTTTTTCTTAACATGGGTTGACTACCCTCTTCAAAATAGATGAAAACCTGCTCATGAATATAACATTGCTTATATTAATATATATGAAAATGAACAACAAATAACCTACCGATTTAAGAATTAACAAATAAGTTGTACAAAAAATTAATGTCAAGGATTGTTTCTGTTTTTTGCCTTTGAATGCTGTTTCAATTATTTTGTAAAGAACAAAAATTTGCACTATATCCGCTCTACGTAATATTTTCTTCAGGGATAAGATGGACTAGTAATGGAATATAAAAATTTGCACTATATCCGCTCTACGTAATATTTTCTTCAGAGATAAGATGGAATAATAATGGAATATAAAATTTGCACTATATCCGCTCTACGTAATATTTTCTTCAGGGATAAGATGGACTAGTAATGGAATATGAAATTTGCACTATATCCGCTCTACGTAATATTTTCTTCAGGGATAAGATGGACTAGTAATGGAATATAAAAATTTGCACTATATCCGCTCTACGTAATATTTTCTTCAGAGATAAGATGGAATAATAATGGAATATAAAATTTGCACTATATCCGCTCTACGTAATATTTTCTTCAGAGATAAGATGGAATAGTAATGGAATATAAAAATTTGCACTATATCCGCTCTACATAATATTTCCTTCAGGGATAAGATGGAATAGTAATGGAATATAAAAATTTGCACTATATATCCGCTCTACGTAATATTTTCTTCAGGGATAAGATGGAATAGTAATGGAATATAAAAATTTGCACTATATCCGCTCTACGTAATATTTTCTTCAGGCATAAGATGGAATAGTAATAGAATATAAAAATTTGCACTATATCCGCTCTACGTAATATTTTCTTCAGGGATAAGATGTAATAGTAATGGAATATAAAAATTTGCACTATATCCGCTCTACGTAATATTTTCTTCAGGGATAAGATGGAATAGTAATGGAATATAAAAGTTGCACTATATTTCGTTTAAAAACTTTTTTTTCTTTTATTTCCTACAGTTAAATCCCTGGACCTTTTGTTTTAGTACAATTATGAAAAGCTAATCTATAGAAAAAAGAATTGAATATAATTCAATATCACAGAATAATAAGTAAAAATAGAAAACTATATTGAAAATGTTTTAAAAATTTAAAAGTTCATAATTATACCAGAAACTCTTACAAATACTGACTTTGCGAACAATAACCCCAAAAGCCGCATACTGTCAGGAATCTTAAAAGATAGAAATTGACCGGAAAATTTATCTTTATCCCCAATAATGATACACAAAATTACCCCTTCTTTAGATAACAATTAGAGTTTGAGACGTTTGGACACTCAACTCAATGCAAAAGTCCCAAAAGTTGTTGGGCCAACGAATAAGAAAACTTTATTATGGGGACTTTGGGGACTTATAACAGCCCTCTACAGTTACACGCTACTTCCCTTATTCTATACTTAATCATCTTTGGTTAAAATACGGTTACGTAAAATAAATATTCTCCATTTAGATAATTATTCTTAGGAAATAATTAATCTAACAAATAGGTTGTTATAGTTTGAAAAAATATGTTTTGTAGTTATGTTTATCAAATTGTTGTTTCTTACTCTTTATTTTCTAAAAAAAATGAAGTAATAGCACAACACTGTTTAAATAATTTTTTTTACATATATTGTAATATCAGAGTAAAAGATGGACTTTACATATCATCAGAAAGGGTCAGGGACTATGAAAATGCCTTGATATTTTTTCTGTTTTAATATTTACCCACGAATTTTTGCAAGTCTCCGTATCTGTCTGTCTGTTGGTAATTTTAGGTTTGCCCTGGAAATCGATATTTTATTACCTGGATGTTGGCCCATATTTTCACATACTCTGCCAAAGAAATACCCAGGTTTGCTAAAACAACGATACGCTTTATCCCATCCCATACCCTCCTACTGGATTAACATTCTGGCCAATAAATGGTATTTGTTTTTCTATTTCCTGTGTTAATTTCTTTTCTTTACTTTTATTCATTTCTTTATTTCTTTCTATGTTTTTTTTTCTCTTTCATTATCAATTAATACCCTCTGGATTAGAACCAGTTATTCTTTATTTCCTAATTATTTATTTCTTGACGTCTCTCCTTAAAAAACAGCAATCAATGATTTTTATTTGTTATCAACTTCTGTTTACTTGTTAGATTACCTCCCCACCTGCACCTATACCTTGAGTATAAAAAATGGCCGATTAAATGTACATCCCCAAAAATGATATACAAAATTATGAAGCAAGAAAAAGTGGCTCCACAGATTATGACGTCATACGATAGAATAGCCAATGAGAGACAAGTATACACCAATGGTAAAATTTATGTTGGCCTCTCATTGGTTATTCTATCGAATGACGTCATAATATATGTGGAGCCACTTTTTCTTGCTTCCAAAATTATCCCTTTTGTAGATTACAATTAGTGGCTGCAACTTTTGTACACTCAACATAAAGGACCAACCAATCAAAATTTAATTATAGTCCCCAAAGATGTTGATTCAACGAATAAGAACACATTATGAACCAACTTTGGGGACTAGTGTAATAAACATCCCAATATCCTCCCACCTTGATAAGAAAGTTAGGTACGTTAGAGATATTTGAACTGAACAGACTACATGTACAGTTTTTTGTTCATTGAATTTTGGTCAAGCTTTACAAATAGAAAATTTTTTATTGAGATAAACTAAATGAAAATAGTTTATACTGAATACTAATCTTTAAAAAGCAGTATCTTAGTGGTTATTTTAAACATGTGTACTTTCTTAGGCTGTTTACAATCAGTTAATCGAAAGTTAAGTTGTTGAAACTATCTAGACATATTTGACAGAATACTGCAGACATCCCAGAGATGTAGGTCCAAGTAATAGCCTATTTGCTTATCAATCAGGGGAAAAGTTTTAGTTCAACATTGAGTAGAATCATCAGGGCTCGGCAGCCGCGTGGCTGCGGCTTATTATCTAGACACTTTTAGTAGGATACTTAAAACGTTCCAGAGCATTTATTTGTACCTATACCAGTTTGAACATCTGTCAGGGATATTTGATGTTTGATTTGTCTTAAAAATGTCTGCTGTAGTATTTTTTACTCCCATTTTAAACAATACTAAAAAATTCTTCCAAGTCTATAAAAAAATCTCCGAAATCAAAAAAAATCAACCAAATATTCATGGAAGTATTCGGAAAACAAAATAGATCAACTATAACAGATGTTTAATGCGGTTTCCTAACTCGTTGCTTACAAGCCTGTGCTTGGCTTGACACTCCTCTTTTAATTTTCTTAAAATAGACAAATAAGATAAAATAGACACTTTGATAGTATTTATTTTGAGAAAAACTATTTGGAATAGATTTCTGTTTCAACTTAATTGATTCAGCATCTTTGAGTTTTGGCCTGTAGTTTAAAAAATACAAAATACTAATCTTAAAGATTTTATTCATAATAAATTGTTTCAATTTAATCATATAATAATAAATGAAAATATAAATTAGTTCAAATGAATTAATTAATTTACAAAGATGAATTTATGCTTCTTTAAAATGCAAATTATTTTAAATATCAATAACCAGATCTAGGAACAAATATTTATGTTTTGAAGAACATACCATGACTGGAAATTTAATTGATATTTTTATTTCTTTAATCAAAGTTTTTTAAATTGAATTTTTTTCTGACCGGTCCCAAAAAAAATTCCAGTGTGGCTAAGAAACAGAATCATATCCGATGGATTATAACCAATTGAAAATCATGTATAGAATCGTATTACAGACAATTATCCACGAATATCAAAACAAAACTGGTTATAATCTTACAATTTTACATTTTAATATTCGCGGAAAGATGTGTATAATACAATGCGATAAAGATCTGTTTAAGAAATATTTTTAAGTTATGAATTAAGTAATAATTTTTAAAAATTATGTTGTAATAAGAATTATATAATTTATATTTAGAGTTAATTAACAAATTTTTATTCTTATAAAATTTTTCACTTAATTTGATCATAAGTATTTTGATTCACAGAATCTTTTAATGATGTTTTTCATATCAAACAGCATTTAGCAAAAACCTATAGTTTAAGAAATAGTAAAAAAAACATTAGTCCTTAAGAATAAATAAAGCGCTTAATGCTTAACTAGGAGAGTTTTTTCTTCAAAATTAGGAAGTATTGTACAATTAGAATACATTTTTTAGATGATTTCTGTTCGAGGTTCATTTACTTTTAAGAATTATTATTTTTTTAAATCCGCGAATAAGCAAAGAAATGAATTACTGTAAGGACACACGCAAGGACATAGCCCTAGTTATTAAATAACCCTTTATTTAACTATAAGTTTTTTTGCTAAATGCCATTTTTGTCACTGCTAAAAACAACTATATTTATAAAGTCTACTAACATCAATAACATTCTATTAATTGTTTGTCTCTGGTTCTGAATGTATGTTTGAAGGGACAGTAACAGACATTCAAAAAAGTAATTTTAAATAATAACTCTTGATTTTTTTTTACTTTTTTGAATACTTATTTATATCCCTAATAATGTTTGTATGTACAATAGGATTCAATAATTTTCACCGTCTTCACAGCTAAATGTTGATTATAATTTTACGGGAATATAATTGTTAAAGAGTCTCTTTATAATTTTTATAAAATTATTTAACTGGTTGAATGCCGGCGCCAGGTACTGTGTAGGTTGTTCTGAATTTTTATAAAATATTATCATTTCAAACAATTATTGATTGAGCTAGTAATATTGTCTGAAGCAAACTTTTCTACAATTAAATTAGTATGTCCATCCTCCCACTTAATATTTTGTAAGTTTAAGTCAGAATCTTGGTATGGCCTAAAAAAACAATGAAGATTCTTGTAACAATTAGGTGCACTCTAGATCACCTTATTACAGACTGGATGTGGTGTACAGTTCCCCTAAACAATTTTAAAACGAAAAGCTTTCTCCAAAATAGATAAAAAAAATAACATTCCATGTAAAAGATAGGTTTATCAATTTATTGGTTAGCGTTCCTCATTTATATAAGGATGAAGAATCTTAATATTCTAAGATAAATTAAATATTGAAATGAACACTTGGCAAATAAATACATTTTTACCGACCAAGCCTTATAAGTCTGTAGCTAACCGATATGGTTAAGGTTTATCTATACAGTGAAGCTACTTATTATGAAGCGAAGTTTTATAACTGTTTGGGAAAGAATACCACCTCTATCCCAAGAGTAATGCAAAAAAAGCTGTGGTATTTAAATCTTAAAATAACGAATTCTGTGAATGCAGTAAAAATATTGAAATGGTGGTATTTACTTAATGTTGTACTTGAAACACCAATTTACAACTTTTACTGCGGTGAAACTTTGTCATTCAAGATTAAGCTCAAGGATGAGAACACAGAGCCGGAATGAGATTTTTGTTGACCAAAAGTTAGAATAATAAATATTATGCTAAGATTTGCTTTTTTGATTGATTAAAAGTTAATTTTAGTATCACAGCTACTCTATATTTAGACTATATGTTCTAAACTGTAAATAAGTAAAATTCTTGTCTCTTTTGTTCTATAAATTGTTTTACAGATTGCTTATCCTTGTCAGCCGATTAAGTAACTTTTTTCTGCTAAAAGAAAACAAGACTTCAAATTAATTGAAAAAGTTTGATATTTGAAAAGAAAGATAATTTGGGTTCTTTTGGCTAAAGTTAAGGCTTTGGTTATAAAGGCAATGTGGATTTGGCTAGTTTAACCCTTAACATTCGGGCCCCTTGCAGCACCTTTATCAGTCGGGGGTTTACTTCTAGAGGATATTTTAGTATTTTGGTATAATAAAATGCTTTGTTTAAGTCAAAGAAATATTTTACTCTTTACCTGGATGACCCTGCCAGGTTTGCTGACATCCTGTGCCCGCAAGGATGAAGCTATTATAAAAAAACTCTTAGTTATGTGTCATACCCATACTTAAAAAGTCACTGAGTTATGGCGCTCTATCTTTCACACACAGAAAATGAGATAAAAAAAACCCTGGATATTAACCTCTGACCGTTAAGGGTTAATATACACGTGCCTATCCCTCACTTTTCCATTTTTGCCAGGGAGGTTTTTTTTTATCAGGGGGTAGAAGAATGGATAGATAGGAAATTAAAATTTTATTTACAGGTGGGGGGGGGGGGGGGCGGGGGGCGGGAATTGACACCAACCATCCGCACGCTTATTGTATTCATAATATTTTGTTTTATTTGAAATGAAAATATGCCTTTGTAATGTGTGAACTCATGTAGAGCTGGGCCGTACTGCCAGTGGCACCAGGTACACTACAACAATAAGGACCAAACTGTATCCTGGCAGGATCATGTTGCCGCCAGCAGCTACCTGTGGAATCACTACTGTGTTTCCAGACGCTTTATCCTGAAATAGAAAAATGTTAATGTCAGTCGAAATAATCATTTTAATTAATATCGATTAAATGTTTTCCCGTATAGCTTAGAAAATGATTGATTCCTGCTGGATTATGACTATTTCTGATTGATACCTGCTGGATCATGACTGTTTCTGAGCCATACTAAAAAATTATGTATTGTATTGTACAATAGAAAATTTTCTACAAAAAAAATCACAACATCAATACCCGTTTTGTTAGCTCGAGCCTTTGGCTGTAATTAACCTCATATTTTTTTACTTTACTATCTGCGAAAAGCTGTCTATAATATGATACAATAAATAATTTTAAATGTTCAATAAATTTGAATATTTAAATGCTAAAAGAGGAAAGTTCATTACTGCTCTCTGATAATAAAATTACAAGAAAAATTTAAATAGAATTTAAATGTAAAGTAAATGTCTGAAAAAGCTTTGAATTTTGTTAATACAAGATTTGCAAAAAAAAGGAAATCTTAGAAAAACATGAAATATTCAACAAATCTTAAAGATTAGAGAACAGAGATATTGATTCAGAAGCAACCTGACAAGAAATAATTTAGATGAAATATGTTTTCTTTGTGATACTATACTCATTGAATAGTCCCCCAAAAGTATGAACCTTTCCAGTATTGCTTCGAAACCGATTAATAACCGTTAGCTTATAACCGGTTCTCAGCCATACTGAATAAATAATGTATAAGGAGGGAGGGAATTTGGTAAATGGGGTAGATTGGGGGTTCGTTATTTTAGCCAGCTACAAGTTATACTTAATAAGAGAACACAATTAACTGGTGTAAAATCCAAATAATAATAAATCCATTTTACTAACTTTAATAATTAGTAATTATCCATTTCTTTTTCATGTTATAGTATAACAAATTTGAAATTGTTTAAAATTTTGAATAATTCAAGATTCCAATCTTTAACCTTGGCAAAGAAAAGTTATTTGATTTTTTTCCAAGAATGAAATAATTTCTTCATGTTATAATAATTATTTATCATCGTATTATAGACAGCTTTCCGCGACAAAACTAGTGATAATTCTATGATTTTTATTTTTATAATTGTTAAAAATTGTCTGTGATACGATGTTATACATGATTTTATAGTATGGCTGAGAACAGGTTGTAATTTTCATCGGTTTCCAAGTCATACTGAAAGCAATTGGTATATATTAGGATATTTCATATATTTCTAAAATAAATAGGATTAGCGCATAATAGATCATTGATATTTGTCATATTTGATCAAAATCCCAAATCCCACCCCCCTCCCAAAAAATATAATTATTTCCTTTCCATAAAATCTTTCCTCAATTGTTTATGTAAGAAGTAGAAAAATGTGAAGTTTAAGTTCTATAAGACACACGAACTTGAAAAAAAGTTTAAATAGTTTTAAACACTGCTAATGAACATGGAGCAGAAAATTAAATAGAAGAAGTATTTATAAAACTAGCTCTTAACAAGAATTTTTTTCTATTAGCGATTTCTTTGGGATGTAATAGTATCCTCCCCAAAATAAATAAAAACCTTCCCAAAACCAATGTAAAGTAAAGGTTTAGTTCACCGGTTAGCAAGATCCTTCGTTACAGACAGACAGACACAAATTGGTACTTTATTGTAAGGATAGGTAAATATGAGTAAAATTTTTACTTTTTACTATTTAAACTTTTTTTCTTCAAATACTAAATTATGTTTAAAGATATTTAAATCATATAATTTCTTAAAATCGTTCTGTATGCAATTCTTGTACTTGGTTATTAATACATAATACAGTAATAGTACAAAATAAAATTCGAACATGCAAACTTCCTGAAAAGCAGTACCAACTTTTCAATTTATGTTAATTTAATTACCAATCAGACAGTTGCACACCCTTGGTCCCTGTAATGTTTACAAACCAAAAAAGTTGTTCATAAATCTTCTAATTTCTGCACTAACATTGTGCAATTTGTGGTTATGTAGTTCAATTAGAACATAAAAGTTACATAAAAATTAATTATATAAAATTAGGTTCCAGATGACTCTCGGTTGCATTTTGTTTTACAAACAGTCACTCTTGCAAAAATTACAGATTGTTTTTTTTTTGTATTGTAATGAAAGTTATTTATCACATCGTATTATGGCTGAGATTCGGTTCTAATCCAGCGAATATAAATTAGTTTAGAAGCCATAATAAAAGCTATTAAATTAGTCTCCTAGACTTAACTGTTTAAAATTCAAGTTGTCTGCCGTTTGAACATTAGGGAACACATTGTCCTAACCAAGCTGGAACAATCAACGGGTTGGTTGTCTGTTGGTCTGTAGTGTGTTGCATTACGGATGTATTGGTTATATAGAAAAAAAATAATTACTGTCCAAACGAAAAATAATGTAATGATTGTTGTATAGTAGTTTTTGATGAATCACGTTACCTGTAGCGCGTTTGGAGACTTATTTTCCGCCAGGATGGTGACAATAACTGAATCCGACTTCATATTACTTGGCTGGCAGGTATAGTTGCCAGACTGACGGACAGACACGGAGGAGATTGTCAGCGTTGACCCAGACATATCCTGAAATAACAGTTATCAATAAATATACTAACCGCTGCTTTCCTTGCATATAGGAGCTCTGTATTTGGGAGTTAGGAAAGTAAGAAATGAGGAAAATAGCTCAAAACCAAACTTATATATAAAAAATAAATAGCCAAAAAAAATCCAAGGACCTTACTACTTTATATAATAGAATAAACCTTTTTTACCACTCTAAATAGCATAAAACATGTCAAGTACCAAAACGAGGATTTTCAGAGAATTCAAAATATTTTGGTCAAGCAAAAGTTTTATATTTGGGGATAACAGTTTTTACAAATGTAATTACATACGGTTTGACTTTGAATGTTAATGTTAATGTCGTGTGGGTGAGTTGCACCTGGACTGAACAGTCAACTTGTCAACTCAAGGCCAGACTCTTGGTCCTTCACCTCATACCCGTGGTACAGTACATTACAGACAACCAACCCTTTGATTGCACGATCTTTGTCTGGAGATCCTAACTGTGCATGGTAATGGGTTGCGCCTGTTTGGGGCCAAGGCATTCCCCCTACTCTAACTCTTTGATTTCCTGTGCCGAACAGAGCAGGTAGGTACCATTTTTAACGTCTTTGGTATGACGCGGATTCGAGTTGCATCCTTCCCATCAATTTCCTTGGCACTTTAATTAGGACTTGTGGGTAATTTACACTTCAACCTTATGGGTGGAGAGTTAAGGTTTCGTGATTTTTCGGTCACGGTATTATTGCGACAATTAATGCAACCCAAGCATGAACATGACGCTGTATCAGCAATGACTGAAGCCACATCAAATCCTAGGGACTTTTCAATACAACCTAGGATCCAAGCATGACTCCTAGTCGTTGAACTAACAAACGCCACTAATACACATGTGAGTTACTACACAATGCTAGTCCACAAGGACTTTTCAATCAACCTATGACCTTACAGCGTTTTTCGATCACTAGTGCACCATGCCAAGGACCACCCAAGCATACCTGATTTAGAGCTAAGGCTTCCCCCCTACTCTTACTCCAAATCTCTAACGCCTGAAAGAGCAGCAGTAGGTACTTATTTTACATCTTTAGTATTGATGCGGTCTGGGGACTCGAACCCGACACCTCCCCAACAGATAAGCGGACGTTAAACCACTAAGCCATATCTGCGGGTATTACGGTTTGACTTTAGAACAGCATTTGATTATTATTGAGATAATTATATTAGTTAAGGGAAAATGACCTAAAGGAATCGATATATCATTACTTGAATGTTGTAACAGATTTTCATGTACTTTAAAAAATTGATACTCTTAGCTGGCTAAAATAACAATACCCCTTATTCCCCCCTTTGATCTATCCCCTTCCCTTCTAGTGGATAAACGAACTGACCAATAAATGAGGTCCATATTAGCAACTTAAATTGACGACAAACTTTCCCTTCTCAATATATTCACATATACTCTAAATCCATTTGTCGGGGCAATTAAGGTTAAAAGAGTAATAAAAAGAAAATGAAAACCGAGGGATTAAAAAAGAGAGATAAATACAAACTAGACATTCAAATTTCACTAGACAACTTTCCAATTCATGATTTCCAATTTTTGTTTAAAAATCTATATAATCTATATAAATGTATATAATCTATATTTGCTTGATTCAAAATATTTGTTTAACCTAGGAAAAGGTTTTACTTACTTATCCTAGGGAATTAATTCTTGTAAAACAAATAAAGCATTTTTTATTATATTATTTTCATTTAAAAATGGTCGACTTTATACTTTTTTCGGTAGCCGCGCTTAAAACAATCACAAGCTGCAAATTTAAACTGGTTTGTGTTCATAATAAAGTTACTGAAAAATTAAAGTAAAAGAATAGAGGGGACAGGGGTTAAATAATTGTATGTTCACGGGTGTGGTGAACTTGTGACTTTCAATTCAGTCTTTGAATTTCGGCCAATAGCGTCGAAAATATTAACACTGCCAAGTCGCTACAAAAGAGCAGAAAGCTATTTTCTAGTAGACAAAAAAGATCCCTACCAAAGGGACCAGGTAGTTTTCTGGGTCATAAGTCTATACTTATACATTTATTACTGAATAGGCCTATTTTGATATTGCCACTACAAATCTAATGAGTTATGGTGCTAAATATTTTGTTGATATGATTGATAACAGCACTGACGTTTGTCATCATTATCATCACATGAATGTTAAATGTACGATATTTAGTTTTTTTCCAAGAATAGATGGCCTGAATTTAACAAAGCTTTCAGTATTGTCTGTCTATACAATATTCAACAACCTTTCAAATGGTATTTATAAACTCTTTACTGATATAATCACATCAAAGTGCAATACAAGCCAATATGGATATCTAATTGTTATATTTTGGTATTTAAAATTTCCTAGAAACCACTTTTCAAATAACCAAATATTGTCGCCAATTGTAAAGTCAAAGATTTGTACGTTTTCAAACATAGTTGAAGATTTTTATGTTGTGACGATTTATAATTAAGACTGTTTTAAAATAATATTTTAAATTAGACAAGCGTCTGTGGCTTTGCATTCGAAGAGGGAGGGAACAGGCAGAAAAAGTGCAATTATCTTAAATATGAAATAGCCTAAAACCATTCTAGACCTACATGAAGCTTAAGTATTCAAACTTGAACATTTTCATTAAATACTACATGTGAAATTGTCATAAGCTATAAGATCACAACTAGCAATGGAAGAAAATTTGTTGTATAATTCTTGCAAATTTATACTGAAGATATTAAAATGAAAGAGCTGGGCTGCTAGGTGACCATCCTATACTTACTTAAAAGGACACTTTGCAAATTGAATTTACAATTTAAAAAAAAGGTTGAAAATAATATTTAAACAATTTTCTTAATTGCAAATAACACACTAGTTATAACTCTTTTAACAGAAAGTCAGAAATAATTGTACGACATGATGTTTCTATCTTATGTGATTCCTTAGAAAATATTAAGATTTGGGTAAAGTCATTTTAGTGACAAAGCCTCTTAAGGGGAGTTTCGCCGTATTTTCACATTAGCTTTTGATAGGTTATTTTAGGTTAGGTTAAATTAAGTTGGGGTTAGAGCCCCCCGCAGGGAGTATAAATAGGAGAAAAGCTACTGTGAAAATACGACGAAACGTCCCTTAAGAGGCGTTGCCACGAAAGGGACTATACCCAAAGACTTTCATCAAATTAATTCATGTTTTCAATGGCTATAACTGGATGTTGAAGATTCTATCTTTAACCATGGAGATATTTAGGAAAAGACATGACACGAATTGAAGAGTATTTGAAAGAGAAAGAGAGAGAAGGTAAGAAATAGAAGAAAATAGAAAAGAAAGAGAGAGAGATAAAGAAAATTAATTATAAGGAACCTGTGAGGAGAAAACAAAATATATATAACAAAGGAAAAAAAGGATGAGAGAGAATAATGATGTAATTAAGTGATGTTCATCCACAATAATGCTACACAAAATTACCCCTTTTGTAGATTAAAATTAGTGGATGAAACGTTTTGACATCCAACTTAAAGAACTAACTAATCAAAGTTAAACAAAATTCCCCAAATTTGTTAGGTCAACAAATAAGAAAACCTGATTAAAAGCTTTAGGGACTAGTATAATAAACAGTCCAATGCCCCCTTTCTCCCTGGTTGCCTCTGCAATTTCAAACTCAAACATAGGTTTTATTCTTTTAAAGGTATAAGTAATCCTCCGAAGATATTTACTCCTTATTATTTTACAAGGAGCTTTAAGTGAAGCCATAAGTTCATAAGTCAATAATTTTGCTTTTGTTTTCTATGAATAAATGAATAAATTTTTATCACTTAATCATTACCTAACCCCAACATAACTTCAGAAGTGTTATTTTTCGAATAAAGCAAAAACTAACTTAAATATATCTGCATAAAACATTATGAAAAATAAAGACAAAGACAATAGCGGGAAAAAGTGTCTTAAAATCAGCCATGTGACGTCATAAAAATGAGGGATATGCGAGGAGGAGTGCGGAAGAAAATCTCTTAAAAAGAGATGGATAATCCCTCATTTTTATGATGTCCCATGGCTGATTTTTGCGACACTTTTTAACGGTACCCAAGACATAAATCTTATCATTGTAACAATTTAGGTTTTTAAAATGTAATAACCTTAGCAAATAAATTTTCGGAAATAAAACCTTGTTTTTTACATAAGATAATAAATGATAAACCAAGTTTAGGTAATAAAGTCGTAAATTTATTATTTAGCTTTGAAGTTATATATTTCAAACTATATCTTTTAGTGGCTTTACGCTTAAAAAATAAAACTAGGAATAATTGAAAAAGTTTGAAAAATTCAATATCTCTTGTCTTTTTATTTGTTGTGACATTTTATTAATCATGCGATCTTACGTTTTTAAAACTAAATTTCTTAGCATTTCCTTTTGCAAACTTTTGTTTTTAATATTTTAAATTTAATTCATCATAACATTCCAAACGTATTTTGAAAAAGATTATGGCACTTACACTTAACTTAGATAAAGTCTAAAAGTTATAACAAATGCTTTGAAATATATTTATATAAAATCTATTTGTACTTTCCCTCTAAGTAAATGTCCAACACTGAAACCTCATCCTCATATTTTCAAGATAAATTAAAAGTATTAATCAATATAACTTAACATAACATAACGACCTAAAATAATAAACAAACATACCAAACTACCCCTATCCCATATTTCTAATTATATTTCAACAAAGCATTATAAGGGAAAATAATTTTTAATCTTGATACAAAGTTTGAAATCTGTGGTATGATTCTATCAATAAACAAAATGTTACCTCTGCCACTGAGATACCCTCATTGTGATCGTAATTAATCATCCTGTCATTGTGATACCTAAACAAAAATAATGGATTTATTACTATTTGGATGTTACACCAGATTTTTATGTTTTTTAATATAGTGAAACTCGCAGTGGGCTAAATGGGATACCCCTCCCCCTGATACTGGATGAACGAACTGACCAACCTAAATTTACAATAATTTTTCCTCTGTCATAATATCCACTTATATTCTCAATTACAAAAATTTTGATTGAAATTTAAAGTTTGTAAATTACACTAGTACTAATAGTTTTAAAACAACGTAATCTTGTTCGGTGGCTTAAAAACTTTTGATACTTTAGTTAATTTTCAATTGGGTACAAACTAGAAGTGTCAAAAATTTCAACAAATAAAGCACAAAAGTGGTAAGTTTGTTCATCTTTATTTCATTATTGTACACTATTTTAACGCTCATTGTCTTATGCCTTAAGATCCTGGATAAAAGTGCACAAGCAACTGCAGTTAAACTGTTAATTTGTTAGTGAATAAGTTAAAAAGTTCTTGTTTTATTACTCACTAAAATTCAAGGACAATTTCACTAAAAAATAATAAAATAAACAGGATTACAAAAGTGCAGGTAAGATGTTTCTAAGATGACCCATAAAACCTCGCTAATAAAGCTATTAAAAAAAATTGAGTGACAAAAAATTGCTAACAATAATTTTAAGGTTCGCTAATTGACTTATTATTACTTCGATGTTGCACCAGAATTTCAAGTACCGTGATAAAATAATGGTCCCAGCTGGCTAAAATAACGATATTTCCATCTACCCCTTTTACCCAATCCCCTCCTCTCCTACTGGATGAACATGCATATTAGATGCATATTAGCAAGTTAAAATGTGACACATTTTACTTGTCAATATGTCTTATTCTCTATATCCATTGGTAAGCTAAAAATAATCAATTCCCATTGGACTTTTCTTAAGGTTAATTTTTAGGTTATTACACAACATTTAGGAAAGAATCAAGTTTTCCAGTTTAAATAGCAACACCAATGCATTAATATTTTTTATTACTTGTCACAGTGCGTTCTATGGTGTGTGTGTGTGGTCACGTTTAACAGGGGGTTAAAGGATAGTCGAGTCATTCTATTCTAAAAAGTAGTAAGGTTTTTTTTGTAAGTAGCTTAAGAAATCAATACAGAACTGATTTAGTTCTCCATTTTAAGTTTATCGTAGGTCCTGGAATGGTTTGAGGCTATTTTATTTTTTGATTCAAGTTTTGAAATTATTTTCTATATTTAAAGAATAAATAATTTTTAACGGCATAAGCTTTCTTATCTGTTTATTTTTGTAAAATGTATGTTATGTTATAAAACTTATATTCTGTGAAGAAAGTTATTTAAGTTGGAATATGTCAATAAAAGTATACACACACAAAACAATGGACTTTATATGGATATAGAAATACTTTACTTATTTGTAATACACACCATACTTAATCAGAACAATGAGATATGAAGATGTATACATTAGGGTGGGTCGATTTTGGACATTTTTTTTCTGAGGCCAAAGCGGGGATCTGCACTCAATTTATATAGATATAATACACCTCTGGATGATTTAAAATTTATCTTAAGTCTTAAAACCGCTGACGACCAGACATTCAATTGTATAGCTATTTGTAAATGGGAGTCAAAAATTTATTGAATCAGAACTATGGCTTCATGGTGCTCCCTGGAAAGGCCTTGAGGAGCTGAGTCAGGAACTTTTGTCCGTTACAAAAAAATCTCGTTTCTAGCCTGAGAAAATCTAAAAAACCTCTACAAATTGGACAATTCTCAATAAACCTTAAATTTTTTTGGTTTTTTAGTGATTTCTAAGGCTAGGAACGAGATATTTTGAAACGGACAAAAGTTCCTGATTCAGCTCCTCAAGGCCTTTCCAGGGAGCACCATGAAGCCATAGTTCTGATTCAAAAAAAATTTTGAATGTCGTCTTTGCATACTAATAAGTAATGAATTATATTTTTAAGTGGTCGTGTTCTAAAACTCAATTTTTTAAAATTCTTTTTCGGTCAGAAATGTTTTTAAGGTTAATTTTATCTGTTGCATATCCCCGCTTTGTCTAATTCCGATATGAACCCACCCTAGTATACATAACCAAAACCAATGGACTTCAGATGGACAAATTAAGACCTTACTTATTTGTCTTACTTTTTATTTAACAAACCAAAAAAAATTGACTTAGGGCAGATTAATGAAATTAACTTATAAGTATTTAGAGATAGCGATCGCTGAATGATATGCAAAGAATTTACTAATATATATTTAATTTGCAAATAAAATACACACAAAAAACGATTGACTCTAAAGTGATGAAAAATATATAAATCATTATATATGGTGTAAAATATAAAATTCAAAACCTATTTTGCTGACAACGAAATGAAGTTTTAAAAGAAATCTTATCATATAAAGAATAAAGTTTTTTGTCTGTTTTTTTTTATAGGAAGTTTTATCTTAAGATTTCGATAACTATTGAACTATTGAGTTTTTCATTTTTTCTTGTAGGTCCTAGTTTTAGAATAATTGTTTTTTAAATTTACGTTTGATCTTAGTCTAATTTTTATTTCCTTACTACATAGAATACAGAGCTCTAGATCCTAAGAGCGCAGCTCTTACAAGAAGAGTTATTAGAAGTAAAGTGTAAGTATATTAACCACTCTAATATTTATGAATTGCACTACGCCAACATAAAAAGAACATTTATTGTGTTTGTTGTGAATGCGAGTACGTAGGATGTTTTACTTTTTGTAAGCAACACTACTCTATAAAAAGATGAACAGGTTGTTACATGAAAGATGATCCTTATTTCTTTTAAAGAGGTAGTTTCACGAAATGCATTTGAACTTAATTTAATGAACCGCATATTTTTTTGCTAGTTAATGGGTTAAACTATATTTATATGGCATATATTTGAAAGAATTTCAATTTTCTACCTTGTAGTCTTGATATTTTAAAAACTACGTGGTAACTAACTGGTGGAAAAAATATGCGGTTCACTAAATTAAGTTCAAATGCATTTCGTGAAACTACCACTTTATCCTAAATTACCAATCTTCATTGAGAATATCTAAGCATAAAATCTACTTTCTAGAATTACAGTTTATAAACTTTTATTGTGAGCTGAGATTTTGAAGAAAAAACAAGAAAGTTTATGTGCAATGGACGCAATATTCTACGGAAAACATAAAAAAAGGATAAAGTAATAGAATATATCGGATTTAGGGTAGTGCACGGTAAAATTTAAAAACAATTATATACCAAAATATATGAACTTTTAAGGTTACCAACTGCCATACGGCTGAATGCACATTTTATTGTCGCACATCGTTATGAGCTGCATGAAAAGGCCTACAAATAATCTGTAGTAGCCAAGATCCAAAGGTTCACAGGAATCTTGACTGAAGAAAAAATAATTATTAAGGAATAATAATTGACGATTTTTTGCAGGCCTTCTTATGGTCGGTTAAAATTTAAACTAATATAATTTATTGGTTTAGTAGTTTGGCCGCTAGCAGTCTTTAAAGCTGATCGATTTTTGTAGATAATTGATCCCGGGAACATTTTACCGAATATTCAATCCAAAACTTAAGATATATGAAATAAGGAAAAAATATAAGATTACAACTGGTATTAGTTTTATGATTTTTATCTTAATATTCGTGGAAAATTGTCTGTAATACGATGCTATACATGATTTTTTTAGTATGGCTTAGAACCTGTTCTAATCCAGCGGATATTAATCAGTTTCGAAGCCATACAGAAAATTTAATTTCTTTAAACTCATTCATTCTTGTTTTGTGGAAAAAGTCATAAAAATTGCAAAGGTAGATATGTTGTAGATATTATAAATTATGATAAAGATATCCACTATACTTCTTTTATCCAAATATTTGCCAACATTTTATATTTTTATAGTTTTTTTAAAGAATATTTCTACATTTAGCAGTAAATGACCGTTTAACAAATGCCTAATATATTTATATATGTCTAGTACAAATGGGGGAAAAAAGAGAATATTAGTGATATTTCTTATCTAAGATAAGCAGTATTAGTCTCATATTATAATAGAAACAAGGATGAAATAATTAATAGGGAGGTTTCACTATTATTAAACACCAAACACTTTGAAAACATCAAAAAAGTTAAAATTCATAGAAGTTTAATAGATATACATTGCTTCTTATTCCGCAGATATTAATATGAGAATTATAACATCAATGTCAGTTTTGTTAGCCCCGATAAGCCAAAGTCAATTGTCCAATAAAAACTAAATAATCTATAATACAAAGTAGTAAGATGTCTGTTTGAAGATTAAAATCTCGGTATCCGCTAGTCCGACAACGTTGTGCTTCTCATGCATACTGGTCCTGCGATGGTTGTAAGATAATTACTTGGAGGGATGGGACACCAGCACAAAGGAATGACTGACCCTCTAATTTTTTTAAACAAAAACAATTAGGAGTGACATGTGGTGCACCTGTGCAGAGGTGGATTCTTAAAAAAAATTTGCCCCACTAATCGATTAGTGGGGCAAAATTGTTTACGTGAAAAATCATCCAAAATCACATAAAAAATCGACAAAAATTGAATAAAATCTTATGTTCATAACCCTTCTATGATTTTGTTTATTTTTCGTAGATTTTTAATGTGATTTTGGTGGATTTATCACGAAAACAATTTTGCCCCACTAAACGATTAGTAGGGCAAACTTTTTTTTAAGAATCCACCTCTGAAATATGTGGTTCAATGGTAAGTAATACATAATAAAGAAACTAAAACAAAATACTATTCCTGCTTGCTAATAATACAATGAATAATAGTTATGCTTATCATATCATAATATTATAGAAGTAAAAACATGTCATGCAATTTATCCTATTATAACTGTACACATTATTATAATCTACTCAGAAAAGCATTTTTCATTTTACAAGGTCATATATAGCCAGAGCCACCAATAGCGTATTAGTAACATATTAACTGTATTGCAAGACACGTAGACAAGTCGAGCTATCTAGATATATCTATCTATCAATTTATCTATCTATCCAACTAATTGTTTACTCAACAAAAAAAGCATGCTTAGGCGAAATCGATATATTATAACTGTTGCACCAGATTTTTATTTGCACAGATAAAGTAATGCTCTCAGCTGGCTAAAATAACGATACCAACCATCCACACCATTTTCTCTATCTCCTCCCTCCCACTGCACTGGATGAACGATCTGACCAATAAATGAAGTTCATATTCGTCAACCTCAATTGACGAACAATTTTCTTCTTTTAATATATCTATGTATATCCTATATCCATTTCCAAATGGTTCACCGTGTTTTCTTTGCTATTCTACCATCTACCTTTCTGTAGCAATTACTAGCTTTATATCTATCCAGCTATCTTGTGATTATCTATCAATTTATCCATTCATTTATCTGTTTACTAGAAAATAAAATTAAGATAAACAAAATTACCCTTTTTGTAGATTACAATTAGTGGTTGAAACGCTTGGACACTCACCTTAATTAACCAACCAATCAAAATTCAAAGAAAGTTCCCAAAGTTGTTCAGCCAACAAATTAGAATACGTTATCATAACTTTGGGGACTAGTGAAAAAAAGCCCAATGTCCCCCCATCTCCATGTAATTTATCAATCTACTATAACTTACCAGAAAATGAACTCAGGTTTGGAGGTTGCCTGCTTGAGCGCACACACTAACTGGAGTTTTGACTCACTTTTGAACACCTTCTCCTTTGTTCCAATTATTTCTGCATATGCCTCTGAAAAAAGTTAAATATTTCTTAGAATGTAATTAAAACAAAGATGACAAAAACACGAATGGATATAGAATTATATACGTGTTCACGGGTAAATTGTCGTCAATTTGGCTCGCTAACATTAACATCATTTATTGGTAATTTCGTTCATCCAGTATGAGGGGAGGGGATGGGGTAAATGGGTGGATGGGGGTGAAGGGTTGTTATTTAGCTATCTACAAGTTACACTTTTATTACATGATAATCTGGTGTAAGATCCGAGTAATATTAAATCCATTAAAAAATAATGGTTGGACTGGACAAGCGGAAAAGTCAGTTATACAACAGATGTAAAGTGGTCATATAAAAAAGAAATTAAAAAGAGAAACGGTGATTTTTAATCGTTTCTATCCTGTAATTTGTATTTTAGATATATGACGAATTTTACCTTTTTTAGCTTTGGTACGCAATTTATGTTTCTGGATATTTTACGAACAGAGAAAGTTATTCAGCGAATACTTTCGTTGAATCATGAGATATTTGGATCTAGTGCAGTTACGGTAAAATGTTCTTGGATCAATTATTTACAAAAATATATGAGCTACCAGCGGCATAACGGCTTAATCTATACATTTTTTCGTTTAGTAGATAGTATCTTTTAAAGTTAATAGATTTTTGGAATCGTTCTTAGGAACATTTTACCGTGAACTGCACTCGATCTACACATGTTTTGGGCATTTTATCATATTATCATCCAAAAATTTAATTGTTTATAACTCTTTTTAGGTATTATAACATAAAAAAATAACGAATAAAATCTGTATAAACTGAAAATCTATCACAATTGCTGAATATTACCAAAAACAACTTAATTAAAGTGTTAAATTTTATTTCAAGTAAACGGCAATAATTGCTGCAAATTGGTACTTCCAGGTAGAATCGCAGTTTCAGAATGACAAAGCTACCCTACAAGTTTTAATATTCGACGCCGACGGTGTCCGGTATTTGAGTTTTCAAAAGTAAAGGTTTATTTCCAATATCTGCAAATGTTCATTATCAAGATATCTACTGAACTGATTTGAGTTTCTCATTTTAGGAAACTTCATAAAGGTCCCTGCATGGTTTTATGATATTTTATATATATTTGAGTCTTAGGAAGGAGTTTTTAGCTATTTATCTTTCCTTTGAGCCCCTAGATGCTAGGGTCGCATCCCCTTTTATATGAAAAAAGAGCATTGAGCCCATACAAAATATATGACATCACTATAGTCAACACAATAATATCTCTATCTATCTCCATCCATATATATTTACCTTGTACAACAAGCTTGACAATGATAGACTGAGGCGGATGTATAGTTGCTTGGCACTCGTATTCCCCGCTGTCCGCTAGTGTCACAGGGTTTATCAACAAGTTCCAGTGCTGAAATAATGGATATATAATATACGTGGATATGATGACAGAGGAACCATTGTCGTTAATTTAGGTTGCTAACATAGACATCACTTATTGGTCAGTTGACTCATCCAGTAGGAGTGTAGGAAATTGGGTAGAGGGGATGATGGGGATAACTGTTTTTTTTAGCCGGCTACAAGTTTCGCTTTATTAGAATACATGATAAACTGGTGTAACATCCAAGTAATAAAAAATATATTGCTGGGCAGATACATGGCCGATTTTAGATGCGAAAAGAAGTCTGTTTTTAATATAACAACACTAATATTTGTCAGATTTATGATTTTAAAGAATTGCAAAAAGTCGCTTGAATAACCTTTAAAACTATTTTTTTTAAATTGATAATTCAGCAAAATTCAATATAACCATATTAATATTCATAAGTGTATTTGTTTTGTGACCAGAATGCAAAAACAAACTTTACTTTTATATCAATGGATATAGGAAATACGTGGATATATTGACAGGAGAAAATTTTTCATAATTGCTTGCTTATATGAACCTCATTTATTGGTCAGTTAATTCATTTAGTATGTGGGTGGGGGAGGTGGAATAAAGGGATGGATGGGGGTATCGTTCATTTACCCAGCTGCGAGCATCACTTTATTAGAGTGCATAAAAATCTGGTGCATAATCCAATTAATAATATATCGATTACTACATATATCATATCCTATAACATCCTACTAACCAATTTATTTTGCCTTTATAGGAAAGCGTCACATATGTCCTGGTATGTATTTTAGGCTTTTCATTTTTAAATTTAAGGTTTCGGATGGTTTGGAGCTATTCTACTAGCCAATAAATGTAAACAAATGATTCTGGCATAATTTATATTGAAGTAAAATAAATGTATTGAATATTGGTTGGTTCAAACTAACAGTGAACAATCTTTACAAGTAATAAATTAAATCTACAGAAGGAGTAACTTTGTTTTTTATAATTGGGGATGAGCAATGAAGTTATCAATAAGTTTTAATTGAAATATGTAAGGCAAATACAAAAATGAAGTGTGACTATATCCACCTAGTACGAGACATGCATAACACTTACATGAAATATGCATTTAATATAATACATATACATTAAATGCATAAAAATGGAAAAATCTTTTTTAGGATGTTTTATTGTATCAAAAAAAACTTTATTTTATGATTATTATTGTTTTTGAACCTTCTCAAATTTAAGTAATTGCCAGGTATCTTAAAAGATGAGACAATATACGATAAATTAAAACACATAAATGATTTGAAACCAACCAATCAAAACATAAAAAGTATCCTAAGTTTTTTAGCCAATGAATGAGTTAACGTGGTTTAAACCTTGTTCCTCCATCCCTGGTAATTATCTATCTATCTAAATACTAAATTTTAAGTTTTAGAATTATTGAAATTACTTCATGTAATGATATATGTATAAATATATATATTTGTCCTTTACAAATTATATCCTCTGAGAGAATACAACCATGTAATATTTACTAAAATTCTATAAATTTAAATGATATCTTTTAAAGTTATAACGTCACTTACTCACCCCCTTTTTTCAACCCCTTGTTGAAGATAAACTGTATAGAACACGCTTTGCGTAATAAAAATCTTGAAATTTACATGATTTTTCAGTAAGATTTACAAGTATAAGAGCAAATAATAATAAAATTAATTAACCTAAAGAAAAACTGCATACGACTTTATTTCTTTGGGCAAAATATGTTTTATATAATTATCCTATTGTATAATGCAGTAAGGTTTTTCTGTTTGTAGTGTAAGATTTCTGTAACTACAAAACCGATTGAGTTCAATCACGTGAGTTTCAGGATGGTTTTTGGCCATTTTATTTTTATGTTTGGGTCCTTGGGTCGTTTAAGGCTATTTTTATCCATCCTTTGCCCTTTTAAATACAAAGCCTGAAATGAAATAATATGTAACTAATTTCCAGCCTCACAATGATAAATCCTTGTTAAAAACTTTAGTTTCCTATGAAAATGTCAAAGCATTGCAAAAATATTTAAATCACGAGTTTCCGAAATATTTAATAAGACTGGAATACATTTTCTATAAATCAAACTCACAAGCCAAAGGTATTAAATGATGTAAGCCAACGAATAAGAAATCGTTATTATAAAGCTTTGGGGACTATTGCAAAACAGCCAAATACCCTCTCACTCTTTGGGCTGAAGGACTATTTTTTAGTTGTTTCTGCTGCTTTGTCAGAGTCGTGACATTTATAGACGTTTTTGCCTTATTAATGAACTAGCGGCCTCTAGGGAACACTTGGAGAAGTCTACGCTTCACTTTCAATATTATTTTTTAAAAGAAAAATAAATTTTTGTTTTTGGGGGGATAATTTTTCCAGGGGTGCTTTAGACCCATTTAGGTTTAGCTGTAAGCGAGAACCTTCACCACAGACAAAATAAGCCCACTTCGTTATGTAATAGAACACATTGATAACTTTAATTTCTTTCTGATAATTTTGCAGATTTTAAAACAGAATACTAATCACCTTTCTTTGTTTGTGAAACATTAAAAATTTAAAAACAATTTACTAATATTTAATGAAATATAAATTTTTCATGTTTTTCCCTTCCTTTCATATTATATTTTGTATCTTTAAAAAGTATTTATTTTTTTATATTTTATTCTTCCATAATGACTTCATTAGTTTTCTTCTTATACCTTTTCTAAAGTTGAAAAAAATTATTAAAATATATCTACCCTGGCGTTGCCTAGGCGTATACACGTCCCTAAAACTCTGAAACCCCTCTTTTTTTCTACCACAATATTTGAAGAAAAAAACATAAGATTACCCACCTCAAATCTTATTGTACTTCCCTAAAAATGAAAAGCCTGGACGACCCTAGGTTTATCTAATATTGGAGCAAAATAAGTTTTCTTCAGATACTATATCACTGTCCTCAACTTAGACTTTGATTGGGAAATAATTGAAAATTTGAAATGGAAACTTTGGTAAAAGTTTACTCCTATATATAATACCTACAGCACAAAGCGATTCTTAATGCTCTGTTAGGCCTTATACATCAGGAATCAAAAGGGATACGCCAATTGCCGATTAATTCATGTACATCACATTCTCCAATGATGATAATCAAAATTACACCTTATGTAGATTACAATTAGTGGTTGAAACTAATGAACCAACAAATCAAAATTCACTAAAGTCCTTAAAGTTGTTAAAAAACTTTGGGGATTAGTGTGATAAACTGCCCAATATCCCGTCCCCTCCTGAATATATATAATATACATAATATATCATATACAATATGTCAAATATAATTCTGCTAATGTTATTAATTACGGTTCAATGGTTTGTCTACAGCTGGGTAGTTGTCGTTCACTTTAACCAATCTATTCAAAAATAGCTATGATTAAAAATGTTTTATCCTCTATTATAATGTTTTCTGGCGTATGAATCATTTATTTTTGTTTATCAAAGTAAACAGTTATTAGTAAAACTTTTTGATGATAATTTTAGAAATTTGAAGAACCTTACTGTTACAATATTTATTATGCCAAAGCTAGCTGTAATCATAATGTGACTATTTTACTTTGAAACCATAGTTTAATGTCAAAATATGTCACTGATAACTTTTAAACATGGAAACAAAATTTTTGACTCATAATTTCATAAATTTATATCGACAATACTTAATAATAACATCACTTAAATGATTACTATAAAATACCCAAATACCCGTGAAATAATTTCATATATGGAAATAGTATCCTTATTTGAAAACTATGATAAACAAAACAAACATGATAACATCCATAAAAGGGAAGCTGTAAAATTAAAAGATAAGTACTATATTAAATCGTACTTACTGTTATATGAATCATAGAAGAAAATTTTAACATGTGTTGTTAATGAAAAGAGCTATTCTCTAGGACGGACCTACCTAATTAAAGAATAACTTTGATTTGAAAAGTTACAATGTAGCTTCTAGACAACAAAGTACTTACGTCATGTCTTATCGGCTTCTCGATGGAAAACCTGAGATTGTCCGTATACAGGGAGTCTCCGACAGTCAAGAGGGTGTAGGGTCGATCTCCTTCTGGTAGCAGGCCCCATGTTATCTAGATAATTCACCAATGTGAGTAAAATGCAGAAAATCATTACAGTTTTACTAAATACTGATTATTTTTGACTTGTATGGATGAGGGTTAGGCAGTTTTTCATTAGCGAAACATCATTGAAACGCGGGAAAGTGTTATTTGTGACGTCAAAAATACGTCTATAAAAGAGGGATGAGAAGAGAAATGAGAAAGGAAACCCCCGAAAACAGTTGAATTTAGACGTATTTTTATGACGTCAAGTATGTCACTTTCCAGGGCTTAAAAATCTTTCCATAAAAAAAATTAAATATCAAATGAATGTTTGTATCCGAATGATAAGTTTACAAAGCTAAAGCTTGATGATATATATAATTAATCATACAATATTCACAATACTTTGTCTTCGTTTATACAGGGTAGTTCTTAGAAAATAATAAATATTCAAAAATATTATGCTTTTACTTGTAATGTTATCCTATTATATAAAGTAGTAAGGTTTTTTTGGTCTGAAGCTTAAGATTTCAATAACTACTTTACTAATTGAGTACTTTTCAGGAATAGGTCCTGGGATGGTTTTAGGCTATTTTTCTGCCCCCATCTTACACCTTTGAGTACAAAGCCTCTAAATGCTAGGGGAGCAGCCACTAGTATTTAATATTATAATAACAATATTTCAAAACAAAAAATAATGATTTCATTTATCTTTATTTGGTCATTTGTAATATAAGATCAAATGTTTACAAAAAAAATTTTACAACTTTTTTGATTTGCAAACACCCTGTATATTATGATATCTCTATCTGGTCGGAAAAGAATAAATGTTTTTGTGTATGTAATGTATATATTATTCATGCCCTAGCACAGTGAGCCCAGGAATCCAATTTTGTGGAAAAAATTAATAACTTCCTTATTTTTCAACCAAATCAAACAATTTTTTTTTTAATTGAAAGGTTTTTATAGTACCTTTTACAGAATTAACAAGATTATCCCTTCCTCCCTCTCTAGATGATTTGGGGGTCAAAATATCACCCCCAAAAATTGGTTTTTGGTCGATTTTGACCCAGGCCACTTTGAATGGCCATCACGGCCAGGGAAGTGATGGGAAAAAAATTGTGCAAAATAGCAAAGATGGACAATGGCCCAGTGTGTCAGGTGGCATGTGTCCCAGGCCTGTCAGCCAAGCAGTCTGGCTGCACTGGCATGCCAAAAAACCTCAAAAACCTCAATTTTTGACAATTTTTGCGACCTTTAACTGCGGCTGTCGGCCAAACGGCCGGTCAGACGACCTCTGGCCACACACCCGCCAATCCGGCTTGGAATGACCTACAAAAAAGTGGTAATTCACGTGGCTGCGCCACAAACACACGCCGCCCTGTGTGCAAAAAACACAACAAAAAATTGTCATTTTTTGGTGTTCTAACTTTGCCGCCAATTAAAGGACGGAAGGCGGCCGGCAATTATCTCTGACTTCTTCTGAGTGCAGTTAGAGCCGGCCATTGTGGTTCTAAAGATACCTTTAGATTTCTGGTAGCCCCTCCAGGAGGCCCTCAGGGTCCAATACACAAGGGCATAGTAAAATTTTATTTTGAGGTGCTCTAACTTTTCCACCACTGGTGGGAAAATTTTATGCCATGATTTTTCGGAAAGGCATTTTGCCAGATTTTTACCCTGTAAAAGGATTTTTCTCTATAATGAAATCCGGCAACAAATTATATAAGGATTATACACTAAAAATAGCTTAAAACGACCTTTACAAAAATATCTATAGAGGTTAAGCAACTAAGTGAAAGTTGATAAGACCAATGGGATCCTCTTATATATTGCCTAATTAATGCTAGAACTTCATCCTAAAAATTTTCACCTCGTTGCTAAAAAGATCAAGGTATTTGAATCAGAGCTTAAAAAAATATACAACGTGCTTTTTTTTGCATTTTCACCAACTTTCTTTGATATGGATTCAAGAGGTTTTTTTATACAAAACCATTTAGTTTCTTGTTATCCAGCGTTAGATAATTGCACAACCTTTCTAAAATGTTATTACATTACGTCCTAAGTTAATATTTGATTAAATGGCAAGTAAAACAAAAAAAAATTTAAAAATATTTTTTGGGGGAGATTTTTGTATCTAAATTTCGTGAATTCCAGGGTAACAACTTCAGAAGGCCATAAAAACTTTAATTTTTTAAATTTTTCATTAATTTAAAATGGCAAACCTCCTCTAATATGATGAATTTTAATATGGACTTTTAAAATAATTGATTTTCTAAAGTTCGATTTTGGGCATAAATAATTTTTTCCACAAAGTTGGATTCCTGGGCTCACTGTGCCTAGGTTGTGATTTATTATGAATATCATAAAAGCATACTTTTACCCACGATTGGTCTCATCTCAGTCTGATTCTTAAATTATTCTTCAAGTAAAACTGACCATCAATGTTTTAAAATGGCAAGAATACATCATTTTTTTTTATTTGGGGTAAAACAGAAAATCGTTGTGTCGATTTTTATTGTATGTTATATCAAATCAAAGTGGCTGAGACTGAGCTAATATTACTATGTTATTACTTCATCATTTTCATCTTAATTGGTAACATTTCTAACTATATTTTAATAATAAGCTTATATTTGTTATTTGGAATAAACTATAATTTAACTTTTAATGCAACATACTTTGCTATATTTGAATAAATGTAATATACCTAATTTAGAAGTTTAACCTACTGTTTTAAAGTTTGTTTTACGTAACTAACTCTATTTTCTTTTTGTTGATTTAGATATTAATTCAATTTGTCTGGGTTTTTATTTTTATTTCATAACCATAATGTTTATTTCTCTTATTAAGAATAGTAATTTATTTTGCATGTATTATAGATAACTCTCTGCAAATGTTAAAAGAAATAACATAAGATTAAAATAAGTTGTGTTATCCATAAAGGGGCCATACTGTAAAAATAATAGAATTAAAGGTATATTCTAACACCTAACTGAAAAATATGCTTATTAAGGGTTTTCTTCTTTAAAAAGTTATGTCTTTCTGTTTCTTTCAAATGAAAAAGAAAAATGTAAAATGTTGTAAATTCTTAAGAATCCTCTCTCATGAATATTGAATTATCAAGGCATACAAACCTTTTACACGTTCAAACACAGAAAAACATTTTCAATTTCTTTTTTAAATTGTGACTAATCTTATGTTTGATGTATTCATCTGATTTATAGACTTATACATTTAGATTCTGCTTATTCAGTTCTAATATTCTACAAGTGTTACTGTTCGTTTTGTACTAACGTTTCAGAGCTTCACTTTTATGGATTTGTTCATCCTTATTACGCGAAGAAGGCCTTCCATTGGTCCATCAAAGTTATATATCCTTTTAAAAAATATTTTTTAAATATTATCTCCATCGCTGAAATATTTGTAATGTAGTTTGTATGGGATTAATGGTTGACTTAATTTATTATCATTATTATTGGCTGATACTCAGTACTCTACCCATCTCAACCATTCCGCCCTCATTAGGTGCCATATTGATTTGATGTAATATGTAAGAGGTAATCATATGAAGGATATATGCTAATACTACTTATTATTTTATACAAATTTGAATATATATATATATATAGAAGACTGTTATGCTTGGAAAATTATATAATAAATATTGCAATGTTTAATATTATAAAAATTCTAAAATTTGTTTTTTCAATTAAGAAATGTTATTTGTATCAATAATAAAACTATCTTGTAATCATAACAGTGTATGATAGTAAACCAATAAATGTATACATACATATGTGTAAATTTATAATCCAGTTGTGGAGACCCTTTTTGCCTGCAAGCAAATTGCTTTCTGTTTTTATTTGTAGGAACTCCGCTGTGTTTATATTCCGACGCTATTAGCTGATTTCAAAGACATAATACAAAATATGGACAGGGTCCCCACCCCATCCTTTGGGCAGAGTTACATATAGCTAATGCCATAGGCGTCCAAGGGGGGGGGGGGTAATGGGCCATTTGGCACCCCCAAAATTTTGTGAACAATACCCCCCCCCCAAAAAAAATTACCCCTACCTTGGGAGTGCCGTAGGCACCCCCAACGATTTTGGGGGGGGTATTTACCCCCCCCCAAACCATTTTGGGGGGGAGTAATTACCCCCCCCCCCAAAATAAATGTTCTTTAAAAAAAATTTTTTGGGGGGGGTATTTACCCCCCCCCCCCAAATTGAATGTTCTTATAAAAAAATTTTACTGAAAATTTGTTTTGGGGGGGGGGGAGGGAGTAATCCCAGCCCCCCCCCCTAAAAAAATCATAGTGTGACTCGAGCCTTGAGGTGTAATATATTTTATGTTCCTCCATTTTGGGGGGGGGTAATTACTCCCCCCAAAATAAATGTTTTTAAAAAAAAAATTTTGGGGGGGGGTATTTACCCTCCCCAAATTGAATGTTCTTAAAAAAAAATTTTACTGAAAATTTGTTTTTGGGGGGGGGGAAGGAAGTAATCCCAGCCCCCCCCCCCTAAAAAAAGTCATAGTGTGACTAGAGCCTTGAGGTGTAATATATTTTATGTTCCTCGTTTGGTCTTCTAATAGTTAAGTATATCCTAAATGGCTTTTGATAGTTTATTTTAGGATAGGTTATATTGGTTTAGGTGATTGCCCCACATGGTTAAGCAATTGGCCCCCCGCAGGGGCTAGAAATAGGAGAGAAGCTTGTGTGAAAAAAAACGAAGAAACGCCCCTTTAAGAGCGTTGCCACAAAAGGGACTATACCCCAATATAGTCCAACCAGTTAAAACAGTTCTTAACCCTTACAGATCGGGCCCCTATTCCCACCTTAATAGATCGGGGGGGGGGTCATATTGACCCCCCCCTCTATCTCGGCTTCTGTTATAGATAAAGATGTAAAAATTTTTTCTGGTGGTTCATGTGTATTTTTAGAGAAAATTACTTTTTCTAGTCATAGCGGCCAGGCCGCTCCTTAGCCGCTTTTGAGCGGCCAGCCGCTAAATTTTAAAACAGCTGTAGAGCGGCCAATTTTGCAGCTAGGATGACCAAATTCTAGGACGAACTTTTATTTTTCATAACAAAAAAATTACTTTTTCTGATCATCGCCAAAAAACGGAAAATAACGGAAACCGCCATTTTCGGCGGTTACGGCGGTAAAACGGCGGTTGGCGGCGCCAATTAATATTTTTATCTGTTTATTATTGCTCAAGGATTTACCAAAAAAAATTATAGGTCTCTAGCTGTAATAGAAGCCACGATATTCATGATATATGTCTGTAGTAAAAGCCGGACAAAAATCGGTCATAAAGTCAGTCAGGGTGCGGTCAAACGGTCATAACACCACTTTTCTCATAAGGTCATTGATATTCACCAAAAAAATTTTAGGTTTCTACCTTATATACAAAGTCATAATGTAGAAATTAAGATTTATTTAGAATTTTTTTTAATTTTGGTGCTACCCAACCGACTTTGACCGGACACCACGACCGACACAGACCAGATATCCTAATAAAATCAACTCTTGCCGACGTGTAATTACTAAACTTAAAAAGTCATGAAGTCACAACTCTCTATCTTACCTACAAAAAAAATGACATTGAAAAAATAGAGGGGGGGGTCAATATGACCCCCCCCCCGATCTGTAAGGGTTAACCATAATAACAAAAAATTTAATAGTTTGATCATGTTTTATTTGCTTGGGCCTTTATAAGGGCTAAAACCATCCCGGGGATCTATGATGTAATTGTAAAGCACTGAAGATTCCATAAAATAGATACCTAACTAAATTAAATATTTCATTAAATAATGAAAAAGAATTTCTAAAGGCGATTTCTTTTGGGAGGATGTCAGGATGTCTCAAAACTAGTTATAAAACTTACCAGGACCTATAAGACGCTTCACTTTAAAGTATAATCATATTGGTTCATTGGTTAGTGAGTTAATTATTGTATTTTTATGTTCAAAAGAATGAGATACTACTATATATTTGAATAGTAGTGGCGCCCTTAGCATCTAAGAACTCGTGTTTTCTAAAGGGTAAAAAGGGAGGAGAAAAATAGCCTAAAACCACTCAAAGGATTGACCTATAATAGTGTGGAACCATCATGGGATCTATGTGAAGCTTTCCTAAAAAGGAAAACTCAGTATTAAAAGTAATGAAATCTGAAGCTATAGTCAAATAAACCTTACTTACTACTTTATGTTATAGGATAGTACTTATTAACTTAATAGATTAGGTAGGTGCTTTTTTTACATAATTAAATTACCCCCCCAATCAAATTTTACCCCCGGGGTAAAAATTTCGAGGGGGGGTAAAAAAAAATTTTACCCCCCCCCCAAACACGAATTACCCCCCCCCCCTAAAATTTTTTACCCCCCCCCCCAAAAAAAAAGCTTGGGCGCCCCTGGCTAATGCCCCCTCTATTCTTTAACTTTATTGGTAAACTTAAGACTATTTTAAAAGAAATAATATTACTAAATACATTAGCTTGTATAATTTAGTACGAGTACACATCAAATGTGTTTCTAAATTCAAACTTGCTGTAATTTTTTTCAAAATATTTTCACGGAAAAAAGTATTAATTAAATCGACTTTAGCCTTGTGAAATATGTAAATACCAAACAGTAATGATACTTTCAGTATGGTTTCCAAACCAAATAATATCTGCTGGATTAGAACCATTTCTCAGTCATGTTGAAAAATTATGTATAGCATCGTATCACAGATAATTTTCCACGAATATTTAAATACAATATTAAAATTTGTATTGTATATATGTTTTAGCCCAGGCCTTCGACCCCTCGTGTTTGAAAAAGATGAGTTACTTTGCTAATAAAATTTTTAAAAATTTTAAACCGAAATTATATTTTTTTCTGCACATTATTTTGTTAAAAAAATCCTTATAATGAGAATTTGATTTTCGTTATAGATGATTTCCCTTAAAGTGGCTATCAAGCATTTTACCCCCCCCCCCCCTTTTTTAACAAATTTAAGTTTAGGGGAGGGATGAAGTTATTTTTTTCCCCGCCTTACCACTCTGGGGGCCTCGTTACCCTGCTGGGCCTATACATGCGGTGCACTAACCTTCCAAGGCTAAGTACCCAGTACCCATAACCTGATGTAAAAAACAATCTTGAATAAAATTGAAAAAGGGGGTTTCTGTTATCAACTAGACACTTTGAGGGAAACTACCATTTTTTGCGCAACTTTGGTAATATGTAATTTTCATTAATTTATTATTCTTTTCATACAGTTGATTAGAAAATAATCATTTTACGCACAAAATATTTTAATAATGTTCCTTGATTAATTTTAAGAACTAGCAAAACCAATTAGAAAATCATAAATTTTATAAAATAAAGAAGTACCTAATGTTTCTGTAAATGCAATATACTTAGATTTTATTGCAACGTTATAGCGGGTATGCAAATTATATTTTCTCATTTTTTTCCTTGTATTTTTCATTCCAAAAAGAAAATAATTTATATTATTTCAAACTTGCATAATAGATCCAATATTTATTTTTGACATTATTGAAAATAAAGTTATGTAAAAAGATCAATTTTTCAAGGTGAAAATTTGAATTTCATGTTGAATGGATGATGATGAATAAAAATTGAACAAGTTGAATTTTATTGACAGGCGTATGACTGGTTGATGCTTGATGCTGGTGAAATGTATATTGGACTCGATCACACTTTTCCCCAATACAACTTTTTGACAGGCTTCAAGTTGTGCGAAAACAGCAATTTGCATGCAAAATATTTCAGATGTATCCAAGGTTGTCCTTTCCAGATTCTCAGTTTTACAAGTGTTTGTAAATTCAAAAATACAAAAAGTTTTTGTGCTTGAGATTAGGTTGGATTGTAAATTTAATACATGACACTTTTATATTTATGATGATTATATATTAAATGTAAACTGTAATATTTTTAAATGAAATGTATTCACACTAATTTTTATCTTCACTTTTGAATTAGGCTTCACAAATGTAAACCTAAAACTAATTCTAAATCTAAACATTTTAAGAAATGCCTTCAAGTTTTCAATTACATTGATGATTTGTTCTTTATTATGATGATTAATCCTATTTGTTTTAGTTTTTTTTATAGAATGAAAAAGTCATATATACAACATTTTATACAATTGTTTAAATAAAATTACCACTTGGATATGTTTACTTATTGTGTAGCATAACTCTATTAAGGTTTTATTAAAAAAATATATTTGTATTGCCAATCCATAAAATTGTTAAAATGGCAATCTGGGTATTTTTGCATTCTATTTCCTCCTTCTTAACTTTAATCAAAATGGAAAATTATTAATTAAAAACCAATAAGGAAATATTTGCCTAATATAAACTTATTAGAACTGATGAACTAAAGATATAGTTTGAATTTGTACTTTGTGTTCTCAAACTTATTCTTGGTGAAATTAGAATAAATAGATGGTCAGTTTTGCAAAATTTTCTGTTCCGCCATATTTCAATTTAATAATCTTATATTTACCAATTATTGGTTTATGTGAAAGACAATTAAAATATAATTATAACAAATAAACATAATAGATTTTACATCCTGTTTCTTAAGAGATAAGACAAATAAAAAAAGCTAAAGTTATTTCTAGTTAATCATATTGTTCATATTATTAAAATCTTTGCAATCTCAAGCTAGGAATTGTATGTCTGTTTAATTTATGATGAAAATAGCCAGTAGATTTATAATTACATTTCTTGTGTGAGTAACATTATCAACCATCAAATGATTTAATAATCAGCTATATGTAAATAATAAAACTTTTATTTTTATATTTCTTTCAATTAGGTTGAATAGTTGAGATTCAAAGACATGGCAAAAAATGTAACTTACCAAAAGTATTTTATGTGTGTGAGTGCGTGTGTGAGTGCGTGATGGTGTGTGTGTGGGCGTGTGTGAATATAATTGTACTGTAATGCATTTTAGTAGGAAGGACAATAGGTTAGCAAAATAATCAAATCTTCATCTCCTCAAATCTTGTGTCATTGAAAACAAAGATATTGAACAAAGGGCATATGTTTCCGTTCTCATGGATAAAAGGTTAGTTTTAAAGACAAAAATGGCAGGGTTCTAAAACTTTTTATTCAGAAAAATCTGTAAGTGAATTGTTTTAAAAGCTAATATATAACTTCTTAAATCTATTTTTAGCATGAGAATATGGTACATTTTAGAAGAATGTGAGCTTTGAGTTGATAGATACAACTTTCCAAAATTATCTTTTAGGGTGGTGTTAAAATCCTCCTGTTTTTTTTTGTTAACATCTTAACATAGCTAAGCTCGCTCCTAGCTATCTTACCCTTTCACCTATTACTTATTCTTTGATTTTCCTATTGAATCTGATTTGAAACATATTTCCTATCTCAGATATCTCCATCAGAAAGATAAAGGATAATATTCATCAAATTCTCATAAATTTCTACAGGAAAACTTTATCTTATTTTAATTTAATTAGAGGTTCTGTGAACTTAAAAGACTATTTCTTATAATTTGAATTCAAAGAAAGGGCTTCGAAATCAATCAGTGCATTCATGTTTAATAAAGAAACACTTTGGAAATATCAACAACAAAAATAATGTTGTTTGTTATTAATGTCGTAGTTACTGCTATAATGTGTTTCTTTCAATGAAGCCTTCCCTGTCAAAAATAGTTACCAACTCATTTTTTAAATAAAAAAATAATTTGTGCTGAAAGTTTTCTCAACCATCTGCAAAGTATAGTAGATATCCTTTCTACCATAAATTTGTAACCAATAGATATATTAAATAAATAGAGGGATAGCACATGATATGCATTGACAGACATTGGAGACAACTGCTTCTATTTAGACATTGAATTATATGAATGTAGCAATACATACATTACTAAGTATTGAGATAATACATATTATTAATCTATAAACGCAGTGGATATCAATCTTTAAAACATAAATTCATAACAAATAGATACATTAAAATAGAGGGATAGTACAGTAGAGTAATGCACAAAGAGAGGGTTGGTACTTTGTATATAAAAAAGAGTTTATTTTTGGAGATAAAAGGTCTCGAGTTGTAGTACTCTGGAGTTGGACTTGGAGTGGTGAGTAGATTCAAAATTCAATATTGTTTTCTTATTGTCATTGCTTCAACATGAATAGGGTCAATTCTTGTTTGTTTTTCACTAAAACTTAAGGGTTTATAAATTGAAAAAATGTAAGCAATTGGTTTTTTAACACCCTTTATTTGATAGAGAATTAATATAAGTTTTTAAGCTTGGATTTTTTTTAAAAATGTGTTGACATTCAACTAGTAAGTAAATTAACCTTAAAACTCCAAAAGTAATTGAGGTTACACAAAGTTTTTTCATGTAAGAGGGAGGGGAGGTAGATACACTTTTTAAAATCCAATTTAACACTCTATTGTTTGATGTGTTTATTATGCCTGCACAAAATTTCCAGAGCATCAATTTTACAATTCATTCACAATCCAATTTTTTCCATACACACACACACACCCACTTGAATAAGAACTGAAAGGAATTTAGAACATTATAATTTCTTTAAGCCTTCAATCCTATCTTTGTTAAACTTTATAGGGTTATGTCTGTATGGACAGGGGGTCTGTTCTCGTAGAAATTTTAAAAATCTTTTAAAATATAGGTGAGTAGTTAGGTACTTAATATAATTTCATTTAAAGCTTGAAAACATTCAACTCATTTTCAGAATTGGCATTCAAGATAAAGATCACTATTTTACATCCAAATTAACAAAAAAAACATCATCTAAATATATTAGCATAGCTAATATGATATAAAAAATATTCCTGCTTAAAGAGTGTTTAAATATGCTTGGTAAACTTTGTATGTCTGTTATAAATTATTCTTTACTATTTTTTGTGAAAAGAAAATATTTGTTTATTTGAAAAATTTTCCTTTATGTGAACTCTTTTTATGCAAACTTGTTTGCTGTTTAGGGCTTTCAATTAATTTGATTAATTTTATTGTGATATATTTTTAGGTAATATAAATTTTAATTTTATATGTAATTTATTTTTATAAATACTTAATTTTAAAATAAATTTTAGTATTGAATTATTAAAAATAAGAAAGTATAGAATATGTGCTATAAATATTTTGAATGATTCAAATATTTTATAGTTGTTTTCTATAAATAATTTCAGTGATATACACTAGGTTGAGCCATGTTTTTTTAAAAACAATTTTTAGTCTAATAAATCATTAACTCTGTAAGTTAATTACAGAGCGCCACCGTAAATGCCATTTAAACATTAATATATTGATAAAAAGAGATTATTACTGAAAAAAAACATTAGTTTTATAATATGATTAAAGCAAAAATTAGCTTACCACTCCATGTTGCGAATCCTTGAATATTTGACAGGGTAGACTGGTTCGACTCCCAGCATGGGCCATCACTATTGTATTGTTTGCAGACCTAAACAAGTATCATTTATTTCATTAAATCATTCAATTCCTGAAATTAAAAAGCTATAATTATAAAAAAAAATTTAAACAGAGAAGTTTATTTTCTTCTTTTATTGTTTTAAAGTCGAAGATTTTCTACATTTAAGTTTGGTCCATTTTATATTTTTATTTTAATAAAATCTTTGGTTAACCTATCGTAAGAGTTATTGTATTTTGTCCTTCTTTCTACGGATTTGTTTATTTATGGATGTTATCATCCTTGTTTTAAACCGTAACTCTGTGCCTAGTAACAAAGTTTTGCATTAGAAATGGTTTACAAAAAATTGTAATGCGAGTTCTGTCTTTCAGAATATCTTGCACACGGATAGATATTTCCAATATGGATTCGAATATGATTAATATCCGCTGGATTAGAACCCATTATCTGCCATAGAAAAAAAATTATGTATAATATCGTATTACAGACAATTTTCTACAAATATTGAATAAAATTATGAACTAAATACAAGTTTTGTTGGCTCGGGCTTTCCGTCCCTTGGGTTTTCAAACCAAACTTATAATTTTTCATTTTAATGTCCGCGGAAAGCTATCTATAATACAACCCAAAAAATAAATTTTCATGTCGTGTTGTTATTATATCCACATAAGTATGGGTCATGAATACATTATTAGATTAGCGTTATATTGGTTCACTTATGCAGAGTTATACTGTGAACGTAAATATTAGGAATAAGCAAATCAGTGATTTTGATGGAATTTCTAACCTTTTTCTAAGGTTTTTCTTTCTGTAGGTTAAAATTTGGATAAATACTGAACCGATTAGATAATCCATTTAAAGGGATGTTCACATAGATCCCTGGATGGTTTAGGCGTTTTTTTTCTGACCCTCCATACCCTTAAGAATACAGAGCCCTTATATGCTAGAGGTGTAGCTGATAGTAAAATTAAAGCTATTTCCACGTTTATAAAATGTCAATGATATGGTCATAGAGTGAAATCCTTCTGCTTTTCATAATGTAGGAATTGTACAGTCTTCTTTTGTTAACCACAGAACATAAGTTAAACAAGATTTTTTGTTCCATTTATAATTTAAAACATAAATTTCTGTCCCAAGTGAAATATGTTTTGCAATTGTATGTGTTTTTGTATTGCCATCATTTTATGACAAAGTATGAGTATGAGTGTGTGTGTTTATGTAAGTGTCGTCAGTCAGTGTTGTTTTTATTCTTTTTAAAAGCGAAGCTTTTCTATAATTAGGGTCGGTCCGTCCGTACGTCCGTCCGTCCGTACGTCCGTCCGAGATAGATAGCTTTTATTCGTTAATTTAGGCATGTTAGAATTGTCCTATCGATTTCAAACTTTGCATGATGATTCCTGTAGTAGTTTGGCACGATTTAGAAAGCGTAGCAACTCTATAATCATTACCAGAATGTCCGTACGTCCATTTTAAAAATGTTGATTTTTCTACTTTTTTAACAACAAATTTTCAAGTGTTCTAATTATCCGTTTGATCTGATTTTTGGTATATTGATTCCTGGGACAACAACGAACAATATTATAAGCGAAGCAACTCTATAATCAAGTCTAAAAATGTTCAGATACCATACAAGTGTTAATGTCCGTTTGTCCTACCGTTTCAGTGCTTCGCTTTTATGGATGTTGTCATCCTTGTTGTCTCACAATTTATATACTTATGATTGTTTGTTCGTCTGTCTTTCTTTGAGAATGGAAAAAGGAAAGAACTTTTTTTCATTCGTTCTATCTTAAATGCAGTTACTATGCTATTAATGCACATTTTTGTAGATATAATTGTCCTATTTGTATGTTTGTGTGTGTGGGTTTGTGTTTTTATGTTGGTTAAATTGATTTTGCTTCATGTCTAGTGGCATATGCTGACAATGTGTAGTCTTGTTCTTAAAGTCACATTGTCATACCAGTATAACAGTACCTTATCAGGCAAGTCAGGGCATAATTGCTACAGTAATTCTTTGACATCACATGTCTAAAGAATCTTTAATTTCTATCTCCTGCACAAAATTGTATTGAAGAAAATACAAATGCAGTTCTTTTATATTCAGTTTTTTTTCTCTCTTTTTTTCAAGGAATTTTATTTTATTTTCTCGGCTAATACAAAGAGGTTTTACACATTGAATAGGTTGGAAAAGAGGTCAAAGATTTTATGATTATCTATTGGAAACAGATTTTGATACCTTTTTTGAGTAAAATTAATTTTAACAATTTAAAAATATTAATGGAATGGCACTTACATTTTTTTTGTAATTTACACCTATTTAGTATTTAATCAGATTTTGAGGTTCTTTGAAAAACTTCTGATAAATTAGAATTTTGAAAATATATTTTGTATAATTTAGTAAATACTGACTCATTTTTGGCAAAAAGCTCCTACAGCCATCAGTAGTTTGTTAAAATTCAATTAGTAAATAAGTTAAGAGAGTACGGAAACGATTTATCTGTGAATTTTGAAAATATCTAGTAGTATAATGAGTATCTTTAAAGTTTATATGTTGTGTATACCTTCTACTTAACGTCTAGACTGGCTTATACACTTTAGATTCTTCTGCATAGATCATACTTTATCTCAGGCACATAGGTAGCAATTGGGTTGAAATCACACTAATGTATCAGCTTGTGATAGTTTGATACTGTACTGTTAAACTAATATGATTTATTAACTTTCGAATGTAATATTTATAAATCCTATTCAAAACTTTAAGGTGAATATAGGTATGGTTTAGATTTAGAAACTTAGGGATTTGAAAATAGCCCCAAAAAGCCAGAATCAATTTTATTTATGTATGTAAATTCAAAACTATATTCTTTTCTTAGGAAGTTAAAAAACAAGATAATCAGCATCCATAAAAGTGAAGTGGTAAACGAACATTACAAATTTTAGAGAGCTTATTATAACTTAATAAGCGTAATACTTATTTAGTTGTATAAACAAAATTTGTATAAAGCTGCAAAATTGCGTAATTACAGGATACTTTTCAAGTACATACATATATTTAAGAATTTTATTTTAGAGATGATACGTTTGAAATATTGTTGTCCTAAAAGATTGAAACAGTTGGACAAATGGACCGAACCCTTATTTTAGACAATTTTAGCTTTAAAAATAATAAAGTTCCAATCTTTCCAACAAATTTATAAACTACAATAGTCAAAGTTTTCCTATGTATCATGACCCTGCATCCCTGTTATAGTCTTGAAGTAGATATGGATATAGGATATACGTGGATATATTGACAGGGGAAAATCTGTCGTCAATTTAGCTTGCTAATATGGATCTCATTTATTTGTCAATTTGTTCATTCAGTAAGAGGGAAAGGAAAAGGGATGTGATGTATTGTATTATTTTATCCATATTATAAGAAATAACTGATGCAACATCCCAGAAATAATATATCCATTATTGAAGTAGATATGTTAATTTGATTAATCATTTCAAAATTATATTCAAGAGCAAATCAAGACATTAAGTGCTTATTTTGAATTTAATTTTATATTTCTTTGAGTTTAACATTTAAGATAAATATTAAAATAATTTAGATAAGTCATGTTTAGTGAGTTCCAATCGTTTACTCTGTTCCAATATTCGTTGGATTAAAATAGGTTCTCAGCCATACTGAAAATTATCTATGACATCGTATTACAGACAATTTTCCACGAATATTAGAATGAAAATAAAAAATTAAAACTAACAAAACTGTTTTAATTTTTTTATTCTAATATCCGCGAAAAGCTGTATTACGATGCAATCTACAAATAACTATTATCCATCAATATATGTTGCTGTTCTTGATTCAGTAATATAATTATAAATATTTGCTCTGCTATTTAAGAATGTTGCCAATCTTGGTTTTCCTACTAGCATTGATATTGAACCTAAGCTCAGGGCTCAGCAGCCAAGCGTCAGCCGCGACTTAGCCTCAAATTTAAGCCCTTTCGGATGTTTAAAATGTTATAATTATTATCAGCTTGTTTTTTTCAATTGTAAAAGGATGATTCCCCAGAGGCTTACAGGCGGTCGAGGCGCGGGTGCCGAGCCCTGCCTAAACCCAAACAGTATTTGTTGCTAGGGACATTGCCCCCTGAAATAACAGAACAGAGAAAAATCCTTCAAACTCTGTGAAACTTTTCTTTCTTTCTACTATTCAAACTTAGTAGTGATACGGGTGAAATCTATGGTTATAGACATGTATTTAACAATTATGTTTATGCCTCTTAAACCAATGCAATGGATAAGAATGTACATTGATATATTTAAATGAGAAAATTTTTCGTCAATTTAGCTTGCTAATATAGACTTAATTTATTGAACAGTTCGTTCATTCAGTAAGGGAGACAGGGATGGGGTAAAATGGTGGATGGGGGGTTATCGTTTTTTTTTTGCAAGCTGCGAGCATCACTTTATCAGAGTAGACGAAAATTTGTTGCAACATCTAAGTAACAATATATCGATTCTTATGCCATTATGTCGACACAATGTCAGTCTTGATCAAATTTATCAATTTCTATAAATAATGAAAAATAAAAAAAAACTATTGAAAACATCAAAACATTGCTTATTCATATTTATTATCTTAATAACGTTAAAAATTTGCTTTCTTTTGTTGATTGCATGTTTCCATCTTATTGAAATATGTATTCATATATTTACTTACTAGCGGCTACGCCCCTAGAGCTCTAGGGGCACTTAAGGTAGGAGGGGAAAAGTGGACCTCGTCCTCTTTTAAATTTGAGTTTCAAAAGAGTAAACAAAAATATTTTTTGGGGGGGAGGGGGTGAAGACACACTCCTCAAAAATAGTTTAAAACCTTCCCAGGACCTATAAGAAGCTTCACTGTAAAGGAGAACACTATCGGTTCAGCGGTTAGCGAGATCCTTCGGGACAAACAAAAAACGCTTACTACTTTATATAATAGGATAGTAGATATTAAAAATAGCTTTAATTTTGCAATCAGAATGTTCGTGTAAAATAGCATCATTTATCATAAACTATAGTAAATTTCTGGCAACATAGTTTTCCTTCAGTTGTAATATCTCCAGAAAATTATCAGGGATAAGATAATGGCCGATAATTTGATGTAAATCATCAATGATAAAACACAAAATTACCCCATCTGTATATTACAATTCGTGGTTAAAACGTTTAGACATTAATATGAACCAACCTATCAAAATTCAATAAAAAAATCTCCAAAGTTGTTAAGCCATCGAATAAGAAAAGGTTGTTATAAAACTTTGGAGACTATATTAATAAACAGCCTAATGTCCCCTCCTTCCTCCCTGACTATCTCCCTGCCCAAATACTTTCAACTTTGTACTGGCGAATAAAATAAAATAAATGTCTCGCATTTATAACCAATAAATAACGGGGATATTTTACTCAAAATAGGGGGAAATATGTAAGGAAAATTTAAAATTAAATTAAGTTAAACAGATTTAATTTTGATAAAAGTACTCTAAAAGTATTTGACTTGAATATACAATAGCCAGGGGGAAGGCATAATTTTAATAGAAATAAATGATACAGTATTTAAAAGTAACTGCTTTTTCGGTATGTTGTTATAGTTAAAGTTAAATATGTATGTTTCATATTCCTTAAACCATGCCATTGCTATTCTGTAACTAATATTTATAAAACTTTGGGTACCAATATCAATGTAATTTACGGTTCAATGTTCCTCGGTTTCTTAATACATGCGCGAAAGTAATAAATAAAGATTAAAATTTGTGCATATGTTCAATTTAAAAGTCGGATAAGTGGATTTAAAAGTTTTTGGGTTATGTTAGGTTTTTGACATGAACTAATGTCCTGGGATCTAAAGGGATAAGACAATGGCTGACAAATTTATGTACATAGTCACTTATGATACACAAAATTACCACTTCTGTAGATTACAATAAGTTGTTGAAATGTTTAGACACTCAACCTAATCAACCAACAAATCAAAATTCAATAAAAGTTGTTAATCTTACGAATAAGAAAACATTATTCAAAACTATGTAGACTAGAGTATTAATCATCCCAATGTCCCCTCCCTCCCTGACTAATGTTTCTGTTAACTTGATACGTCTGTCAGAAGTCTCATTTAAAATTATATCAAATTTAGTCTAATTTTAACATTATTATTTAACATTAAAGGAGTAAGGTATGCAAGTCAAATAGAAATAGAAGAATAGAAGCATATTCTGAACCCCTTTTTCGTCAAATCTAAGAAGGAACATTTCTAGCAGACCAAAGTATTGTTTACTTTCGACTCAAGCTAATGTGGATTCTTAAAAAATTATAGACTCGCTACTCGATAGTGAGGCAAAATTATTGTTGTGAAAAATCATCCAAAAGCACATTAAAAATCTATAAAAATTAAACAAAATCATATGTTAATAACCCTTTAATATTTTATTTAATTTTTGTAAATTTTTTTATACGATTTTGGAGGATTTTTCACAAAAATAATTTTGCCTCACCAGCGAGTAGCCAGCCTAACTTGTTTTTTAAGAATCCACCTCGTTTCGAAGCTTTCAAATTTAAACGAAATTTTTGGGCAATTAATTCTGATTCCGCAAAGCTTTCTACTAAGAAAATATACTGTTTTCAGCTGACTTTTAACTATGTATGAAATGAAAAAAAACATGCATTCGTGACAAGATGTGTACAAAATTTCAACCAATGAAATTAAATTTATGTACCGATGCGATTCTCCTATTGGCTCAATCAGACATTCCCTCTCTTTCTTAGTACCTTTATTGCAAGTCACTATGTATTTGAAAGAACAGATAAAGTCACTCAGAAAAGAATTATATAACAGTACTGACAAAGGGTTAAAAAAACAACTCATCAGTCAACAATGAATGTAGAATATAGGTAGATATTATGACAGAGAATAATAGTCGTCAATTTAGGTCGCTAACATCGACATCATGAGGAGGGGATAGGGGGTATTGTTATTTTAGCCAACTGCGGTTTTAACTTATCAGAGTACATGAAAATCTGGTGCAACATCCAAGTAATATTGATTATTAAAAAAACAACTAATATATCAACTCAGAGTAAGATTTACTATCAAGATACTTTAAAAAATCAAGCTTACCAAAAAAAATATTTATATTTTTGTTTTATTTATTTACTCGCTATTGACCTATCACAAATACATTGAATTTGTATGTGTTTGTATTTGAAAGTTAATTTTGATTGGGTGGTTGAAACAAACTAATTGAATTATGAATGATTGTGCCAATGATCAGGAAGTTCGGGATATGTTAGTTATGTTTAAATTGGTTTGAAAATATGTTAAGCAGGGGCGTCCAAGCTTTTTTATTTGGGGGGGGGGGGAAATTTTGAAAATAAGAATTTTGAGGGGGTAATATTTATTTCATAGAGGCATTTTTTTTATTTGGGGGGGGGGGTAAACACCCCTTTACCCCCCCCCCCTATGATGTTATGTATCCATAAAATGAACTTACTGTCTAAAATAATTTGCTGAACCAAGGCCCATGACTGTCTTAGATTAATTTAACTAGAAAATTATACAAACATTTAAATAAATACAGCTTTTGATTTGATAGGGATCGTAATTCTTTATATTTGTATCTATAAATGCTTGCCTTTAAAATTTAAACTATTGAAAAAAGTTGTACTTCGTTTGGTGTGGGGGGACATAAGATTTTATTACAGTATGTTCTTTTATTTCAAATCAAAAATACCAATTTGCATATTTTTCCCCCTTAAAGTGTTTGCTAATATATGCATGCAGTGCAACTGTACAATGTATCAATGGATATAAAATACGTAGATATATTGACAGGGGAAATTTGACATCAATATAGTTGCTAATATAGACCATATATATTGGTCAATTGGTTCATTCAGTAGGAGTGGAAGGGATGGTAGGTTTCATTATTTTAGCCAGCTGCAAAAATCACTTTGTCAGAGTACATTAAAAAGTGGTGCAACATCCAAATAATAATATATCGATTTATATAAATTTATATAATGTATCCATATAATAACACTGATGCAAGGTGACCCACATATGTAATATTTAATGCTCTATACCTAAAAACTTTTATGTGCCACTAAGGCTGTTTCTATAGCCAGTTACTATAAAAGCATTAATCACACTACATATAATAAAAGTACACATTGAAATTATGGTGTTATTATTTGGTGTTGTTGATGGGCAAAAGTTTTTCTATGACACTGAACATTCGAGGAAAGTGATATTAGATAAACTTTCATTTATATAACATATTCTGATTAATTCATAGTATATATACAAATAGGATGACATCGATCATAGTTAGATAAGTCATGCTTTCGTTCTACAACAATTTTGTACATACTCATAGTGTTTCAAATACCAGTTTCAATAAAACTTTGGACGGTTTTAATAAAAAAATTAAATTTTCAAAATGGCATTGAAACCGATCAATTCAGGGGCGTACAAGCTTTTTATTTGGGGGGGTAAAAATTTTGTAATGGGAGGGGTAATTCGTTTTTTTTTGGGGGGGGAAATTTTTTTTTACCCTCCCCAAAATTTTTACATCGGGGGTAAAATTTGCTTGAGGGGGGGGGGGTAATTACCCCCCCCCTGAAATCTGTTGGCAGGGGTAAATTTTGTTTATCCCCCACAAAATTTACCCCCGGGGTAAAATTTTTTTTTGGGGGGGGTAATTAAATTTTATTAAATATTTAGTATTAAAAAAAAAAAAATTTTGGGGGGGGGGGTAATCACCCCATTACACCCCCCCTTGGGCGTCTATGGACCAATTTTATTCATTTCTTACTACTTGAAAATCATGTATAGCATTGTATCAAAGATAATTTTCCACGAAATCTAATTGATATCTGCGGAAAGCTGTCTAGAATACCATGCAATATATATTATAAATCCTTCAATTTATAACTTTGTATAATTTAGAGAGCACATTTTAATATCTGACCTAATTAGGAAGTTAAAAAAACATAAAAGTTAAATGAAAGTCGTAGGTAAAATTCTTTCCATAAAAATGATTTATTACTTTAAACAGTAATATACTAATGTGTCTTAAATACTTTTTAAAAGCGAGGCTTATCTTTAATTAAGATCGGTCCGTCAGTACTTCCGCAAAGAAAAATACATTTTAGAATTGTCCTATAACTATAAAACTTTGAATCATTGAATGATAATTCCTAGAACACTTAGGTACAATTTAGAAAGCGTAGGTAATATATAATAGTTACCAGAAAGTCCGTACGTCTACTTAAAACGTGCTTTTCGTTTAAGGTCAACTCAGATAAACGAAGCATTTCTATAATAAATAATAAAAAATGTATGTCCGTATACAAATCCTGTATTTATGTTAAATTTTGTTTAGACTATCATATTAATGTTCTGCTTATAAAGTTCTGATTTTCTACAAGAGTTATAGTTCGTTTGACCTTTAGAGCTTCACCTTTATGGATGCTGTCATCCTTGATTAATTGGACATAACATAAATCATTAGAAGGTCATACTCTTTGGTTAAATATTTAAAATAACTAATTCTTGTAACTGATTAATATGCTGTAATCGAGTAAATATAAATAGTCCAATTGTAAATCCTACATTAAAAAAAAATCATTCTTACCTAAATATGGACATATTTTTATTTTCATCCTCTTTGGTTCTGACCCTATTATCCTCTAGCTGCTGTTTATGATGTCCCCCTCTGTCCTGTCGATGACCTCGGACAAGCTTCCTGTAAAAATAAAATGATAGTTGGATTATAACTGGTTATCAGCCATACGTACAGAAAAATCATGTATATCAATGTATTACAGAAATTTACACGAAAAATAAAATGAAAAATTATTGAATCAAAACCAGTTTGTTAGAGTCGAGGGGCCCAAGGCCTTGTTATATTTTAATGTCCGCGGAAACCTGTCTATAATACGATGCGATAAAAAACTATTCTCAATTCTAAGGCATAAAGACCACAAAGACTTTGTTCAGATTTGAGTTTTGATGTAAAAAAACAGGATGCTTATTAAACAAGTGGATCAAAAAACATTATCCACTAAAGTTACTGGTATTTGCAATGTTTTTATGGATATCACATTTTTTTAGCTACAACTGTTACCTGGTATCAGTTTGCGACCTGTGGCCGCCAGTTGCTTCACTCTCTTCGTCGTGGTAAAAGTCGTCGTTGATATGCTTGCGCTGGTGCCGCAACTTTGTCTCCCAACAATCTGAAATAAAATAATTTTCAAATCTATGAAATTGGTAATTGCAAGCTAAATAATGTCCAAAAGAAGCAAAGAAACATGTTAATTGCAGTAAGTTTGGCAGGTAATTCATTTACCATGAAACTTCATTTAAGTAGATCTAATTATATTTCAATAGTTATTTATTCCATCGTATTAATAAAAGCTTTCCGCGGATATTTAAAAAAAAATTCTGTAATATGATGCTATACATGATTTTTCAGTATGGCTGAGAATCGCTTCTAATCCTGTGGATATTATTCGGTTTCTAAGTCATACTGAAAATCCTTTAATAAACATTAATGATTTATAATACAATCATATTTGCTGACCTTTTATCTATAAAAAAGAAGTTATAATTTACTGAAAACTCTCATTATCGAGTAGCTGCGCTTATGAAAATGTAAAAGTTTGTTTCAACCCGAGAGAAAGTTAATAAAAAAAATATTAATACTTGTTTATTTTGTTTTATATCTAAAACAAAAAGTGGTAAAATGCACTTCTCTATCTTTTTTTTCTAGTGTGATATATTTTTGTTTATCTTATTTTCTTACATAACCTATTTATTTTGTAAATATGTTGTATCTCTATAAACTATAATTCTCTTGCTCACTTAAAGATTACAATTATATCTACAACTTTTTATCGCCCCCCCCCCTGGTACCACTCCGCTGCAAATGGCAAACAAAACTTAATAATCTTATGATTATACATTTTTATAACCGCGAAAAGCTGACCATAATACAATGCGTTTAATAACTATTTCAAGAATTGTATGTACCTAAATTGTACTTTATAGTGAAGAATTATGTAGAAAGAGTATCACTAGGGAAACTATTGACAATAACTGCGAAAAAGAACTTCAAGTCTTGCTTACTTGCTGTATTATACTTTGATGTGCAGTGTTTTATTCTAACTATTACAGCACTATTCATTTTTTAAAATTTTCCCTGTCACAGGTTTCTATTTATTTTTGAGATTTTTTTTCCCAAAATCAACCTTGGTAAAACTTTATCCTTGATTTTCAATAATTTTCACCAACGAAATCTCTAATATAAAAAGAAAAGAAAATTCGAGTTAGGCGAAACCCAGTGAACAGGGGAGGGGAGATAGATGAGAAAAAGTTTGAAATATTTCTATACCTATGATAAATATGAAAGTTTTGGCAATGTTTTGAAAGCATTATACTGATCAAACATACCATAAATCTATTTTAGCTCCTGGTGTGTCTTCAATGATACGAATTTTATAAAGGAAAGATTCAAATACAAAATACTAAGTATTTATTTTAGACACGATCATTAATGATTTGCCTCGCTATCATTTCTGTAAAATTAATTAGGAACAAATTCTAAAATGTTACATTTTTTTGCTTTATTTTTTAAATTTTAAAATTCCATGTTTTATATGTATTCCTTTTAGGGAAGTCCAATATTTACATTTTTTAATGTAGGAAATAGTTAAGTTATTCATGTATTCAAGCCTCTAGGGGCACTTAAGGTTTGATGGGTGGGTGGGGAGGGGGGAGCAAGAATGCCTCCTACATTTTCAATTTAAGTTTTACAAAGAATCTTTTTTTATATGAGGTGGGTTCTTATTGGGTGGATATATCCTCCCGAAAAATAGTTATAAAAACCTTTCCAGGACAAATGAAAGGCTTCTCTTTAAAGAAAAACCAAATGAGATCCTCCGCTATAGACAAAAAATTTTACCACTATATAATATGATGTTTGAGTTTTGAAATTATTTCTGTTTCAAAAATAAGAAAATTACAGCCATTTGAAATTTTTAAGTAAAAAAGGACCTAAAAACAAAGGTTGTTAAATAAAAGGGTGAAGGAAGCAAAAATTGATTTTGACTTATAAAAGGTCGGAAATTCATTATCAAACAGGGTACTTGCACAAAAAAAATTAGCCCTCTAGCTGTAATAGAAACTGAGATAATAAGGGGGGGGGGCGTTGAACGCCCCTCCCCCTCCCGACCGATTCAGGTGCGGCAAGGGGCCCGACTGTAAAGGGTTAATCTAAAACAGGGTTTACCACGGAGGGTTGTGATCCCCTGAGGGGATAAATAAGTAAGGGCATGACTGCTAAATGTAGATATTAAGGGGGCGAAGACACTCCCCTACCGCACGTATTTTCATTAATTTTCATTTAATAAAATTTGTGTTTTGAACCTTAGTATATTATTTCATACACAGTATACCTTTTGTTTAATTTTAATATCAAAATTTGTTTTCTATTCATATCAAACAAAATTTTATGAATAAATGAATGCAAGATGATTCCATGACAATTATTCGTTCAATTGAAACTTGACCAAAATGTATGCTATTGGTTAATTTTGATAATGTCATTACAAAAACGGCCAGGGGCGACCAAACTTTTTTGTTTGGGGGGGGGGGGTAAAAATTTTTTTAAGGAGGGGGTAATTTGCTTTTTTTGGGAGGGGTGTGAATGGCGCGCCACAAATTTTTTTACCCCCCAAAAAAATCTTTACCCTTAGGGTAAAATTTGCTTGGGGGGGGGGGGAATTTTCCCCCTTGGACGTCCTTGAAAACAACATATGGATATTTAATATCTATGACTAATTAAAGTTTTAATTATTTTTTCTCATTTAACCACTACTACATATTGTTACTATAAAACAGGGTTTGGCAGCCGCGTAGAAGACTCTATGAAATCGTCATATCATAACTTTAAAATTCAGCTGGATGTCTAAACCTGTTCCTATACAAAAAAAATCCATTTTTTTGAGAATTTTTAGTTTTTGCACACAAGCGGGTTTAAATTTGAGGCCGAGGCGATGCTGTCGCCGAGCCATGCTATAAAACGTGAAATGTATTAAGGAAGCCATACAATAATATTAAGCTTTTTAACAGCTAGATTTATAATTGTTATTATAAAGTTAACAAAAATCTAGGCTAATAGGATAAGGGTGCACAGACAAGTATAATGAAAACCAAGGGAGGTAGAAGCACTGGGCTGTTTATTGCATTAGTCCCCAAAGTTTAATATTAACATTTTTTTACCTTTGGTTAACACCTTTGGGGACTTTTTATTGAATTTGGATTGGTTGATTATCCAAACGTTTCAATCACTAATTTTAATTTACAGAAGGTTTTTTTGTGTATTATCATTGGGGATGTATACTAATTTATTGACCATTGTCTTAACCCTTTAGATCCCTTATGAAAACGGCAAAAAATTTATATTTAACCCAAAAGCATCGTGATATTTGGGGACTATATAGTGCTAAATTAACTTTATAATTTCAAAGTTTTCATAGTGACATTTTTAAGTTTAAAACATTGATTATTTAAATTCCAATATTACATATACCAAACTACTAGAGGCTTCGCCCCAAGAGGAGATTGAAGATAAACATAGTGTTTTTTTAATAACTGTTTACAGGGAAAAGAGTAGGGGCTATTGGCCCAACAATAATTGGCCGAAAACCTTGGACCGTTGTTAGACTTTCATAAAAATTTTGGAACCACCGTTTCCGAGATTGGAACATACATACAACTTACTACTTTATGTTAAAGGATTGTAAAATTTTTTATGAATTTTGATAATTTAAATTTTCTGTTATTTTATTCTAGTTGTTTGTTAGAAAAATTGTCCATCAAGTTTTTTTGCCAAACATAAACATCCGATTATAATTTGCAAAATGCTAATCTCTCATTAAGAGAAACTCTAAACATAGAATATGGTTAAATATTTCTTGTATTTTCTATCTTTATTTTAGTGGGCTACTACAAACACACAATAAAAACCGTAAATGAATTAAGCTATTGAATGTTTAATTAAATTTAATTGTTTGTGATAAATCAAATAAGAACAAAATATTATGGATAGTCATTTTAAATTAACATCAAATGACGGACGGACAAACAGACATAGTTTTAAAGTATCTGCACTATTAATATAATTTCTATAATTATACAGTGTCCTATTTATAAATTCCAAAGAACATATTTAGAAACTATAGTTTCATTAGAAAAAAATATGTAAGTAGGCAACATAATTTTTCCATACATATTTTTTTTGTTAGATCAAAATAGTTTAAGATTGTCCTTTTAATTAATTGTAAATATATGTAAGGAGAGCAAACTATATAGAAATTTGGCATAAGCTTGATTTTTTAAATTGATAATAAATAATTCAAACATACAAACCATGATTGTTGCAATAGATTAGAAAAAAATATTTTGCCATACATTTTACTATTTTTTAGGAAAGTGTAAACAGGTAAAACTCTATTCATACCCATATTATGGTTAAAACTTGAATATTGAATTTCATGAAACTAATCTTTTTAATAGATCTAAAATTAAATGTTTTTTTTTCATAATAATATTGTAATTAAATTTAGATTTAGAGAAACAGAATCATTAAATCCTTTTTAAGCATAGACTTTAATAAAATTGTAAAGTATTTTCATTAATAATATCTCCTATTTTTTCAGTATAACAGATCCTGTCTATAGTCTGAAACAAAATCAAAAAAAAAATTAATTTTTTCTTTGTATTGAAAACTTTTTTCAGTGCGACTCTATTTCAAAATGGATGAATTATTAATTTTCATTAAAAGACCGACCACAGAAAAACCATTCATACCGAGTTTTAGCATGTTTACTACAACTAAATTACAATAGAGTTTAAGCATTTAATAGATTGGGAATCAACTGTAACAGATGGAATATAGATATAAAATATTTTCAAATGCAAACTTTGGCTCAAAGAAATAGATAAATAAATGTTTAGAAAAAAAACTTGTTTTTGTAGATGCTAGTTTCATAAGAACACTTTGTTTCAGTCAAACTTACATTAATTGTACAAACTTCCTCAACATAAATGGTATTATGAATGAATTATTTTTATACAAATTAGTCCAACAGCGGAAAGAGAAGAGGTGTATCCACCCATGGCAAAACATTTTACAAGTTAAAACACCCCCTACAAACTTTATTGCAGTGTAAAAAAGCCCTGTACACGCCACTATACTTAAAAACTTTCCTTTTATTTATGAAAACCACACACACACACACACATTTTTTCTGGCTTTAAATTGATAAAACATATACATTATGTATGTATGTATACATACTTTACAAAGTCAAAATTAATAATTGAAATAAAAATTTTGTCTATTTGTGTATTTTATTGTAGTAAAATTGATATATTTATATTTAACAAAACAAGGATGACAACATCCATAAAAGCAAAGCTCTAAAATAAGATTGAAGGTCAAACGAAGAATAACACTTGTATAGTGTCCAAACTTGATACGCTTTCTAAATCGTAACTAACTGTTATATGAATCATAATGCAATGTATAAAAAACGAATAGAACTATACGTCACTGACGGAACAAATTTGTAGAAAAACTCCGCTTTTAAAAAATCATTAAGTACACAAAAAAAGGATACAGTTACTCATCTATTGACTCATATTGAGTTGGGCAGACATATTATAGATGGAGTTTTTTAAAGCTTTTTTGAACATTTTCTAAATGAAGAAACTAGAACATTACCTATATTACTTCTAAAGAAAAACTAAATGAAAAGAATATTTCTCTTTCATCGTAAAATGCAGTTACAAGAAAAGACAAGACTTTTTTTTCATATTTCTGGTGCAACAACAAGTTTAATAGAATTTAGATATTTGGGCTAAACCATTATTAGAGGAGGATTCTATAACAACATATCCTGTAAACGTGACTTCAGATTTTTAAGCTTTAATAGCTTACTAATTATCATGATAAAAGACAATTATGATCATTAATTACATACTCATTGATAATAAAAGAAAACAATACGATGACGGTGTTGCAAAAGTTTAAATTGTACTGTGACAATATGACATTTAGAGGTGATTAGCACCATGATTGTGGCATGATTAGTTTCATCAATATTGACATAATGAGAAATCATTTCCTTGCTTCTTCAAACAAAATCAGGGGTAAAGGATAAAAATAAATGCATTTGTGTTGCTAAATTTTTTTTTTGATTAATAGAGACTTTATTTAAGACTATATTTTCTTAATTGATTCCTCTTAATTTGTTTGCGCTATACATTTTAAACTTTGTATGATGATTTTTAGAACAATCACTTACAGTTTAGGAAGCATAACAACGCTAATACCGTTACAAGAAAGTCCATACATTCATTTAACTGACACTCTACAAGAATTATTATGAAATCAAAGAAAATCAAGTTTTATCTGTTGCAAATAATTTTGTCACTAATTCATATTTTCTACAAAACTTTTCACCCATTACCCATCCCTACATCCTTGTGATTGAACTCAACTGCAACCTCATTTTCCCTGCCCCGTGTTCAACTATCTATCTCTGCTACACCTCTTTTTTCCCCCAATTTTATGTGCGTATCTATCTATAACCCTGCTTCCATAACTCTTTATCAAGCTTTTTGGTGTGACAACAAAACACCTAAGAATAACTATATAAAAAAAATAAAATTTGTCCCCAAGTTAAATGTGAAGTAATACTTTTTATGAATATTCGAACAATTCACCAATGAAGACTATCATGAACTTATTTTTAAAAATTTATTAAAATTATGATATATTTAAGTGGTCGACCCTCCACTTAATTTTATTTTTTTTTGGGGAGGGGGAATAATTTTCATCAGCTAATAAGATTATAAGCTAAAGACAGACAAAACTCCTCTTTCTTTCATACAAGGATATGCGAAACGTGTTCTAAGCTATGTTTTGTCACCATGTTAATATAATAGTTAGATTTATTCCGTGAGTTTTAGTTAAATATTTCAAATGTGTTTATTTTGTCCTATTTTACACAACTATGAAAAGTATAAGTATTTGTAAATAGGTTTTTGTTATGCAAAATTAAGATTGTTTTGATATTGGTTTTAGATCACTAGTATTAAGCATATACTATCAATTCTTTCATTTTGCATGTACTGGCCATTTGTTGTTTTGTTCAATTGAAAATGTATTCCTAAAATTTACTGTTTTGTGGGCCCGTCGGTATTTGAAGCTTTCATTCTATGTGGCAGGAGTTGATCCCTGAAAGTGCATCAGAAAAACAATTCTGGACCCAAGGGCTCGGCAGCCGCGCATAAGCCTCAAGTTTAATCCAACTTGTGTGCAAAAAAATGTAATTCTGAAAAGATGGATTTTCTGTTTTGGAAAAGGTTTCGACATCCTGCTGAATTTTAAAGTATTAATATGATGATTTTCCTATGGCTTAAAAAAGGCTGAGGCGCGGTTGCCGAGCCATCATTCTGGACCAGTCGATGCACATTTTCATTATTTTACTATTTCTTTTTGGATAAGCGAGGCTGCTTTAAAATTTGCACTGTCCGTATGTCACGTTAAATGGAAATTAAAAGTACCTATACAAAAAAAAGTGTATTTAAGAAATGAATATATATAAAAAGAGGATTATTTTACCATCGGGCATTGTCTATGGTTTAATTAAGATCATAAAACAGCATAGTCATTTCTAGGGGAAGCTCTATATAGGTTAATTAACTAAAAAACTAAGAATATTATATTCAATATGAAGAATAAATTTGTGTAAAGTAGTAATTTTAAAGTAAGATTATCATTGTTTTGGATAGCGTCATTCTTGTTATTTTATATATTTTTTGGCACTAATACTAGAAAAAAATTGGTTTAAATGCAAGTTTAATATCCCTTTTTTAAATTCACAAATTCACCAGATAATAGAATAATAGATAATGGATTATGGAATTCAAATAGTTTTTTTTACCATTTTTAATTGTTTTAGTGTTTTCCCTATTAAACAAGAACAAAAATATAATTAATTAATTACAGTGTATGATAACTTATGTCTGCGTAAAACCACTAACAACTAACGGGAACTATGCTTTGCTCGGCACAAGACATAAAAAAGTGTGAGCATGGGGAATGCATAAGCCCAAAAAAAACATTACTATGCACATCGAAGATCCTTAGACAAAGATCGTGTAATCAAAGGGTTAGTTGTCTGATATGTTCTGTACCACGGGTATGAGGTGAAAGACCAAGAGTCTAGCCTCTGAGTTGACAACTTCACAGACAAACATACAAATTCAATCAACCAGTAAAAACACCGTTTTTTTTAACAAAAATTGCGTCAATTTAGACATCAAGTGTTGTTTATGTAAACTTGACATTCAATTAAGTCAAACATAATTTAATAATTTCCGATAGTATTGGCTTTTCATACACAAGCAACCTGTAGGTATGTGTGTGTGTGTGTGTGTGTGTGTGTGTGTGTGTGTGTGTGTGTGTGTGTGTGTGTGTATGTATGTGTGTGTGTGGTAGTGTGCATGTAATTTTTTTTCATTATTGTGCTATGTTTTGAAGAAATAAACCGTAAAATACAAGCTAAACAAAAATATTTTTTAAATTCATGAAAGTAAAATAATTGAGGGAGCACAAGATATAGGCAACCCTATCCGAGGGGTTACCGACTTTCAATTGGGTCTTTGTATAATAGCAAAAAGCGTTGGAAATATAAACACAATCGAGTCGCTTCAAAAGAACAGAGAGCAATTTGCTAGCAGACGAAAAAGGTCCCCAACACTTGGGTCAGGTAGTTGTCAAGGTCATACATCTATACTTATAGATTTATTTTTACACGACTAATTTATCGGGAACCATAAATTTTGGTCTGTAGTAAAAAAAATGAAAAGTTCAAATAACGTAAAACGTAAGGAACTCGAATTAACTTTTTCTCTTTCATTTTAAACTAAATAGCCGTTGATTAAACAATTTACCAATAAAAATGCTCGAAACACTTTTCTTAATATATATTAAAGTTTATTACTATGGGCTTTGTCAGTTTGCGCTAGGACGCGGGGCGGGTAACACGCATCATGTGTGCTACTCTAACCGCTGCACACATTATTTGTGTCAACATTCTTTGTTATTTGTTCTATAACAAAATCTTCGTTGTTTTCCGCTAGGTGCTTTGAAGATAATGTTGGTAATCGGTCACAGACGATTTCTACCATCACTGGAGAAGAATCAGTTTTCTGTCTGCCTTTATTTTTTTCCTGCTTCAAGTTTTTTTCGGTTATTATATATCCAGTTTTTGTGCTGCAAATATTGTTTTGAAATCTGAAACCAAGCTGAGTCGAGATGACGCTAAGAAACCCGCCTTATCAACAACAGTCTGACCTACCTCCCTCCCCTCCAACTTCTGCCACCATCCCTTCCTCCACCCCTTTCTGCTGCACCTGTTCTACCCCTTTTGGATTGAATGTCTTCCCGCCTGATTTCTGTGTTCTATTCATTACTATTCTATTTAATGTGTGAAAAAGGGAAATATATTTCCCTTTTATTCTGGTGCCTTCTCCCCCATATCATGGGGTTATCTTTATCCGCATATGTCAAGGAGCGGATCACTTATTGTGAATTTTAAGAAATCTTTGACAAGAACCTTTGTAGTCTTTTTTACTATAAGACTACCTTACAATTTTGACTTTTCATCAATTTTGTAAGACCCCAAAAGAGCCCAGTAAGCTGAAACTGGGAAACCTCCAACTCCATAATCTACTCCTGCCCAAAATGCTTGCTATCAAACAAACAAACCAACCAACAAACTGAAACTCAAACACCAAACCAATTGAAACATTATTATTTTAATTGTGTATTTAGTTTATTATGTTAGTTATTTATATTTTATATGTATAACAGCTAACCCTTAACCTACTAACACATATCTATTTATCGTAATTTACTTATTTCATTTTGTATGATTTTTTTTCTTAAAGAATAAATCATTTTAACAACAATTACTATGGGCTTTGTGTGTATGTTTGTTTTTACCAATGTGTGTGTGTGTGTGTGTGTGTGTGTGTAGGTATTTGTTATGTACATATACTTAGTGTTAGTTTGGGTTATATAAAATAAATACATCCAAGGATGTTAAGGATTAAAAATATCAACTTTTGTTAATTCATTATTTTTTTCTATATTCTTTCTGGCGTCCAGTTAAATCCAGGTATGGTTTAAGGTTATCCTTACAATATTGTAACAGGTTCTGTGTGTGTCTGTCTGTGACAAAGGATCTCGCTAACTGATGAACCGATATGGTTCTTTTGGTTTCATAGGTCCTGGGAAGTTTTATATAAATTTTGGAGAGGGCACTGCCACCCTCCGAAAAGAGGAAAAAAATTACGAAAATAATAAAAATTGAAAGGGACGCAATAAAAACAGCTGATCTTAACATAGAAAATATTTTCTCAACTTAGATATTTTCTAAGAACACATTTTAAGTGCCGCTAGTTAAGTACATATATCATTACAAATCTTGAACAATTGTCTGTGTTAAACTAGTTAACATTTTCTACTGTAGTTGTCTCTGTGTATCCCTGAGGTAACGTGGCCAAGTGCAGTGAAACTGTATTTCAATATTTGCGCACTTTACCAAAGTTTTCAAGCAACTCTAATGCAGGGATAGTGATACGTTGTCTGGAGTACAAGTAGTAGAATAGGACTGACAGAAAAACAAGTAATCTCTAAAATACGTGCGCAACAAGAACTATTTATATAAGATTAAATAAGAGAGTTTTATTTTATTAGAAAATCATAGATCAATGTATATGATTTTTAAAAATTGTTTAATTAATCAAAAAATGTAAATGCGATAGACATTTAACCGAAGATTTTATTGGATATGTGTAGTCGGACATTTACGTAAAAGCCTTAATTGTATAGTAACTTTACTGCAAATTATTAATTTTGAAGAATATATGAAGTCTTAAATAGAAAAAAAACATTTATATTTTCTGTAAATTTGTCTCTCTCCTTGCACAGACCCAACTTTGTGAGTCCAAGGTCAAGTAGATTAGTTTGGGGTTTGACCCTCAGACAGACAATTTTAGAGAAGCAACGCAACTAAAAAACTTGTTCAAGTTTAGGTTGTAATTGCAAACACAAATTTAAGACATATAAGGGGTAACTTGAAAATGTTCTAAAGCTGTTAAAAAAAACTTTTAAAATATATGTTCATATTTTCTATAAATACAACAGTCTTTTAATCAAGATTTTGATTCATATATTTGCTTGCACTTTCTAACTTTCCTTTTAAAGGAAATAAGATTGACTAAGCTGCCAATTGTATCCCAGAAACAATGATTATCTAATAAATGTATTGTCCGTCTATTCATAGTAAAATTATAAACTCACCCGGATACTGTAAGAAAAAGTTAATAATTGCTCTATAAATAACTTTTGCAACATATAAGAAAAAGAATTTGTACCTAAAGAAAACAAATTAGAAAAAATAGTTTAATTCACATGAGAAAAATATACTAAAATAAGTTGGCCAGATAATAACAATTTCTCATTTAAAAAAAAAATATAGCTTCATCTAAGCTTCATTAACCCTTTTTAAACTTACCTATAATAAAATAATAATCAATTAAAAAAACTTAAATTATATTGGATTGTAATCAGATGGAGATCAAAATATTTAATCTAACTGTTTCTAAGAGTTTATATTCATTCCTCAAACTTATGAGGAAAACTTATTATTTCCATTAAATTATTATTATCTTCTTTGATACATCTCACAACTTTTATAACTAGTTTTTTTATTATATCTGATACAGAAAAGTTATTCTTTATATTTATACTTATGACTGTACAGAATACTAATAGTTTCACCTTCATCATTTAGTTGCTATATATTTGACGGGGTAGAGAAAGCAAAAAAATAGCCTAAAACCATCCTAAGACTTATGTCTAAAACTTGAGGAGACTAAACCCATTTGAAGTATTCATAGATTGGAGAACTAGATCGTTTCATTAGTTATCAAAATCGTTAGATAAAGACAAGGAAAGCTTACTACTTTATATAAAAAAAAAGCATTCTATTAAATAGTCATATCATGTTTGTTTTTTATATTTTGTTGTTGTCATTTCAAGTCGATTTATGAATAATTTTTGGTTTTAGTCCCTTTCGTGGCAACGCCCCTTAAAGGGCGATTTGTCGTATTTTCAAAATGGCTTTTGATAGGTTATTTTAGGTTAGGTTAGGATATGTTGGGTTAGGTGATTGTCCCGCAGGGGCTAGAAATAGGAGAAAAGCTACTGTGAAAATACGAAGAAACGCCTCTTAAGGGGCGTTCCCACGAAAGGGACTATACCCTAACTTTCTTATTAAACTTATTCCTTTTTCAAAACCAATCATTAATATACTTTGTTTTGTTACTATGTTATCTATAATGGTAATTTTTTAAAAACTGAATGGTTATTTAAAAGTTTAAAAAAGTTTCTTCACAAAAAAAATAATCTAAAATAAAATAGGCTTAATGTGTTTTCATTAAGTTTGCATTTTTAGATATTTTCTTAGAAGTTATTTTTTTCATAGGGAGGAATTATTATTAGCTCCTAATTGTCTTTTTAAAATTTGACATCCTATTTTTGTTAATAAAAATAAGTTTAAAAGTAGATAATTTCAAAACTTATGTAACACAAAAAAAATATGAATATTTAATTTTATCTCATTAAAATTATGAGTTTAATGTTGCTTTATTTATGAAATATTTAGAACATCTTAGTACCACAGAAACTTTATATCAGGAGAATATAAATTTAATAATCATACCCGTCATTATGATAAACACCCTCCGCTTACGATTAATAGAGAGTGATCGATGGCTTAATAGTTATTTATTGTTTCGTATTATAGACAGCTTTCCGCGGATATTAAAATTGAAAATTAAAAAAGTAAAACCAGTTTTGTTAGTCTGGGCCTTAATTTTATTATTTTTATTTTAATTATCGAGAAAATTGTCTATAATACGATGCTTTTCATGATTCTTAAAATAAAAAGATGTTGAATTTTTTGTATTTTTTTATATATAAAATTATCATACATATGTTAAAATGATTCAGTTTCTGGTTTATTTTTTAGTGTAAAGGTTGGACAAATTTGCAATTTGTTAGAAAAATAAAACTGTCAGATTTTAAAGGGATTAGTAGGAATTTAGGAATATGTAAATCATTTGGTTAATTTGAAATAATAATGATTACTGTGCTCTACATCTGTCTCTCTCTCTGTATGTCTCTCATTCTTTCTCTCTCTCTCTCTTTTCTTTCTCTCTCTTCCGCTTTCTTTGAATTTAAAATGTATTATCATATTTACTCATCTTTTCATCCCTGAGTATTATAAAATTGGACCCAACCATTGAGCTAACTAATCTATATATTACTATTCTATTTATCTATCTCTGAACCCCTGAATATTATAAAATTGTACACAACTATTAAGCTAACTAATCTATATATTACTATTCTATTTATCTATCTCTGTACCCCTGAATATTATAAAATTGTACACAACTATTAAGCTAACTAATCTATATATTACTATTCTATTTATCTATCTCTGCACCCCTGAATATTATAAAATTGTACACAACTATTAAGCTAACTAATCTATGTATTACTGTTCTGTTTATCTATCTCTGCACCCCTGAATATTATAAAATTGTACACAACTATTAAGCTAACTAATCTATATATTACTGTTCTGTTTATCTATCTCTGCACCCCTGAATATTATAAAATTGTATACAACCATTAAGCTAACTAATCTATGTATTACTGTTCTGTTTATCTATCTCTACACCCCTGAATATTATAAAATTGTACATAACTATTAAGCTTACTAATCCATGTATTGCTGTTCTGTTTATCTATCTCTGCAAACCTGAATATTATAAAATTGTACACAACTATTAAGCTAACTAATCTATGTATTACTGTTCTGTTTATCTATCTCTGTACCCCTGAATATTATAAAATTGTACACAACTATTAAGCTAACTAATCTATGTATTACTGTTCTGTTTATCTATCTCTGCACCCCTGAATTGGACCCAACCATTAAGCTAATGGAGGCATTATTATTCAAATTTTAATTTTTCATCTCTGGTTCTCCGAGACAAGAACACGTATTCTTTAAACAAAACAAACCACTTTAGTTTATATGATATGAAAATAAGGAATAAGAATGGGGTATAAAATAGCCTTAAACTATTCCTAGACCTCTTTGAAGCTTCCCTAAAAAGTATAAACCAATCGAAATCTTATGCTTCAGACAAAAAAAAACTTTACTTTTTGTATAATAGGATAAATAACGTAGACTTTGATTAATATCCTATATTTTTTTATTTGTGTAGCTTTTTCTAATACAGGATACTATTCTGCAAAAAATACGACGGTTAACACCATATTTGCAAAAGTTAAACCAGACAACCAAATCTTTTTTTTGTTGAATTTCAATTAAGAATTAAGAAATAAACAGATTAGTTATATATCTTTATGAAATCTTATTATTTATTTTTACGAAGAATAGGTTATTGCGTAGATAAATTTTCATTAAGCAAGGATGACAACATTCATTTTAACGACTTAAAAAATAAGTCGGTAGGACAAACGAACATTAACACTTAAGAAATAGTCAAGATTAAATATAGATTTCGAACAGTTTGACTAGAAAATAGCGTTTAATTTTTTTTTATATATTTTATTAATAAGCTTTTAGTACTGACAAAGTTGTCTTGGTTATACATCTATACTTATACAGTTATTTGCTGAAGTACAAAAAAAGGCATTATTATTCAACTTTTGGTGTACTTTTTTAAAATTCAACTTATGTGTTATAATTGTAAAAAGATATATAAATAAATATATTTAATTCAACCCCAAAAAAAGACATGAATAAAAACATACATTTTCATGTATATATGACATAAATAATAAACAAAATGGACATTCAACCCCTCACAAATGTCCTGAATTTTATACATAAAGGTTTGTAATTAAACTAAGAATAATGAAGGACAATTTTAAAGGGTCTTTTTAAGGTTGTAAAAGACCCGAATGTTAACTTATTTTATTATAAACTGAGATTAGATTGTTGTTTTTGTTGTAATTATGAAGATGTCGTGAACGGTTGAACTGGTCTTTCAAAATATAGCAAGAAAAGTATCATTTCCTCTTTAGGCATATGGCTCCGAAAAGGACCTCTACCACCCCCCCCCCCCCTAAACCTTAATTTTAAAACAAATAGAATATGTTAAATTGCGGGAATGTATACTGTCCCACCCCTGATTGTTATGTAACTTATATTACCAAGAGACGGTAACATAAATTGAAATTAAACTAGTTTATTTTGCAGCTGTTACGAATATAAATAATGCTTATGTTTATGAATAATAAACCCACATGTACAAATGTTACTATGTAAATTTTAATAATGGATTTAAAGAAAATGTGGAAACAGTATTTTTTATTGAATATACCTATTTATAGGAAAAAAAACTAAAACAACACAAAAAGACAAATATAAATATAAACTTATTGTGATTAAAAGACTATATCCACGATTTTAAAATCTATTGTAGCATCTCAGTATATTCTTTTCAATTTAGGTTTATCAAAGACAAAGGTGTATTTGAACAAACAAATAAAAGGAAGTTTTAGTCCCAAAATATTTTGTTTTTCAAGCAAATTGCTTTCTACTCGTTTGTAGCGACTTGGCTGTGTTAATATTCACGACGCTGTTAGCTGATATTCAAAGAACCAATTGAAAGTCGGCACAGGGTCCACGGGGTGAATGAAATGATACCCAATTTATATATATCCCTTGATCCATGAAGTTAAGATGCATTTTCTTCCATACCATTGAATTATATTCCGCTAGCAATACGTCCAAAAATGTGTTCATGTATGACACTTTTATTGTATATAGCAGAGCTCGTCAGCTGCAGCTAAGCCTAGAATTTAAACCCAATTGGAAGCTTAGAAATTAGCTTGAAAAGCGGAATTGCCATATTTGGGTCAGATTTAGACTTCCAGCTGTTTTTTTTTTAATTGTAAAATGTTGATTTCCTTTCTCTTACAGGCGGCTCACAGGCAGCTGCACAGCACTAATATACAGTTAATGATAGGTAAATGGTAGATACCATTGAATTATATTCTGTTAGCAATACGAACGAAAATGTGTTCAATGTATTACAGTTTTATTATATAGAGTCAATGAAAGTTAAATGGTAGATTATTTAGAGTTTGCTTAGGTTTGGTCAGGCGTGGCTTATATAAGACTGTAAGCTTCCTTGAACTATTGCAGCTGTTTGCAGATATGGATAGCTGACCAGGCTGAGGTTTATTATTTTTTTTTCGAAGCATATTTAGTGGCTTATGTAAGCTGTGCCGCTGGATACAGCAAAGTTTTCGACTGTCAAGCCTTGGTTAGACATTAAAACTAATAAACAACAACTGGACTATTTAGGTTCTACTTTACAATTTAAATGATAATATTAATAATCGTGATAAATTCCTTAGGTTGAGTAAACTAGGGTTGGGCCGGATACTTTTTTGGACGGATATCGAATACCGGATATCCGGCAGATTTCTAATGCCGGATATCTGGTTCCGGCCGGATATATGGCAATTTACCGGTTATCCTGTCGGATAACCGATATCTGGCGTCAAAAATCAGCCGGATAACCTGTAACCGGATAGTTTTAATATCCGGTATCCGGCCGGATATTGAAAATGACCGGATATCCGGCCGGATAACCGGCCTAACCCTAGAGTAAACTAGACTAATTAGTTTTAAAATGAAAAACCTCAGACAAAAAATATGTGTCTGCCCCGAGTTTTATCTATGCAGTAGCAACTCAGATATCTTGTAAAAGTAGGAAGAACCAGGTATAAAGTTGGAAGTAAACTTTTCATCTAAGTTTAACTTTTACTAGTTCAAAGAAAGGTATTTTTTTTATTTAAATCTTATTATTATTAATCAATGGCAAAATTTTGGTTTGCCATACAAACTTGGTGAAAAATAATACCATTCGAAACAACACTTAACCTAACCTTAGCTAAAATAAGCTTCATAAAATTGTTTTAAAAACTTTAATAAGCTAAATTACTTTAAAATCAAACATGAAAAAAGGATATTATTTGGATAACAGTAACATCCTTTATCTCTGAGGCTAAATCTATTCTGTTTCTAACCAGAACTATGGACAATTATTAAGAAAAACTGTTGGTAAATCATGTAAAACTGTCAGACAAAATTCTTAGCCCAACTTAAACATACATTTCTAGCAAGCGAAATTTTTTAATACTTTTATAACCCTGTAAAAGCTTGCTCTACAACTAAATATTTCTAGCCGACTTAATTATTAAAATATTTTCATGTCGTAACCAATAATAAGGCTGTATTATTCTTTCTCTGCGTTTTTATTGGTCCAAGTTACTAAGTTAGGATCTAATACAATATCTTTTTTTTTTATTTTAATGTTTATTGAAGTTTTGTCTGTAGGAATGTTTATCCGCTATCTCTACTCCTAACTGGACACCACCTAATTATAGAAAGATTATGGTGTAATATATTAACATAATATAATGCATACTAGTGCCAGATACACGCGGTTTCTATAGTTGCATTTATATTACCATAACTGTAGGATTTACTATAAGTAAGCTTAAAATGCAAGTGTTATATTAATGTTGCTAACATATTTAGAAACAGCCTTGGATAATACAATAGTGATGCCTTTAGTTTTTAAGTTTTACTAGAATAACATAACGGTTTTATGCTAATTAAGACAATAGTAATGCGTTATTATTAGATTTAACAAAACTTTAGGAATACTGTAGGATAATAAAGGGAGTAAGAACGTAATCATGGATAAATAATTTTATCATTTATCATTGTGAAAGTATTTGAAATAGATCAGCATTACTATGCTGTATCTCAAACAGCTTTGATAATTGCTTTTATTCAGTTTTCAATACATTTTGCTTTTACTTTGATTTGTCTTCTAACCTTTTTATGTCTGAAGCTAAAGATTTCAAAAATTGTTTGTCCAAATAGGTAGTTTTCAGGGAAGCTTTACAACTGCCATGGGTTTTCGCTTTTTCCTGACCTTTCACCCTCTCTCCATAAGGCTATTGGCAAATCAAATATTGTAAGAAAGAGCAAACTTTTAAGATGTGAATATTTTCTTGTAATTTAATCCATGCGTAGAAAGTACCGCAGTTAATATTACAATTCTAAGAAACACTATTTTATTATTTGATATTAACATGGAATAGTAGAAAAACGTTAATACTTAGAAAAGAATAATTACCTGAATAGTACTAAAACACTAAGCGTCCTTATTATGATATTTTTTTAGATTTAGATCAGTAAAATTGTTATTATAACTGTACCTTTGTACTTTAAGTCTCTATATTTTTTTTTAATTTTACTTAATATAATCATGTACTTGTATTTTAATTATTTCATTTCAAAAATAATTAATTTTTATTTAATAAAGAATGGAATAATCTAATTCTTTTCAGAGATTTTCAGAAAAAAATAAATCAAAATTTTGCATCTAAAGAAAATCTTTGTTTTCTCAGAAATTTTGCGAAGATAAACAAAAGATAAACGAAATACTAAATAATTTTATAAACAAACTAAGAATTTAATTTCTTTTATTAAAATTCTTAATAAACTTATATCCTGGTAGTTGGATGTTTGTGCGTTATCAAATATTTTAAAAATCATGTCAAAATAAAATTTTTTTGCATGAATGTCTATTTTTGTGAGTAAAACTAATTAATTAATGTTAGTTTGACATTATCATAGCGTTTGATTAAAAATTCACAGAACTTATTAAAAGTTTTTAAATATTTAGGATAGGTCCGTCCGTCTGTAACGGTTAGCTTTTTTCGTAATAATGACTTCTGTAACATTCAGGTACGATTTAGGAAGCATTTTGATTTTTCACTTTTTTGTATAATATAATTAGTTCATCTGATTTTATTCTGATTCCTAGAACAACAAGGTACAATGTCATAAGCAATGCATCTCTCTAATCAGATTCTAAAATTCTTAGCATTTTACTGTTTTATACACTTACAAATTAATTTTCTGCTTATTAATTTCTGACACTCTACAAGAGTTATTGTCTGTTTGTTCTTCCTTTTGATATTAGAGCTTCGCTTTTATGGATGCTGTGGATGGTGACGGTGTCATCCTTGTTTCAATATAATTACAGTCAGGGACATATTTTGTGTAATTATTATATTTTAAAGATAAAAAATTAATTATTTTAATCTTCCCGGCATAATCTAAAGAAGAAAGGATACGGTTGGATTTTAAGTTGCCAACATTAGATAAACATCAAAATGTTTTATGTTTAATTGCATAGTATAATATTTTCTTTAGCTTATTTGGATTTTGTAAAATTCGAAAAAGAAAGAGTGTTAGGGAACTAAACCAAATCATAGTTTTATGGTTAAATTTTTATAAATTTTTTGGTAAAATAGCAATTTTAAATTGATGTAAGTCTCCTTTAGTTCTTTTTACATCTAATTAGAGAAAAAAAATCTTCTAAAATATGCTATTATGTTGAAAACTAGTACTTAATGTATTTCTAAATTCAAATATAATGAATATGCAGAAAACCAGTTGTAAGTAATTTAAGTTTACACAAAGTTATAATCATAGATAAGAAAATAAAATAATAGGAAATTTATTTTATTTTTATTAAATATAACGAAAACATAAAAAAGTCTAATAATATGACCATGTAAGAGTATTTTGGAGTATATATTTAACAACATAAATTGACAACACTCCTAACTATGTTTTATTCTATACCTTTAACGTTCTATTATTCTATGATAATTAATGGGAAAATACAAATGATAATATTTGTTAAAATAAACTTTTACTAGACAGGCTGACTTTATGGATGAGTAATAGAATATACGGTAAGATAAATGGTCAAAAGTTAAAAAATGTTAAAAAAATTTCTAATGTTTCTAATAAATTATGTGAAAGTTTCCTTCTTTTTAATCAAAAAAATATTAGGTATTGATTTATTTAATTTGATTTTCTGACAATCCAAATTTTACTTGAAAATTAACAAAAGTGGACATTAAAGTGAATTAACTATACTATTACTCTTTTTCTATATTGTCAATTATGCCCGTCGGATATTTACACAAGATTGGACATTGTTTCCCTTTTTCAACACATCACAAATACATTGTAGACTGAATGACTTTATTTTAGCAAATGTAATTTATTCTTTTATATTTTGATAAAGTAACAGGATGTTTTCCGTTATGATGTAGCTTCTCATAGGTCATGGAAAGAAGTTTTATGGTAAGGTACCACCTCAAGTACCCATTGTTTTAAAAATTTTCGGGGGTATCGATAATACTTTAAATGGTTGTAAAAATCTTAAACATAATAACAGAAATGTGAGGTAAAAATATGATCTAGTCTTGGTCTATAATATGATCTTGTCTTGGTCTATAATAAGATCTATTTATGGTCTTTAATATGATCTATTTATGGTCTATAATATGATCTATTTATGGTCTATAATATGATCTATTTATGGTCTATAATATGATCTGTTTATGGTTTATAATATGATCTATTTATGTTCTATGATATGATCTTTTCTTGGTCTATAATAAGATCTATGCATGGTCTATAATCCGGAAAAGTTTGCCGCCTTGTGTCCACTTGAGAAGCCATTTATCATGTTTACCTTTTTGTCGCATCACACAATTTTACAGTTTATGTCTTGCATTTGATAGTTAAGGCGAAAGCAGTGTGCTTTATAACAGCAGGTATAACATTAAAATACCAAAATTGTCAAAATTTGGTTCTTCATAATGTTATTATATTTAAGAAACTTGCTCCTTGCCCCAAGAGATAATTGAAGCATATTTTCTTTAGTGAAGCTTTGCCTGAACATCATTGGATCTTAGGTATTCCAGATTGTTTATATGACTCCTTATGCTGCTTAACAAGGTGTGCGAGAATGACAAGTACGTTATGCCCCTTTAAAGCCAGCAGCCTTTAAAGTCATAGATTTTTGGTGTTACCAGGAACATTTTACCGTGAACTTCACTTGATCCATACTTAAATTATCATTCTGCTTATTAAGTTTTCATGTTTGTTTCTTCAACTGTTTGATTTCGCTTTCATGGATGTTGTCATCATTGTTTTTATAAAAAAAGAAGCTTAATAAATGAAAAATATTTTGTTTCAATTTATAATTATTCTACGAAACCTTTTCCAGTTAAATGTAAAATGACAAGCAAAATAAAAATGTAAAATGACCGAAATGTTTAAAAAGGTTTGAAAAGCCTGGGATTATTAGGATAAATCCTTTTTACTCCTCTCACACAGTTATGATTGGATTAGAACAACAATATACTCAGGGGTTAACAGAAAAGTAAACGATTTTCTAGTTTAATCTTAACGATATAATAATTTTTAGACAAACTTTTTTTATGCTCATTTGTCAAAGGAATTGTTACAAGAAATGACGGATTTATCATCTTATAATATAAAGGAGTAAGGTTTATTATATTATTAGGATTCAGGATAGTTTTAAGCTATTTTAGTTATGAATTTTTGCATTAGAGTGTTTTAGGCAATTTTTCTGCCTTTCTCCCTTGCAAGGAGCACAGGCGCTAGTACTATATAAATTGGTAAGGTTGTTTTGTCTGTTGCTTAAGATTTCATTAATCAATGAACTGATTGTGTTATCCATTTTAGAGAAGCTATACATTGGGCAAATTGATGCTTTACACCGCAATCATAGGGCTTAAGGCTGACAACCCTATCCCATGTCCATAAAAAGCCACATTGTTACAGAAACACTGACAAATTGTCAGCGGCCTATGCTCCCCCTGTGGAGTGAAAAGGGCTTGTTACTGTTATACATTGGCTCTGTGATTGTTTTAGGCTATTTTATTTTTAGATTTTAATTCTTGGGATGCTTTTAGGCTATGTTTATTCTTCGAATTCAGAGCTCCTAAATGCTAGGGGCGCACCAACTATTATTTTTTATAGCAGCTGAGAAATATTTATTTTTCTTAGACAGAATCTCGCCAAAACTGTAGTACTTTATAACATTGTGAAAACCCTAAAACCATGATAAAAAGTTACAAAAATTATATTTCAGTTGTTTTATAACCAAAAGGATTAAATATTGTACAATATATTTTTTTTTATTTTTATAAACAAAAGAAAAAAATCTGTTTAATTTAGAAACTTACCTACATATATCATACAATTTTGTCTTTGAACCTAGGATTTATTTAAAAGAAAAATCGACATTAAAAGTTGTGAGGGAATTTTTGTTAGAAAGAAAAGTAAAATATGGAATAACATAAATAAAAATACAATGAAAATGTATGAAGTGAATTTATTTATCAATTCTTTTGGATAGATTCAGAAATGAAAGGTATGGTTATTTACTGGAAAAAGACAATATATGTATGTAGTATGTAGTGCTATACGAAACAAATTATTTAATCAATTCCCAAACAATTAAAATTAAACTACGTTTTTTCAACATTTACTACAAATAGGTGAAATCACGAAAATACCAAATTTTATGATTCTGCAATTATAACATTAAGGCTGTTAAAGGTTAATTATGATTGTATAGTAGCTGCGCTGGAATTTTTTGTGTAAATTCACATAACATTTAATTTTATTGGTGTTGTTTGTCGGTCATTCTTCAAAATACAATAACGTAAAATATTGCGTAACCTTGTTTACATAACATTCTACAATCTCGCTACTAGTTTTGACAAATTTGCTATTAAATGAGTATGGCCTAAGACCTTAAGACGCTGATGTGCTATTTTTACAGAATGCATCTACCATCCTATTCCTGTAAATGCACTTATATTTGTTAAATCCAACTCCACAAAAATGAAAGAGTTAATTTATTTAACCATTTTCAATTAATCCAATTTTCTTAGTACAAATTAGTACAGTGCTACATAAATTGTACAATTAAAAATAAAGAAAAACTTCTAATTTGGTACTTTCAGTTTTACACAAGACAATTAAAATAAAATCATAGTTGAAATATTATTGTAATTTTCAAAGAAGAATTTTAATATAAAAAATCAGAGGGGGAAGGGGGAAATAATCTATTGTCAATTTTCCAAGATGTTTTTGTCGACAAAATTAATTTGAAAGCTGCGACCCTAGCATCTGAGGGATTTGAAACGTTAGGGAGGGAAAAAAATTGGATAAAATCATTCTAAGACTTAAATATAAAGATTGAATAGCCTAAAATCATCCTGGGATCTACATGAAGCTTCCCTAAAATGGAGTACGCAATCGGGTCAGTATTTATCAAAATCTTAATCTACAGACAAGTAACTACTTTATATATTAAAATTAAATGTACCGTGATAAATTTAAACATTTTTTGTTAATGATATATAAAACAAATAATAATATAAATATTAAATATATTTCTAAATTGATTGTAATGAAAGTCTGTATGATTTCTTTCAACCACAAAATTATGATTTTATTGCCATAATGCTCATAAACTGACGCCAAGGACTCGAGCCAATAAACATTAAACGTGTCGTTAGCATTAATATTGAATGGTTTGGCTCCGTGTTTTCTAATTCATTTGGTGGCTTGCTGCTGTCGGGGTATTGGTTTTCTTTTTTTTATGAGGCTAATACACAAAATAGACTGTCCCAAAAAATCAAATAATAATTTGCAGAATCTATGGTTACTTTTTATGATTCTTGATTTTTATTGTTTCTGACCCCAGGGAAGCTTCTTATAAATAATTCAACCCTTTTAAGAAAAACTATCCTGTTCCCAACAATTTACATTTTCTTTTTAAACGATAAACTAAGAAGGTGAGTCAAATTCAACCCCCCCCCCCCACCCCTTTCAAACTTTAGTAGATAAGAACTCAGAGCCCGAAATTTTACCAGTCTAATATTAAGTGTAAAATATTGATTACTGTGACTATATATAAAATGAGAACCAGTCTAACTTTATTAAATTTGTTCTAGTCTAGTCAAATAACAATAAGTTTTAAGAATAGATTATTTCATTATAAATAAAAACAAAACCAGTCTACTAATGGTTTAAAAAAATGTACCAGTCTAGTAATAAGTGTGAAAATATAGATTAATTTTAGTATAAAGGAAAAATGTCAAAAAGGAATGTCAGTATTTATATTTTATTTGTTTGCTTTTACAGTACAATTATTATATTGTTTCAAGAATGTTTGATTTTTCAAAAGAAAAAAGTAGACTTGGATTATATATTTTATTATTCTTTTTTATTTAGCGAACTAAACCCTTCCTATCAACATTATATCTATTCTCTAACGCAAGATAATAATATTTTCATCATCTGATATTAAAAAAAAACTGGGTTCGGCAGCAACAGCAACCATCAGCTGTGCGATTTTCACAGCGGCTAAAATAAATAATAAGTTACTCGAAATTACATCCCCCTGGAAGCTTCAGCCAACCAAAGTCTTTTTCAGCCTCGGCTGCAACCTCCTGACCAAGCAGCTGTACCCGCTATAAAACAGCTTAGACAAAATTCAAGCAACAACAGCAAATAACAGCTTTAATTTAAGAAAGCAAAGCAGTTTGGAGGAGTTAGTCATCAAATTTAAATTAAGTCTCAGCCAGCCATAGACACTCCAAATAGCCACCTAAATTTAATATACAGCTCAGCCACCTTAGCCGCCGCCGCAGCCCTGAATTAACATATATTTTTTTACTTTCAAAATAAAGTTTTAGTAACAAAATAATGAATAACTTTGTCTGTTTTATGTTGAGTATTGTCATTACTAGCAATTTTTTCCATAAACTTTTTCTTCATAGGTAGAATACAAAATTGTTAGGAAAGTTAATTCGAATGAAGCTACTCTAAATCTTTTCAAAACAACTTTATTTTCAACAATTTATCGTTATTGTTGTTTTATTTTCAAATGTAAAGTTAGCCCCTGTTTATGAGGCAGTTTTTTAGTACTTGAATGACATAATTATACTTTTAAAGTGTTACTATAAACAAGTTTGTTTCAGATGTTTAATAATTTTCAAACTTTGAATAAAGTGAACCTTGTGTTAATATTTTTACCGAAATTAAAGGTATCACTCTTCAGAACCATAGTTTATACCAAAAAATTGCAAAGATAAGTAAAGCATTTTTAATAATACTTCAGAAAATAAGTTTTTTGTTAGACCCTTTTTTGAGAGAAAGATATTCATGTTATGAAATGTTATTGAATCTTATTGCAATTGATATATTATTACTATGATTTTGCACCAGATTTTCAAAAACTCTGATAAAATAATATTTGCAGCTGGCTAAATCAACTATTTCCCCATCCACCCACTTTATCCCAACCACTCCCCTTCTTCTAAGTGAACGAGCTGACCAATAAATGAGGTCCATATTAGCAAGCTAAATTGACGATAAATTATCCTCTTTCAATATATCCACACATATCCTATATCATTTATTATTTCTTTTCCCTTCTATCAGTGATTTTCTTCCTGTCCTTACCAACTTATTCCATTAGAGTTGATTAAGGTTCTACTACAACCTTAACGCTCAGTCACATGCGGATAGGTCAATAGACGTAAAACTGTGTTTATTAAAAAAATAATAAATTTAGAATCCATATATTAACGAAACAGGATCTGTGTCTTTGTGTATCGAAGGATCTAACTATCCACAAAACCGATACGGTTCTCCTTTACAGTGTAACTTCTCATAGATCTTGGGAAGGTTTATGGGTTTTTTTTTTGGGGGGGGGGGGAGACGACTTCCCCTTTCCCACCTAGAGGCCCTAATACTGACAAACTATTTTTTTAATATCAAGCCCATGTCAGCCTTTTTTAGATGTGCACATTATTGTTGATATAAATCATTAAAATAATAAATATATCGAAATATTTGCATAAATTTCTAATGTATTACCGATCCCTTTCTCCTTGACAATAAATAAAAATTTGGACCCAACACTTACTAGTTTTTTTTTGGCGGGGGAAAATATATTTTAAATTATGTTTATTTTTCATTAATTTATACAGTAAACGATCATAACATTAGAAAGTGAAAATTTAAAATTTTAATAAATCCACCAAACTCCAAAATTAAGGTAAATAAATAGATTTTTATTATGATATTTTATTTAATAATAGCCAAAAGCCATAAAGCCACCTATGTGAAAAGTATGTTTGGTTAATTTTATGCATTGATTGTTTTTGACTTATTTGCAGATAAATTTTGCGTATATAAATAAGATCATTTATAAGTTAAAGAAAGTTTTCTAGAAGCTTAGTAAAAAGACAGTATAGTTGTCTGAGAAGTCTTAATAAGCTGTTTTCGCTGTGTGTTAGTAAAAGTTCACAAAATAAGGAAATGACATTTTTTGTAAAGAATTTTTTAGTGTTTCTTTGACTTTGATATATTTCCACTGGATTATAGCTGGTCGTGAGCCATAATTAAAACAAGTTTTATCCTATCTTATTACAGACAATAATAAAACATATCTAGTTGTTATAAAAAGAAAGAAAGAGAGAGAATATGTAAAAACTCAAAGAAAATCATGAAATCTTTAAAAATGTGTCATAGGAATCTTCACTGAAAATTTCAGCTGCCTACATTCAATAGCATTTCAATACCAATTTTCTTGCTATTAAATATAGAATATATGGTACAAATATTAAAAATAAATCATTTGATCCCTGAACCATTTGTTACCTAGTTTTTGTATCTGTAGTAGGGCCACCACAAGTAAAAGTTGATACAACATCGTAAATAATCTTCACACGGTTCTAGAAACGCCCAATAACACAGCTGTCACAGATGAAATTCTGCCTGGATATTAATGGTATGGTTGTGACTTATCACTTATATTAAATAGTTTTTATAGCAATTTGCAACCAATTTATCACCGAAGTTTTCTCTGTCTGAATAAGCAGGTAATCGAACTGTGATATTATAATCACTTAATAGTTTTAGGAACCACTCTTACTCACAACAAATATAACTCTACAACTTTATGGAAAAGTTTTCACAGATATTTATCAATTTTCACCATTACCATCTGATAACATCATTCAACAATATATCTTTATCTGGAAAAAAGTAATTTTTTAATTAGTATTAGAATAATGGATATTGGATATACGTGGATATATCGATTCGACAGGCCAAATTTTCGTCAATTTACATTGCTAATATGGAACTCATTTATTGGTTTGTTTGTTCATACAATAAAAGTGAAGAGGATGGGGTAAAGAAGGGTGGAGTTAAATTCATTTAGCCAGCTGTGAGCATCACTTTATTAGAGTACAAACAAATCTGGTGCAATATCCAAGAAATAAAATATCGATTAATAAAGAATAAAATAGAATTTAACGACAGCTTAACCACAGTAAAGTGTTTTACAACGTCAATTTTATGTTCATATGTATATAGCGATATGTAAGATTTAATGTGCATTGATTTAATACATTTTAATCTAAAATTTGATTTAATCTTAATGTTTTTGATAAGTCAAAAGATAATGGTAACATGTAGCTTTTGTTTCAAGCTTTCCCGACTTTTAATTTGCTTGTCCTTGTTGTTAAGCCTTCTTTTATCACACCTCTTGCCAAAAATAATGCAAGGTATTGTATGCTTTAATGGCCAGGATCACACTTTAACTGAAATACACTATTATTTCCGTTGCATGAATTGTGTCTTGATGTCCTTATCTGTAGTCTAAATTTTTGCCCATTTTCCAAGAAAAAAACACAAATAAAAACAGAGAACAGTTTTTTAATCATTTCTAGTATGTTTGGGTTAAAAGGGTTATTACAATCTGCCAATCCATAAAACGGTTTCAAACTTCTGGCAGAATGTGGCATGCATATAAAAATTGAATAATATATAAACTAATCTAGTGGTGTGATGTATTACGTACTGCATAACCCACTTTTTATAACAGCAGTGCAGCAACTCTTTAGAATGGGTTGTCCGTACGTGTAATTTGCATAACTACTATATAAAATAGGTTTCTGAATATACATAATATATTATTGGTTTTGTCTGCAGTGTTTATCAATCGACTTTAAGTATTATCTTGCTCAGTTACTTATTGATATTACTGTCTCGTTAAAAGCAAAGCTTTTCTGTGGTTGGTCCGTCCGTAACAATTAGATGTTTTCGTTATTTTAGGCATGTTAGAAATGTCCTTTCGATTGTAACATTTGCATGGCGATTCCTAAAACATTTAGGTATTATTTAAGAAGCCGAAGAACTCTAAAATCATTACCAGAAAGTCCGTATGTTCATTTAATTCATTATGCTTCTCAATTTATTTTGACAACAATCATCCTATTCAATCGATATTTATTTAGAATAATGATGACTAGAACAAGAGAGGCATCTTTATAATCAAATATTAAAATGAAAGTATTTCTTTTTACTGTATCCTGTATTTAGAAATTTTACTACAATCTTTTATTTGGCATACAAATTGTCCTGCTACCTAAGTTTGACAATCTACAAGAGTGTTTGTTCGTTTGCCCTTCCTTCTAATTTTAAAGCTTCGCTTTTATGGATGTTGTCATCCTTGATACAGTATAACTAATGTATATCTATATGTATCTTTACCTACCCATCCTTTGATGCCAAAAAATAAAATATGTGTGGAATATCAATTAGGGCAAAACTTTGATTTTCAGTTGGGTCATGTTCTAAGTGGTCTTCTCAGTTTCTTTAATATTGTTAAAAAGGATAGATTTAAAAATGAACTGAGTATAAATTGTTAAACGAGCAGTCGAGCCGTTTGTGAGAACACACGATTACCTACTTGTTAGCATAGGATACACATATTTTTTTTTAAGTTGAAGGGGCTCGAACTTTGTGGTTGCTTGAACTAGAACTTGAATAACTACTGTATATTCAATCCCCCCCCCCCCTTCCATAGATTTATAATATAAACATAAACTTTGGTGTTCATAAAATTTGGTAGATTTTTAGTACACATTAACGTTGTTTATTACAAAATTCCATTTAGGATGATTGTTCTATTTAATGAGTGTAGCTTTTATATAATCAGGGTCGTTCCGTCCATCCGTAAGGCCGTCCGCAACTGTTAGCTCTTCTATTGTAATTTAGACATGACCAATCGATTTCAAACTTTACATTATGATTCTTATAACAGTTAGTTACAATATAGGAAACGTAGCAACTCTATAGTCGTTTGCAGAAAGTTTTTTATATATTTTTGGCTCCAAAGTGATATTTGTTTGATGTACTAATAGAAAGTTTTAATGTCAAAAAAGAAATTTAGCCTATTGCTATAGTTGTTTTTAATCCATAAATTTTCATCAAGACGAATGTTATTTTTCTAAAACTATAAATTGATTTTGTGTTCATTTGATAGTCTCGTAGGGAATACTTTTAGTTTGATTGCAAAAACGCCAAAACTTTAGATTTCTCATTGAATTGTAGAGGTAGAAACTTTAAACAGGAGCACAGATAATTATTCTTTTAAACATCTAAAAATTATAATTCATATACGGATTTAGAAAAGGTTTATCTAGTTATTGAAAGGAATATAATATCAAACTAACATATTTTGCTTAATTAAAGAATATCTAAGCCTTCCATTAATGTTTAAGCTATAATAGTTTTAATCACAAAACATTTTTAAAATTTTGTGAATGTTAGCACAAAGAAATGTTGGCAAGAGAAAAAAATAGCCCACACAATTGTTATTTTTAAGACATCTTCAATAAATTTATCCAGAATTTATATTACTACTAATGTTAAAGTTTGAAAAGCAAATAAAGAACGACAAGTATTAATTTCTGAGGTAATTTTTCAAAGGTTGAAAATTAATACGACTATTCTATCACATGTAAAAAAAATCAAAGTCTTCAAAGAACAATATCTATGTAATTGTTTTAACCCTTAACGGTCGGGGGGGGGGGGGGGGGGGCGTTGAACGCCCCCCCTTCCGGTTTTTTCTATCTCATTTTCTGTGTGTGAAAGATAAAGAGCCCAAACTGCTTGAATTTTAAAGTATGGGTATGACACATAACTGAGAGTTGGAATTTTTTGAATATCTCCATCCTGGCGGGCACAGGATGCCAGCAAACCTGGCAGGGTCATCCAGGTAAAGAGCAAAAATATTTTTTTGACTAAAACAAAGCATTTTATCATACCAAAATACTAAAAAATCCTCTAGTAGTACATCCTTACAGGTGTTCAAGTAACTTTCAGGTTCCAGGTATGATCCTGCAGGTCCTGATCCTCCAGGTCTCCAGAAATCTTTAAAAGGCTCCTGTGGCTGCAATTTTTGACTTAGAGACTTCAAATTTTAAACTTAAGCTTTTCTTACATGTCTACATAACGTATTAAAATTTCATGAAGATCCGCCGCCGTTTTCCCGCCGACCGCCGACTGCGGCGGCTGGCAGCTGCCAAGTACAGCTGCGGCCGCTGAAATTTATATTTTGATATTTCTAATGTAAAATTTACACAAAAATAAACATTTTCTGCAAAAAGATTTTCTTCTAGCTTTAAAAATAAAAAAATTACAGCCGTTTGAAATTTTTAAGTAAAAAAGGACCTAAAAACAAAGGTTGTTAAATAAAAGGGTGAAGGAAGCGAAAATTGACTTAGACTTATAAAAGGTCGGAAATTCATTATCAAACAGGGGACTTGCACAAAAAAAATTAGCCCTCTAGCTCTAATAGGAACTGAGATAATAAGGGGGGGCGTTGAACGCCCCCCCCCCCCCCCCCCGACTGATTAAGGTGCGGCAAGGGGCCCGACTGTAAAGGGTTAAATAAACCTGTTTTTTAGTAGCGAAGCTACTCTATAATTCACAATGTCCGTCCATCCGTCCGTCTGTCCGTCTGTCCGTCCGTCCGTCCGTCTGTCCGTCTGTCCGTCCGTCCGTCTGTCCGTCCGTCCGTAATTAATGAATTGGGGGAAACGTGATTTTCTCGGCTCCTATAAAAGATAGAGAGCTGAAATTTTTTGACAACATTCCCATCATTAAGGAGCACAATTAACTATAAAACATCAATGGCGGTCGGACTGCTTTTTTGCAGGTTTTAGGCTATTTTTTATATTTTCCAAATTTTCCCCATATCTTTGGTGTTTATGGTCCGATTTTCAAAATTTTTTCAGTTAAAGATATCAAAATTAAATTTCCCGTAATTTGAAGAAAACAACAATGACGGTCAGACTGCCTTTTTGCAGGTTTTTTGGCTATTTTTATATTTTTAACATTTTTCCCCATATCTTTGGTGTTTATGGTCCGATTTTCGAAATTTTTTCAGTTAAAGATATCAAAATTAAATTTCCTGTCATTTGAAGAAAACAACAATGACTGTCAGACTGCCTTTTTGCAGGTTTTTGGCTATTTTTGTATTTATCACATTTTTACCCACATCTTTGGTGTTTATAGTCCAATTTTCAAACATTTTTCAGTTAAAGATACTAACATTAAATTTCTGGTGTTTTAAGAAAAGAAACAATGGCGGCCAAACTGCCTTTTAGCAGGTTTTTGGCTATTTTTATATGTTTGACATATTTCCCCATATCTTTGGTAATTTTGGTCCAATTTTGAAACTTTTTTGCATTAACAGTTTCAAATTTTTTCCCCCATTGTTATGTGCATCTAGTATGTAATTTACTTTAACCGTCTTCATCATACAAAATAAAACAAGGTTTCGTGTTTATTTTCTCCAATAAATCTATTCTTGATTTTAATAAATACACTTTAAATCTACTTCTACGTATTCCCATCCACAATTTTTTGTGCTTCGCTACTTATGGATGTTGTCATCCTTGTTTTCTGAACTATTAGTACAGCAAACTTGGATAAATGCAAGGAAATTTAGCAATTCTGTGCCTCAGTCAGCTTCCCTTCCTTGCTTACCATGTAATTAATAATATTTTGCATGCCGACATCATCATGTTAAACTTTTCCTGCTATTGGTGTATCAGTTTTTTTGTAATACTTTTAAAATAGGTTAACATTGAATAAAACGCTTTAAAGGTGGTGAAAAATGTTCTATTAAATGGCGGGCGTTTTCCCTTAATGTTCCTTGTTGAGCACAATTAATCCCCGGTCTCTTATTTTAGAAATAAAGTGAAAATAAGGGGGTTGGTAGTAGCTTTTAGTTAATTTGTTTATTACTTGAAGTCAGGTTAGGTTAGATTATATAATGTACTGGGTATTAGGTAACCCCGCACTTATTGAATAGGCAGAGTTGAAAAGATACCATCCATCCCTCCCTATATTTTTAAATTTATTTATAAACAACATAAGAGGGAAGTGCACCATAGGTGATAATATGTTATTCCCGCTTTCATAAGTTTTGTCGAAATTGAAAGTGAATGTCAACAAAATATTCCAAGGTTTAACAAAGGCGTTGGGCATAGTCATGCATATTTTGTGTTAACAATGCTACATTCAAATTAATAAATGCAAAGGGTTCATTGCTTTATTTGAGGGATAAAGTGGCGTATTTTACTAGACTGTCTACATAGTACTTACACACAAAAATCGGATTTTATTTTTACTTAAAGAGTGCAATAATAAATAAGACCAAATCAATCCCCAGACCCAAGTGAAGCTACTCTAAAATGAAGAACTAAATCAGCCCAGAGTTAACGTGTTCTCAACGGATAGAATAAAATCTTACTACATGAACCTTTTAAATTATTATAATTGTCCTACATGTTATACCAGTTTATTGACAGTATGTTATAAATGGATTTATTATTACTTGGATTTTACACCAGAAAAAATATAAACATATTGTCTGTCTGTCTGTCTGTTTGTTTGTCTGTTTGTAGCGAAGGATCTCGCTAACCACTGAACCGATCGGGTTCTCCTTTACAGGGTAGCTTCTCATAGGTCCTGGGAAGGTTTATAACTATTTTCTTGGGGGATGGGACACCCCTAACCCCACCCAAAAAATGAAAATTACCCCCCCCCCCAATTTTTTTTTTCAAACTAAAATTAAAATAGTGGGGTCGACTACCCCCCCCCCCCCCCAAAAAAAAAAATTAAACATAAAGTAAAATTTGTAGCTAGCTAAGATAAAGCGTACACCCTTTATCTTTAGCCCCTCCCCTCCCCTCCCCTCCTACTGGATGAGCGAACTATCAAATAAATAAGGTCCATAAAGCTAAATTGACGACAAATTTTTATCTGTCAATTTATCCACGTATATCCTATATCCATTTGACAGTATATTATTGTTCGTCAAACGCGTTGGTGAATTCAAACTACTGTAAATTATTTAATTTTTTTCCCATTACAGCTCCGAGGCCGATTAATTCTCACTGATTCTGAACTGTAATAGAAATACATGTAAAGCATGGATAAATTTCCATGCAAAATAGAATAGAAACAAAATTAAGATTACAATTTTTAATTTTCCTATCCGCGGATATGACTGTCTATGATACAATAAACAGTTTTAAAAATTAAAAAATTGCGAGAAACTGTTTCCCCTGCACAATTAACCCATTACATAATATTATTTGAAAGCATGAACGTTCTACTATGTTCAAGCTTTAAATCTTTAGTTTAATCAATTAAATATTAAAATAACTTAATAATTTATCAAAGTTAAATTGATTTAAAATTAAATATAATAATCATGTTCATGTTTTTGTATAAAAATAAACCAATAAGTAAATGATTGATCGTCAGAGCTTTTAAGCTTTGATAAATTGTATTTTGATATATTACCTTTATATAAATATATTGCTTTAAACGACAAGGACAATTATATCAATGACTAGCGTGGCAGAATCAACATTATATATTAAACCTTTTTTTAATTTTCAGTAAATGTCATTTTTAAAAGTCATAGTATTGTTTTGCCACAGCTATTATTTAGTAATGAATTTGATAAAGTGAAACTTGTAGCTGGCTACTATAACGATACCCCCAGCCACCCCCTTTATCTTATCTCCTCCCTTCATACTTGATTAATGAACTGACCAATAAATTATGTCCATATTAGCAAGCTGAATTATATCCCCTTATATCATTCATCTATTTATCTGTTGATCTTTTTATCTAAAGTGCTCCTATCATTTCAAATCAGGTCGATAGTTTTACTTTTAGAAGAAAGATACAATAAACTGTGGATATCGTTATATCAACTTTTAAGCATAATGTCTTTGTAAATATAGAAAAAAGGGTGTTCTTTATATGATACCATAACTTAATGATAATTGCTTGAAGAGAAGCTTTTTTCTTTTCGGGCTGTAAAAAAAACATTTAAAACATATGAAAAGGACAAAGTATAATAATTTAATTCCAAAACAAAACTTACAATAGAATGTAAAGAATTCTAAATAATATTCTGAATAAAAGTATTTTAAAAGAAAACCTGGAACTTGTTTTTATTTTCACATTGTCGTCATAGAGTTTATTTAGTGTTGGCAAGAAAATTAGATTAGAATTCTAGAATTCAAAGTAGATGCGTATTAAATATGTCTGTTTGTTTAAATTTTTGAATAAATATTGTCTTTATACTTTTAAAAACTTTTTAAACTAGTTATTTAATATGTATTTATTAGCTTTTGACCATTTCTTTATTATCACATAAGTTTACTGTCCATCTATGCTTAAGACAATGAAATTTTTTTGATGAATTATTTTTAAAAATATTTTACACCTAAATATTTTTTTTAAATATACCAAAATAGGACTAGGCCCATAGTAAAGCTTACCTAAAAACTTTAAAAGTACAGGATTTTTTGTTATTAATGTTTATCTAATATTTAATTCGATTAAAAACCTATTTAATTTTTCTGTAAAGCTTAATTCTATTCAAAGAAAAAAAATTGAAATAAAATTCTGAACTCGACCTGTTAAATTTGTAATAATATTCAAAATATAAAAGATATATGTTTTCCTTTTCTCGCCACGATGATAAATAAATTCAAATTTGAAATTTAAATTTTCTTCTTATCTATCTCTCGCTAAGTCTCGCTCGTTCTCTCTTTTTCTATCTACCTATCTGTTTATCTTTCACACCCACGTTTTCAAGCTGGTTACAGATAAAGACAGAGTTACAAATTTATATCATTCTAGTTGCTTCACTACTAGCATCAAGGAGATAACGTAAAACTACCCAAAGACATTTATAAAGCTTCCTAAAAAGGTAAAATCAGCATTTAGACAAAAAACAACAACTATATATTAGTGATAAACTATCCAATTCTATTTTATTTGAAATATGGTAGATTTTTACTTATACGTTTAGAAAGTAGAAGTAGACTTTTTTATTAAATAATAGCAATTTTATTATTCACGATTTAATTCAATTGAAATCTTGGAATATCTGTCCCTGTTTCCCGCTTTACTAAGAGGAGATTAAGTTTTGTTGGGGGAAAATGTGAAGATATTGATGTTTTGCTCCATTCCAATATTATATAATATTACACACATCAAGATGTATTTATCAAAGGTAGAAAAGATAATTTGTTGACAAATGCTAATTAAGTAAAGATGATTTTCAAAACGGCAGCTAAACGTAAGTATAGGTGTACAACCTAGATAACTACCTAGTTCCAATGGTGGGGAGCATTTTCGTCTGGTAGTAAATTGCTTTCTGCTCGTTTGTAGCGACTTGGCTGTGTTTTCGACGCTATTGAAAAACGGCGCAGGGTCTCCACCCAGCAAACATATAGTTATTTTACCCTTGCCCCTCTACTCTTTTACTTTAAATGCACAATTTCTCACAAAAACCCAAAAGTTTCTTAACTTTAATGTACAATAACCTTAAAATAGACTTATAAAAAGCAGTCTGTATGAAATTTTAAACTTCATAAATAATATGTGGGATATAAGAATAGATCAATTGTATTTAGTACTGAAAAACTTCCCTTTTTCAGTCTACTAAGCTTTTAAAAGAAATATGGAATTCTCTTCTTATTGGTGGTTCTAAAGGGGAGGGAAGGGGCAGAAAAATAGCATTTCAATACTTTGATTAGATAATAAAATAGCCTAAACCTATCCTAGGAGCCATGTAAAGCTATCTAAAATGTTGAACTAAATCGATTAAGTAATAATATATTAAAATATTATACTTCTTACCTAACTTTTGTAATGCATAATATTTCATTAAATAATCGTCTTATAAAAGTTTTAAAAACAATTTTGGTATGAGTTGAGTAATATTCTCAAAAGCAAATTAAATACAGGAATCTATTAAACATGAATAACTACTGGAGGACTTTAAATAAAGAGGGTGTAAATATTAAGGTCTTCTTATTTACATTTTCTAGAAGTTTCATTATTTTTTTCAAATGTAAACCGAAAAAGTAAATGCACACATCTATACTTTTGTATTCACAGTGGATTGATAATACATCCACTGTTCTTTTGCTGGAGGTACAAATGACAGCACCCTTCAATAATGAACATGGTATAAAACGTTTCATCACACTAGTCGCCGGAAGGAAAAAGCAGTTTTTTGAAAGGGGCTATTTGAGATTATTACAGATTCTGATATATACATATATAGACAAATGAAAAATGCAAAAAACGAAATCAAAAGCGTTCCTTCTTGGGAGAAATGCGGGAAAAAGATTTTACCTATTTTTAATCTAAAATTCACATTGGCAAGCCTGTAAAAAAATATACACACATTTTAAACATGTCATTGCCCAGCACCTAGAAGTGGTAGAAAAATGCTTCACATACCATTGAAAAGCTCATAACCTCTAGTTTTCATATTGGTATATAACGTTTTTGTACTATTATTAGTTTTTGAGCTATCCTCTGAAGTATACACAAGTTTTAAAAATGCTGTTTTTTCTTGAGAATTTTAAGTTTGATACTTGTTACACAAACCTTTTTCAAATTATATTACTTAGCACCTAAGAGCTATAATAATCATTAGTTATACAATTATTTTATATAGGTAAAATTAGATATTTTGGGTACTTTCAATTTTAGCTTAATTAAAAATTGTCTTTGAAATGTGTATAGTTTGTAGTAAGAACCAAGAAGGGAGGGGGGGGGGGGGAGTTTATACACTTATAGGAAATGAAATTCAGTATAAAATTTTGCCCTCTATGTTTTTGGGCTTGTTGTTATAGTTATTAACCTTTTTGTAAAATTTCTTATATGATTAAATCTACCAGTGTAACTTTAAAAACTGAACTTTGGCACTTTTCTTCTAGCATATTTTTTGAGTATTAAGCCAATTATTTTAATGTAAACCTTTTTTTTTACATAATTAAGCTAAGTAGCATTTTTCTACCACTTCTAGGTGCTGAGCAATGCCATTTTTCCTATTGATTCCTGGGACAACAAACTATAATGTTATAAGCGAAGCAACTCTATAATCAAGTCCTAAAAATGGAAGTATGTTCATAAACATTATCCTGTATTAAGCAGTTTTTCAACAAATTTGCTTACAAATTTGCTTTGACTCTTATACATTTATATTCTGATTATTCAGTTCTAACACTCATTTGACTAATTATTTTACGAATTAAATGTAACCATGCAAATATTTAGATATAATTTATATTGAATCTGTTTATTATCATACTCAATCCTCTCCTTAAATTTTGGTACTCGATTTGCGGGAGGAAATGTAAAACGCCAACATGTTCCGGCTCTAGAATCAGGAACATGTATTATCAAGAACATCATAATACAGACAATTTTACAGGAATATTAAAACAAAACATCATAAGATTAATAGCCTTCGTCCCCTCGGGACTAACAGAACTTGTTTTAATATTGTAATTTTTCATTTTAATAACCGCGTAAAGCTATCTATAATACGATGCGATAAAATAACTAATACTAATAAATAGTAAATATTATTTCATTTTTATTTTTTTCACAACAAATAGGCGTAATTCTTAAAAAACTTTAGATCTAAAATGTTGGCCTATGATTGTTGCGTTATTTATGGATATAATTATTCTGATTTCAGAAAATGGTCTCCTTACATTTTTCCAGTTCTATCAAAAAAAATACATACATTTTACATAATATGTTTGAAATGGAAATATTTTTAAATTTTACATTCAATTGGAATTATTGGTTTTTTGAATACATAGAATTGTGTCAATATTAAAAATCAATAAAATTATTATATAAATAAGAGGTTAACTCACAAACAAAATATATTTTATTCAGAAATTACAAATTGTTTCGAGCATAACATTAACAAGATTAATGAAATAGTTGACGTTTAATACTTTTTTATTGCCTTTTAAAATATAGTTTAAACTTCTATCTTCAATAGAAACTGAGAAACTCATTTTTATCCCGTTTCATTATATCAGAGTACAAATGAAAGACGAATGGACAAAATGTTTTATATTTTTGTTTTAGACACCTCTTGGACTATTAAGTAAATGTAGGTAATAAGAAACTTTGGGTTCTCTATTAAATCACTAACCTCGAGATATATATAGAAAATAGTTTTCATTTATAACACTCATTTAGTGGGACAATTTCTTGTCTGCAGACTGCACAGCTACTCTATAACTATGGAATGTTCGTACCTCCTACTGACCTTTATCTTGCTAGGTATGTAATATACAATATATTGGAGAACATTTGGTGCGTTTCCTCAAATTGTTTAGCGACCAAACAAACCCACTCCTTATTTTTTAAAAAATATATTGAAATAGAGTGAAAATGTTTATCTAATGCCTTACTCCTCCTGGGCCCTAACCCTTTAATGCTACCCTGTACCCATTATAACCTAACCTAATCTGACCGTCAGTAAAAAAACTATAACTTCATAATTTTTATTAAAGGGGGAGTGTAATGCTCGACTAGTTACTTTGAAGGAAACTGCATAAAATTAAACAAACATATTCAATTAATTATGAATAAAGAGTCAATAAGTTTATGATAAAAATATTCTTTACTTAGAACATACATTTAAGGTTTAAATTTCTCGTTCGAAGCAATGGATATAAGATAAACGTAGATCTGGATAAATTGTCAGGGGAAAATTTATCTTCAACTTTGCTTAGGTCAGTCCGTGAATCCAGTATGAGGGGAGAGGATGGGACAAAGGGGTGGATAGGGGGTATCGTTTTTTTAGCCAGCTGCAAGTATTACAATATCAGATGAAAATCTACAACATCCAATTAATAAAATATATATTTACTCACTCTTGTCTGTCTTATAGGTATGTTTAAATTAACCCATTTCATAGATAATCATTTAATAGGTCACAAATAAGGACAAACAATTAAAAGAGTATTGACATATACTGTAAATCAGACTTAATGTGATCTAAATATTTTAAATTTAGCTTTGTAAAATTCGTACAAGGATAAAATCAGGGATCTAAAGGGACAAGACAATGTCCGATAAATTGATGCATATCCCTAATGATGGTAAACAAAATTACCTCTTCTGTAGAGTACAATTTACTGTTGAAACGTCAGGATTCTCAACTTAAAATCCAATTAAAATTCAATAAATTACCCAATGTTTTTAAGCGAACGAAGAGGAAAATGTTGTTATAAAACTTTGAGGACTAGTTAATAGAAACCCCTAACTGGCGTAAAATAGAAAAAAAATTAAAATAAAAAATACTAATCTACTATTTATTTTTACTAATACTTGACCCCATGCCCGAAATTTACTGTGACAATTTCTTGTAACGCAAAAGTGCATTGTACTTTAGATAAAAACCTATCTAGAAATTGATAGGGCATAAGGAAAGTTAAATTTGTTAAAATAGTGTTACTTTAACAATAACTTTTAGACATTTATGTCTGGCATTGGTTTGCACCCGTATGCTAAAGGGGGTGTAGGGGATCCACCCTTCTAAAGGGCTGGAACTTTTTATAGTTAATTAGCGTCATCGTATTTTATACACATACTCAAGGTTCCCAATCCACTGAAGCTATAATACCAATGTATTTATTATTACTTAGATCTTACACCAGATTATCTAATAAAGTGAAACTTTTAGCTGGCTAAAATAACGATCAATCCCCTTTGCCCCATATTCTAAAATGTTATCATATCAATAAAAGAATCGTTACGTAATTATTGTAGTGCTAAAATTGGTCATAATTTAGGAGCAAACACCAACGCAATTTTATTTTATGTTGTTAACACTTCCAATAGATGTTATATATATGTATATTCATATAGTTTATAACATAATATGATAACTTTTCTACTTTTTTCATCAAAATAAATTTTTCACCACGTTTGCCTATGCCCAATGTTATCCAAAAGCATTTAACGTCCAGATTTGAGATCTTTAATGTGTTGCACAACCTCGTATCTAACCTATTTACCAACATTTACTTACAACAAGAATAACCCTAACCAATAGCCATAATTAGTGCACCATTTTAGATAACTTATAACTACAATCTATCTAACAGAAAAAGTAATTGGAAGCTAAACAGTAAATAATCTTAGCCTATCTTAGAGAGTAGCCATATAAATAAGATCTTACCTCCACCCCCCCCCCCCCCCCTACAAGGATCGAAAAATGGAACTGACAAACATGATATACACAATTAAGCTTTAGAATAAAAACACTATTTGGTTTGTGGTATATTGGTTAACAGATCTATATACAGACAACTACCTTCCTTCCTTTTTCTAAGACCTCTTTCGTCTGTTTCTAAATCATTTTCTGGTAATATAAGCGACACTTTTGGTTGATTTTCAATGACCCAATAGATAGGTTGCACAAGGCGGTTGCGATGGGAGAGATACAGTTATTTATCCCTTTCTCCCTCTAGTGTTTTACTCTAATTATTGGTTGGCCATTAATTGTATTTTTTTGTGTTTGTATATGAACAAGGATGACAACATCCATAAAAGCGAAGCTCTGAAATGGAAGGACAAACGGACATTAAGACTTGTATAATGTCAGAACTGAATAATCAGAATGCGAATGTATAAGAGTCAAAGCAAAATTGTAAGTAAATTTGTTGAAAAACTGCTCGATACAGGATAATGATTATGGACATACTTACATTTTTAGGACTTGATTATAGAGTTGCTTCGCTTATATTATTGTACTTTGTTGTCCTAGCAATCAGTATACCAAAAATTAGACCAATCGGATAATTAGGTCACATACAAGTTTGTTGTTAAAAATGTAAAAAAAATCAACATGTTTAAAATGGACGTACGGACATTCTGGTAATGATTATAGAGTTGCTACGCTTTCTAACTCGTACCTAACTATTACAGGAATCACCATGCAAAATTTGAAATCGATAGGACAATTATAACATGCCTAAATTAACGAAAAAAGCTATTTAAAAAGTAAAAAAAAATCAACATGTTTAAAATGGACGTACGGACATTTTGGTAATGATTATAGAGTTGCTACGCTTTCTAAATCGTACCTAACTACTAAAGGAATCACCATGCAAAATTTGAAATCGATAGGACAATTGTAACATGTCTAAATTAACGAAAAAAGCTATCCGTTACGGACGGACGGACGGACGGACGGACGGATGGACCGACCCTAATTATAGAAAAGCTTCGCTTTAATTAATAATTCTTTTAGAATTCAGTTAAAACAAGGATGACAACCTCCATCACATGAAAATCATTCTGGATACTAAAAGGTAAAGAAAATCTACCTTGAATAATAGACGAAAAATGTACGCTTCCCTCTTGCCGTGGCTAACTGATGAACAAACATACAATTACAGACATTTAAAAGTATAAAGTAGCCTCAGTACTATAAATGTACTAGGTCAATCTTGTTTTTTTTTTAAACCTGTTCATTTTGTTATTAGATATTGAAATGTAGAATTAATATAGAGAAAACTTTAGAGTCTGGTTGGATTTTCTTTTCATCTATAAAAGTTTATGATTTCATCCTTAATCTGAATAAAAAGCTAAACTTTTTAGGACAAGAACAATTATACATTGAAATTGCGCAGCGATATCAATTTTGATTTGCAAAGAACAATAAAGGAAGTATAATATCAATTTGAAATAGCTAATTTAATTTAAAAACTTACCAATTAGTTACAGTAATATACACGTTACTAAATAAATAGTAACGTTGTGCAAACTAATACAGATAGACGCTAGTTATATAGTAGCTGCTTTGCAAAAAAGGAAAAATATAAATTTATTCCTTGAATTTTCTAGACAAATTTAGACTAAAGATTATATTCATATTTTTTTTTAATTCAACTTATTCAATTGAAGGATAAAAATAGAATTAAAACTCATGAAGAAGAATAAAATATTTTCTTCATTGAATTAACCACTGGACCGATAGTGCGCTCCTTTATTATGAAATATTCTATTGGTCATAACATTATCTTAAGCTACTAAGTTTGAAATGCAATCTTAACAAATCAGTCTGTGAATTTTGTGTGTTCATTATATATTAGCTGCGCCCTTATCATGAAGGCTCTGTCTTTAATGGTAGATAGGGGACAGAAAAGAGCCTAAAACCATCCCAAAGAATATGAATTTGCCTGCCCTGTTTTACGATTTGTTTTCACTTAAAACCACCACAGAATAAGTAGCTATAATAGAATTAGGACCTTTATTGTAGCTATATTTCCCTGAATAGTAGAGCAGGTTTCCTAGATCTTGGACATACATTACATACATACTTCGTTCTACTTTGTATTATCAATAGTTGCTTCGTCAAATGTCACTAGATGCTTTGCCCAAAGAAGTGATGGTAAATATCCATACCCACCCACCCCCCCGTGTTGTTGATCTATGTGTCCCCCCCCCCCCCCAAGAAAATAGCTTAACACCAACGCCAGAGCCAGTAGCTATTTTTCCTTCAGTAGTTACCGAGAACTTAAGCTTCAGACGGACAGACAGACATCGTTTTACTTTGTATTTTAGATAACACCCTGTTTTCCTTACACTTATCCCTGTGTTGCTGAATAAACTGCAAAATTTTATTTTCCAAAAACTTGAAAATGTTGAACAAAATAAAAACAAAAAAAGTGCAGAATCCATGAATTTAGAAAAAACTTTTGATACATTTTAAATTTTTAATAAGAAACATTTTCTATAGTTCATGTTTATACGTATGTAATTAATAATAATGTATGGATTAAAACTTTCTTACTATAGCTAAACTAGTTCTAGTAAAGTTAAACTAACAAGGATGACAACATCCATAAAAGCGAAGCACTGAAACGGTAGGACAAACGAACATTAACACTTGTATAATGTCTGAACTGAATGATAAGAATATAAAAGTATAAGAGTCGAAGCAAAATTTTAAGTAAATTTGTTGCAAAACTGCTTGATACAGGATAATGTTTATGGACATACTTACATTTTAGGACTTGATTATAGAGTTGCTTCGCTTATAAAATTGTTCTTTGTTGTCCCAGGAATCAATATACCAAAAATCAGATCAAACGGATAATTAGATCACATAAAAATTTGTTGTTAAAAAAGTAGAAAAATCAACATGTTTAAAATGAACATACGGATATTCTAGTAATGATTATAGAGTTGCTACGCTTTCTAAATCGTACCTAACTACTACAGGAATCACCATGCAAAATTTGAAATCGATAGGACAATTCTAACATGCCTAAATCAACGAATAAAAGCTATCTATCTCGGACGGACGTACGGACGGACGGACCGACCCTAATTATAGAAAAGCTTCGCTTTTAAAAATGGTAAAATTTTAACTCTAAAATCAGATAAATTTTACAACCTAAGAGAATATTATTGTTTCTAATACTAACTGCTTTGATAATAACTAGCGGCTGCGCATCTAAAAACTCTGTATTCAAAGGGCTTAGAAAAATAGCTTATAACCATCAAGGACGTAAATCTGAAAAGGAAATAGCCCCACGCCATCACAGGACCAGTGTGAATCTTACCTAAGATAGAGAACCCAGTTCAGTAGTTATTGAGATTTTAAGCTACAGACAAAAAAACCTCACTACTTTATAGGATAGTGAAACATGACAACTGTATATTGTTTAAATTTACAACAAAAAATATCTTATATGATTTTGTTTGGGCTATGCTATTTTGAAAATACTCATTCATTTAATAATACATAAAAATTGTAAATAACTATATTCACTACTTTAAAACTATAAATTATTCATTTCAATTTTGAATTTTCTCTTAACATGAAATAACTTTTTTATATAAATCACTTTTAACAGAATAAATTCAGATATAATACAAGTATTTAGTTTCTTAAATAGTAGGACAGAACAAACAAAAATAATAAGTAAAGGGTTAAACTAAAGAAAACCTAGTCCATATGAGTAATTGTTTCCAAGGCCAATATTTTTCAATATTTAAACGAAAGAGCTTGTTTATTATCAATATTACATTTATCATTCCATTTATTTTGTCTGTAATTTTCTACTATTTTTAGAAGAAAAAACTTGACTCTGAATTTAGCGAAGTCTGTGTGTCTGTACTGATCACCAGGGACTTGAACCATGAACTGTAAAGTGTGACTGCCCTTCCCCCCATTCCCCTCTCCACTTTACTCTTATTTCCCCACCCCTTGTTTCTCTCTGAGAGGAGAATCCGGCCCTAGCCACTCTCTCTCTCTATCTCTCTCTCTCCCTCTCTCTCTCACTTTCTCTCTCTCTCTCTCTCTCTCTCTCTCTCTCTCTCTCTCTCTCCCTCACTCCCAACGGAGACACACGGAGAGTATCCGACTTTGGCCAAACCATTTATGGGTGAGCTCCGTTATTCCCGACAAAAATATGGATGGTGCAACTAGGGAGTGTGTGTGTGTGTGTGTGTGTGTGTGTGTGGGGTGTGTGTGTGCTGGGAAGTGGGAAAGGGTTAATATTTGATATGTAAATGGTTCAATACATGCCTAAGCATTAATCCAATAACTCTCTCTCATTCTTCCTTTCTCTCTCTCTCTCTCTCTCTACCTAGGCATAATTAGACATCTTAACATTTTTTATGGCTATCTTCTAAATATGACTTTCCGTTTTCATCTATGTTTTTTTTATGTACGTTAGTAAGCTATACATGATTGATTTTTTATCCTATTATTTAAAGTTGTGAGGTTTTTTTAAGATTTCGATAGCTACTCAACCGATTGAGTTCTGAATTCTATGGAAGCTTCACATAGGTACCTAGATGGTTCTAGGCTATTTTTCTGCTATTCCTATCACTTCGAACACATCTCCTAGATGCTAGGGGCGAAGCAACAAAATGATAAAGAGCTTCTTGTCTATCTATTTTTAAGGTTTAGTCAAGCTATTACAAAGGTTAGTAATGTGCGTTTGTTTTCAGTTTTCCGCTTGTAATAAGATTATTTACAATCATTTTGTTGATAAATTGATATACAACCTTAATAATGATAAACAAAATTTCTTCTTTAATATATTAAAATTATTGGTTGAAAAGTTTGAACTTTCCTAGTTTTGAAGCAATTCAATAAAAGTACTTAAAGTTTTTGAACCAAAGAAAAAGATATATTATAAAACTTTGGGTAATAGTGTCTAATGTCTCCTCCCTCCTAGCTTTTAAATAATTTGTCATTAAATGACATTATGGACACCAAGGTAAACTTATTATTGTATTGTTTTGTGCAAAATTCTGGGTACACAAAAATATAATCTTTTATTTATTCCTGTAATAATTCAATGTAATGTTTTCTTAATTGTTTTAATCGATTGAGTTTAAATGTAGTGGATGATGTTATCCTCGTTTTTGTTCTTTCATGATGTAAAAAATTAGACTATGCTAGTTAGTCTGGCTTAGACCAGGTAGGGGTTAGAGATAAAGAAAAACAAAGTTTTCCATTCAAAATAGGAAAAGCAGGGAGGGAGGAGACATTCGGCTATTTATTACAATATAGTACCAATTTCCAAAGTTACATAATAACGTTTTATTTGTTGCATTAACAACTTTAGGGACTTTTATTGAATTTTGATTAATTTCATCTTTAGGTTGAGTGTCCAAAAGTTTCAACAACTAATTGTAATCTACAGTAGGGTAATTTTGTGTATCATCATTTGGGATGTATGTACAGCCATTATCTTATCACTTTAGACCCCTGTAGGAAAATAAATGAACCTACATTATTGTGTTGTCATCCTATAATCTAATGTAGTAATGGGTCTTTGTCTAAAGCTAAAAATCTCCTAAATTAGTGTTCTGAATTAGTTGTAAATTTCAGGGAAGCTTTACAAATGTCTTGGGGATGGTTTTAAACTATTTTCATGCACTTCTTCACCCTTCACCCAAGTGGTTAGAGGCGAGGCAACTAGTTTGATATAATTTGTTTAAGTCGAGTATTGAGATTATCTCAAAAGTGCTGTGCTTATGCAATAATGGAGCCAATCTATAATACAAAGCAGAATGATGTTTGTTTGTCTGATCAACCGTTTGTTTATTACTCACAACCTATGATCTCACTTAGGAATAAACTGTAATACCCGTTTATCACATAACCTTACTGATCACTTGATATGGTAATTGTTTCGCCTGGTCTCTGTTTTTTTACATTTTTATAAACCATAAATATGTCAGAATCATAGAGAGATGTCAGATAGCATGTTTCAAAAAACTGCTTTTACCTTTCCGAGACCAGTGTTAATATTACAAGTTTGTCTGAATTTCTGTCCCTCTCACGTCTGTAGCATGAAATATAGTAAAATTATACATTTTTAATTCAAGATAAGAGATTCTCGTAACCTTCAAAAATCTATAAATATTTTCACTAAATCTAGAAAAAATTTTAATAGTGAAGCAAATCCTATTATATAACTCAATGTGGTTTTTTTGAGATGCCCAAAAATAACAAGATTTTCTATAAAAAAAAACAAGAACAGTGAAGATTTTTTAAAAAATATACAAGGAAAATTGAATTGTTTTAATATCCAGTTTACATATATTTTTTAAAATGTTATCTTTATAAATTAGAAAATATTTTTCTCAAAATATGAAAAGTTTCTGTTAATATTTAGCTAATTTTCGTACATAAAAAGTAATTTTCCTTTTTGTACTCTATAATTAACTTTGTCTGTCCGTCAGTCAGTCACTCCGTATTGCTATGGGGGAAATGTGATTTTCTCTGCTGCTATTAATGATAGACGGCAGTTTTTTGTGACGATTTCCTATATTCATGAGCATCCAGTATGTAATTTACTTTATCCGTTGGCCTGTCAGTCATGCTACAAATTACAAACATTAAATATCTAAAAACACGTCAAAAAGATTTCGTGATTTTTTCAAATATTTTTTTATTCTTCATTTCAACAAATAATTTTTATAGCTCCTCGATGTATTCTCATCCATGATTTTTTGTGCTTAGCAACTTCTTGATGTTGTCATCCTTGTTATGGAAGTACTTGTACTTGTTTGTTTCTATGTTTTTGTTATTTACTGCAAATTTTATCAACAAAAGATTGACATTATAGAATTGTATATTTATTAAATGATCGCTTTGTCATAAGATTTCTATTATTATTTCTGTGTTTCAGTTTACTGTTCAATTTCAACTAAACGTTATTTGGTTCATAATATAAACATAAACTAGGGTTTTATTTTTAAAAGCGAAGGTTTTTTGAAATTAGGTTCGTCCGTAACGGATAGCTCTTATCGTTAATTTAGAATTTAGACATGTAAGAATTTTTTTACGGATTTTAAACTTGGCAGGGTGATTACTGAAGTAGTTAGGTACGATTTAGTACGCGTAGCAACTCTATAATAGTTTTTGGAATGTCAGTGCGTCCATTTAAAACATGTTAATTTTTAACCTTTTTGGCAAATTTTTTTATGTATTATAATAATCCTATTAAACTGATTTTTAGTATACTGATTTCTATTTAAAACATGGTATAATGTTATAAGCGAAGTTTCTATAATCAAGTACTAAAATTGATAGTATTCTGCATTTAAGCAGTTTTCCAACACATTTATATACATTTTTTTCGATTTAAAATTTTAATTATGTTACTCTACAAGAGTTATTATTCATTTCTGACTTTAGAGTTTTGGTTTTATGGATGTTTTAATCCTTGTTTTTAAATAAAAAAGTACTTTTTTTTATTTAAAGTAATTACTTTTTTGCGACTAACAAACATACGAATAATGATAAATGATTTTTAACAAATTATGCATTTAACAAGGTATTTAAAGGGATATAAAACAATGTCCGATAAATCCCCAATGATTATACACAGATATTGACACTCAACTTAATTAACCAACCAATCTTATAATAGCCCCCAAAGTTGAATAGCAAACGAATAAGAAATAATAAAACTTTAGGGGCTCGTTTAGTTAACAGCCATAAGTCCCCTCTCTCCCTGGCACCTAACACTTGACACAATTAAGTGTTAGCAAATATGTAAACATAGTCACACGCCAAAATTAATTATACGAAAACGATCTGGATGTTCTTTAAGATCTCAGAACAACCGATTTTAAAAGTTTTTTGATTTTATGCCTTAAAATTTGACAAACAATAAAGCTACACCTTCCAACTGTATGAACAAACTGACCAATAAGTTATATCCATGTTAGCAACCTAAATTGACGACAATTTTCATCCTGTCATCATATCTACGTATACTCTATATCTATTCTTTAAATTCACTTTTTGTTAAATATTTTCACATCTTTTTATTGTGCTAGTTCTTTATATTGCATCCTCTGTGTAAATAATTGTTATTTAATGATGTAAAGTTTGACAATGTAAGTTAAAAGTTTTATAATTTATATCAAATAGTCTACACACAAATAAATAACATCAACTGTACAAAAGTATTTAATAGATAAAATATAAGCAAGTATTGGGGCAAACACTTTTCAAAAATATATTTCATTTAACATCCTCTCTTCTTTATCCACTAAAAATGTATGTATGGATTTTATGACAGGAACTGAAATTCTTTTTTCTAATAATATGGCTCGGGAATAAACGTTTTGTCAGTCAAAACTAACGTTAATAAGATTTTAAGAATTTATACTTTAGATACGATTCCGATTAATTTCGGCTTAAATACTGAAAAAAAAACATGTATCAAATTATTTCAAAGAAATCTTCCATGAAAAGAGAAATAAAATTTGTTCTCGTATTCATTCGAATCCGGTGGATAGGAACCGGTTCTCATCCATACGAAAAAAATATGTCTAGCATCATATTATATCCAGCTTTCTACGAATATAAAAACGTACAATCATAAGATTAAAACCTGTTTTTTTAGCCGGTGCCTACGGCACCTAGGGAGAAAAACTGGTTTTAATCTTATAATTGCACATTCTATATCCGCGGAAAGCTGTTTATAATACGATGCGAGAAATAACTATTATAAACCTCTGCCTTGAAAAGTCGCTACCCTTCTAGGTTTTCTTGATATTTGTATTTTTTAAGTTAAGTACAATTTCAGATTTGTTAAGCCTCATTATTCAGGTTCTTTTGATGTGTTGACAGATATCATTTTACCAGTCAGTTAGTGTTGCTTGTAGAGAAGCTTTTTATTCGTCCTATGCAATATTTTACATGTAAAATGGAGTAACTTTTTAACTAAAAGATTAAACTCTAACTAACAGTCAAAACTGTACAAATCCAGTAATTTTTTACTGGCCATCATTGTGTGTAACAATCGATATATAATTACTTGGATGTTGAACCAGGCGTTCATGTACTGTGATACAGTTATTTTCGCAGTTGGCTAAAATAATGATTACCCCCATCCACCTGCCTTACCTCATTCCCTCCCCTTTTTCTGGATGAACGAACTGACCAATACACGAGTTTCATATTAGCAACCTAAATTGACGAGGAATTTTCCCCTGTCAAAATATCCACGTATACTATATCCATTATTGTGTGTGACTGAGTGGTTTAAATCTCACTGGACCTAAGGTTGAATATGGAAGATTTGTCCTGGGAAAATATACCCAATACTAGGGATAAATTGACCGGCAAATTAAATCCTAAAAGTAAAGCTCTATAAAAATGGATTTAGAATTATATGGATATTGTGACAGGGGAAAAATTGTCGTCAATTTAGGTTGCTAACAATGGCATCATTTATTGGTCACTTTGTTAAACAAAATGGAGAGGAAGGGATAGAATGCGGTAAAGGGGATGGATGGGAGGGATATCTTTATTTTAGCCAACTATAAGTTTCACTTTATAAGAGTACACAACAATCTGGTATGAGATCCAAGTAAAAAAGACAGGGATCTAAAGGAATCCTCTAATAACCACCTTGAATGTTTCCCTAACCCCTGGACTATGGTGAAGATTTGTAGTGGGAAAAGATAGCCACCACTGGTAAATATAACTCAATATCATCAAAGGATTTTTATTTATTTTAGGCTTGAACTTCCCATTTTCAAAAATAGAAATGCTACAATGTCAACAATTTTATCATTCTTTATTATATTTTGATATATGAAATTTGGTATTATTAAAATCAAAATTAGCAACTAACTAAAAATCATTTTTATTTATTTTAAAATTTCACATTGAAAAACTTTGTATTCAATTGGAACATAAAGAGGGGCACTGGTAGGATGGGGAAAAGTTGACCTTATCACTTTTTAAATTTGAGTTAAAAAAGAATTTTAAAAACATTCCTTTTGGGGGGAGGGAAGTGAAGACACCCTCTCCAAAAATAGTTTAAAACCTTACCAGGACCTATAAAAAGCTTCAATGTAAAGGGGAACAATATCAGTTTAGCGGTTAGCGAGATCCTTCGGGACAGACAAAAAACGCTTACTACTTTATATAATAGGATGTGAGAAAAGTTTAAGTTTAACATTTGAAGTCAAAAATTGCGGTCACAAAAGTCTTTTATAGATTTCTGGAGACCTGGATGATCAGGACATGCAGGATCATACGTAAAACTTGAAATTGACGTGGACAATTATATCTTATACATATAAGGGTTTATTACTAGAGGATATTTTTACGCTTTACCTGGATGACCATGCCAGGTTTGCTGGCATCTTGTGCCCGCCAGGATGGAGATATTCAAAAAATTTCAACTCTCAGTTATGTGTCATACCCATATTCAAAAAGTCTGGATTCTAGAAATAATAATAACTATTTGGGGAGGGTACCACCAGCCTCTAGTGTCCCTAGAGGCCTCAAGGGGGCGTAATCATTAACATTATTCTAACAATTTAACATTAGTAAATACTATAATACTAAATTAACTAGCATTTAGTATTTTCTTTTTGCCTATTACTGTTTCAATTATCTTTTTGTTCTTTTACCTTCCAGAGGTATGTGTATCGTTAAAAAAAAGTTTAATCCTTAACAGTCGAGGGGGGTGGGGTGATGGGGGAGAGGTTTGCTTCTATCAGGTTAAAGTAAAAAAATTCTAAAAAAGTAGTTCTTATAGCTTCAAGAATAAAAATAAAGAAAATACCCTAAAACAGAGTTTTTTAAATAAAGAGGTGAAGGGGAACTTTTATGGACTGTAAGATGGAATGGGGGAATGTTAAGGGTTAGTCATGTCATTGAAAGATAGATAATCCCAATTTCAAAATGTAATAGACAACTTTGAGAAGTTAAGAATAAGGGAAATTTTCTACATTTTATTGAGTAAATAATTCATTATTATTTACATGGTCCCATATTCCAGAAAACTTGTCCCTATACCTGCAAAATAATTGTTTGTCTGTTTATTGGAAAATGCTTAGTAATTCCCATGAGAAATTCTATTACAATTTTTCCAAGCTTCAGCTACATTCCTGAAACTAAATTTATGTGATTTGGAATAAAGCTACTATACAATTGTATAATCTAATGGACTACTGTTATTCATGAGCGGTAATTTCCTTGTAATGTATGTCCTATTCTAATGGATATAGAATATACGTGGATATCATGACAGGGGAAAAATTGTCGTCAATTTAGGTTTCTAACATAACTTATTGGTTAGTTCGTCCATCGTTGTTTTAGCCAGCAACAAGTTTCACTTTATTATAGAACTAGCGGCTACTCCCCTAGAGGCCTCTAGTGGCCTTTAATTTTTTTTTTATTTTAAATATCTAATTTGAGAAATAACTTGTCTATGTTATGAATTGTTAAATTCATGCGTCTACGCAGCGCGACTATGCTAGCGACACTATGCGGCGGAAATATTTAATATTTTTGATTTTATTGTGATTTCTCTTGGGAGGGTGGTGGTACCCTCCCCCAAAATAGTTATAAACCTTCTCAGGACCTATGAGAAGCTACCCTGTTACGGAGAACCCGATCGGTTCAGCGGTTAGCGAGATCCTTCGGTACAGACACACAGATACACACACAGACACACATACAAACATCCTGTTACTTTAGTATAAGGATATGATAATCTGATGTCAGATCCAATCCATTGCTATTGATTTGTTTACAATACCAAAATTTGGTGTAATGTACAAAAAAGTACATGTTTCATGAAATTATTGAATTAAAAATTAAACTTGCAAAAATACAAGTTAAAATTATTAACCAAATATTTACCTTTTAGAGAAATTATGATAAATGTATAGCAAACAGTACACTTGGTGTGCAAAAATTGCCATTACATTTATATTTTTAAAAGCAAAGCTTGTCTACATTAAGAGTCGGTCCGTTCGTGCGTCCGTAACTTTTAGCTCTTTTCGTTAGTTCGTACATATCAGAATTATACTATCGATTTCAAACTTTGCATTTGTTAAGTCTTAAAAATTAATGTTCTGCTTTTTAAGTTCTGACACTATACAAGAGCTATTGTTCGTTTGTCCTTCCTTCTAATATTAGACCTTCGCTTATATTGATGCAAATAAAAATCAAAGCAATATATGAATTAAGAGTTGTGCTTAACAATCTCAAAATTTTGGAATAATGGCCATTTAAAAGCTGGAAAATTAAAGTTCCTGATACTGTTGGTGACATTGTAAAACAACCCAGAAAGTAATTGACATTTACTGGTATTTTTAATAGAATTTTTAATCAGATTTTATCAATCAAGAGGACAATAATATATTTTATAGTGCCCTGAAAATTTTATTGGGTCCCTGAAAATTTTTAATGCAAAAAATAGTTCATATATATAACTGACACATATTTTTTCTCAGCCATTTGGCATGAAAAGAAAGTGGTCATATATCATGTCTACTAATAACTTATGTTTAAATGTGTTTTACAGGATGAAAAATTCTATAATTTTATTAATGTAGTAAGGTTCTTTGGCCGAGGCTTAGGAATTCAATATAACTACTGAACTCATTATTTCATCTATTAAAGGGAAGCTTCACATGGGACCTGCAATTTTATGCTATATACTTTAAGATTTAAGCCTTTGGATGGTTTACGGCTATTTTTAGTCAAAGCCATTACTTGTAAATTTAAACAGAAATATAAAAAAAAAACAATGAAATAATCTTTAAAAATTATAAAAACTTATAATGCAGTATTTTTTACTTCAGATTATTCTTAAAAATGATTTTAAAAAACAAGAACTTTCAAATCTATATTAATATGTGATTACAAAATTGGGTAACACATAGTGACATGACACTTAATCTTATAATTTAATTTCTAAGTCATTAAAGTTTAAAACTAAGTTCTTGATGATCAAAACTGAACGTGGTTTCCAAAACCATTGATAAATTATAATCACTGATACATTTTTACTGCCAAACCATTATTCCATACTATAAACAAAGATGACAATCTTAGCTCTAGATTAAGACGGTATGACAAACGAACACTTGTAGATGTCAGAACTTAATAAGCAAAATATTAATTTATAATTCTAAACATAATTGTACATAAATGTTGCAAAATTGCTTAAATACAGGATAATGTTTAAGAATGATAAAAAATCCCGAAACAATAATTAAAAACATGTATACGTCTTTTGTAACTGACCTATTGACAGGCAGACAATGTAAGTTGCATAATATAAAAATCGAAAAAAATACTTTGTCCTTTCATCTTTGAACACATAAATCCGTTAGAACGACGGAAAATTTAATTTTGATACTATTACTCATATAATATTCAAATTTTTGAATAGAAACAGCAAAGAAATGTGGGAATTAGTAAAATATATTATTTTCATCATTTCTATTATCTATAATTCGTTTCTTTTTTTCTCACTAAATATTTCATTGATAATTCACATTGTGCTAAAAACATTTTTTCTATGCTTCGCTACTTATGGATGTTGTCATCATTGCTTATTTTATTTACTGAAATTTCCTCATGAGCTTTTTATTTCCTTAACAATTTCCCCCGCCAATATTGCAACATTGAATAAATTGTTTAAAAGTCTTAACATGATTTATAGAATAGTAAAAGTTGTCAGTCAAAGTTCAGGGAAATGTCATGTTTCCTGAAACCAGCCATAGAAAACTTACTATAGATGAAGTAATAATAAACCAATTCTTTACTGATCAAACCTTTATTCCAATCCTTAAAAAAAAATGATATAATCAGCTGATTTTTTAAAGTGTATTAGTTACACATAACTGGAAACTGTAATTTTGGATTATCGCCATCCTCGTGGCCATTGAATTCCAGCAAACCTTGCTGAATCATCTCGGTACGAAAAAAATTTTTCCAATTTTAGGTTCCAAGTATGATTCTGTAGGATTCTTTTCTTATGTAGCCGTGTTAGATGGTAGAAGGGGTTATTCTCGCCATTTACCCCCGTTCCAGTTAGTTTTGAAGCCTGATCTTTATGGTTTAGGTATCAAATCATTTTTGGCAACCCTAATCCCCCCTCCCTCCTCAAAAAAATATTATATAACAAGAAACCTAAACACGTTTTTCAAGTTGCAAAGGATATCTTTGTTTTAAGAAAGTATTGACATTCTTCACTATCTTCGATTAACACTGAAAATCAAAAATTTTAAAAGCACTCAAAATTAATTTTTGTCCATTACTTATCACATGTAAATAATGAATTATTAGTATCAGGCCCCAAATAAGTTTGATTATCTATTTCTAAACAAACTTGATTTGGCTGAGACAGAAAACTAATTCATTATGTAAAAACACTGAGAGAGGGTAGCAAGGAAGCAAGTAGATATGCTGGGAGAATCTTACTAGAATACAAATTTATTTGTACAACATGTTCACCAGTCACAGCACTTCCTAAATATCAGGTGTACTTCCTTAAATTTATTTATATATTATCTCATGGAATCTTGATTGATCTGGTAGACCTTTCCTAAAATTTATAAAGTTTATAAAGCACAAGTAGTGTTTTTAATAATAACTTAAAATAATTGAAATATTTTCTTTTTTTTAGTGGTTTTCCCTTATATTGCATTAGGACAACAAATTAAATTTTGGAGAAATTATGATGATTTTTCGGTTAAGTAAAGGTTATAAGAATCTCACAAGATAGGTCAAGAAATATATTAGAATAAGTGCATGATTTCATTTAATCAAGTATAAATTGAGATTTCAAAATACTATTTGTTTATTAATATGACAGTTTGATTACACTATATATTTCTTCACATTGGCTAATTACTGTATTTATAGCCAATAAAGGAAATTATTTATCATAAATCATGTCAAGTTAATATTATCCACTGGAGATTTAAGTTTTGGAAAACATTTTATCAAACTATTTAACTATCTATTATTAGTTTGATATATCAGATAATCAGATGATGGATATTGTGCAAACATAAGTTATACATCTTTTCAACAAAGTAGAAGTTTGTCTGTTAGTCTGTCCTTCAGGTAACAATATATTATTATAACTGCTGTTTTGTTAAAAATACCAATCTATTTTTTTCTCTCGAATAACTGCTCCTGTCCTAAATTGTAAGAAAGTACTTCCTGTTATTGTAAAATTGCAATATTTATCATAACTAATTACTGCCTCATCAATTTCAAAGGAATAATTTTTGGTGTTTAATTAATATTGCTAAAATAAAATTTATATTTCTTATTGATAGCTTTTCTTACACAATGCTTCCCTATAATTAGGGTCAGTCCATCCGTAACGGTTAACTCTTTTCGTTATTTTAGACATGTTAGAATTTCCCTATCGATTTTAAACTTTGCATGATGATTTTGCATGATGATAGTTTGGTATGATTTAGAAAGCAACTCTATAATCGTTACCAGAATATCCTTACGTCCATTTAAAATATTAAAAAAGTTTAAAAATCAACAAGTTTAAATGGACGTAAGGATATTCTGGTAACAATCAAAAAGGTTATGAATCAACAACAATTTTTCATGTGATAGAATTATCCTATTCATCTGATTTTTCGATATTAACTCCTACTACAACAAGGTACAAATGTTATGAGCGATAAATCTCTATAATCATGTCCTAAAAATGTAGGTATGTCCTAAAACATAATTCTCTTATTCACAATTTTTAAACAAATTTACATGTAAACTTTCGTATTTTTATGTTTGCAGAATCAACTAGGAAAACTGCACGGTATTGTGTAAACACTATTATTTTTGTATGAAAATTATCATTTTTAACTTGATTGATTACAATAAGAATTAACAAGTACTTACTTTAGTTGCAAATTTGTTCACAAATTTAAAACAATTTTTAAGCAATTTATAGTAATATTTAATCTTATTTTTTAGGCTACGAGAGTTAAATTAAGCTTACCCCAATTATTGAATAATTAATTATGGATTGTTTTTTAATTATCCCTTTAGATTTTTAAGTAATGGCGTTTAAAAATGATTTTAAAGAATTTTTTGCTGAACTGATAGAACTTGTTGTCTAATATATTAACCATTTTATGTCCTTTCCCCGCAAATGAAACTGATACTCCAATCTATTGTGGTATCCGCCTAGGATAAATGGCAGACACCAGAGTTCAAAATGACTACGGCAGTGTGAACAGACGTAGACACCTATACTATAGAGAAGCTACGCTTCTCTAGCAATCACTAAATAATAAACAGCATCTATTCAGTTGTTCCTTTATTGAAGGTCTAAGGATTACTAAAGTTATATACAACAAACAATAACTACACAGATAGGAATAAATAATCATAAGATAAAGGCAACATAATACATATACAATAGTCAGTTTGGGCAATAATGATCCCCCATCCCTGGAAAGGGTGGGGGGAATTAACAATACAGCTTAACCATAATAAGGCTGTCAAAATCAGTCATTAATTTTAGGCATAGGGAGGGGGTCGGCAGACCCCTTCCCCAGGACTCGGGGGAGGGCCTTTGGCCCTTCCCCGAACCCCGGTCAGGGGTGCCATAGGCATGGCTCACGGTTGCCGAATACCACAACTCTCCCCTCGGAAGGCTGGGAGGGGGGTCTCCCTGCCAGACTTCCGACAGTGGTTGAGGCCTTCGGCCCGCTCCTTAGGGCTAAGATATATACAAATAATAACGATTCAATGGAATCCTAGTGGTGATTTTCAGGGCTGATGGGCTCCCAACGTGGGATAGAAGGTAGAGGCTGGCTTCGGTTGGACACGTAGCTCGGCGCCAGCAGGTGTCATGTTGGCGTGGGGCGCAGCCGCTGCGGGGCCGGTCAGTAACGGGGCATTCTGGTTGTTGTTGGCAGCGGCTGGGGCACTGGCTACCAAGTTGACCGTCTGAGCGACAGCCTGGCCTCCCGAGGGGCCGCGGGGCTTTCCAGAGGGTGGTCCAGGCCTGCCTGGGCGGTCATGCCCGCTATCGGCTGATTGCATGGACACCATTTCCTCGGCTGCTTCCCGGCCGATAGGAATGGCATCCCAGTCTACTGAAAAGTCCCGGGACTTGGCATGGGTGAGTCAGGCTCTGGCCAGGGCCTTCCTGTACAAGGTTGGATGGTACAGGAACACTTGTGACATCGCATTCATGGCGGCCCGTACACCTCCTTGCGCGGCTGCCAGGGAAATGATGGTTAAATCCCCCAGCAGTTTGAGGATCAACAACAGAAAACACAATATGGCTGCGCCATCTCCCCACTCGTGAATAGCTTGTCTGAACCCAGCCCAGACATCCAGGGCGGCCTCTCCTTCCTCCACCAGTCGGTCGATATTGTAGGACACGATTCCATGGTCTCCTGTGGCCGAACAGCTACCTTGCTGAACGCATGAGCCATAAGACAGGCCGGTCAGCATGGCGGATTTATACGCTGGGAACGCTAGCAGCTGCTGCCAGTCGTTCAGCTCAGCCTGCGAATACAAGCCTCCCGAACTAAAGTCATCCAAGGGTTCTGTCAGCAGCTGCTTGGGCGTATCCAGTGGGGGTGGCCTCTTCTTAGGTGCGGGGGTTAGCTCTATCCAGCCCTCCTCCGCGTGTACAGTGAGGGGGTAGGTGGAGGAGCAGGGCATCTTGGTGGCGTGGCTGCTATACACCCGTGTCACGGCGTCTACGAATCCTGTGGGTTCCACTGGTACTTTGTCCCAACATTCATTGCTCTCACGGACAACGTATTTGTTGCGTTGGCAGGTCAGCTGGAGCAGGACATCTCCCCTCAGCACAGAGAACGTGCTCCCCTGGACACGCACCGGGTGGGCCGGGTCTAGTTGCTGGAGCTTCCAGCAGTTGGCCGCTACTTCTTCTGCCGCTGTGCTTTTCATGCGTGTCTCCAGGGTAAATCCAATGTAGCCTGCATGTATCTGGGCCTGCAGGGGGACATCCACATCCCTGGCCGATACTCTGGGCAGCGCTGCCGCGGCCGGATCAGCTGTCACGAACAATGCTGGGTGGTTGGTGGCATGGGCCTCAAAGTCGCAGTTCACTATTGAGGTGGGGGTGGTCATGTTGATGAAGAACTGGGCTTGATGGTCAACCAGGAACGCATCCATCACTAGGCTAGGCTGGAGGCTGCGGATCAGCCTCAAGGGGCAATCTCTCCCCAGGTGGTCCCACACGTAGGTGGCTTCCCCAGTAATGCAAGACAGCTCAGAATGGGGACATTCTAGGGTCAGGTGGTCAGATTGGGACTCCACCCGCCCTTCCTCTACTACATAGGTCTCTTCCTTGACCAGCAGCCGTCGTTCCTGGAGCACTAATTCATTGCGGTACAGCTGGCCCTCGAAATGGACGTCCTCCCCTTCACAACCCACCCCCTCGGGGCTGTTGACCAAGGCGCCCACCATGTCGAGGGTGAAGAACAGGGGATGGTTCAGCTGGAACGTCAGTGGCTGGGTCTTGCCTGGCAGCGTGTAGACTCGGTTCCTGGCCAGGTCTCGGCACGTTTCTGGATCAATCTTGGTTGGCCTCATGAGGGTGGGGACCGAGGTCACCTTGAGGTGACCCCATACCCCACACCTAAATGTCCACTGGGACACGGTGAGCTGACAACTGTATCCTGTTGTCTCCCTAATCTTGACTTGCTGCAGGACATGTACCTCATGGCCCAGGGGCACCTCCTGGTGTAGCGGTTCCGTGCTACACATCTTCTCCTTATTGTAGGCTGTGACGTGGGTGGGGTTGGCGCAGTCCCACCCTACCAGGACGTAGCTAGTTGTAGGCCACACGGCTGCGAGCAGTAGCCCCCACAGAACCATCCACCAGTGTGAGAAGCTACCAGACAGCCATCTACCTTGCACACGCGGCTGGGAATCTTCGGCTCGGGTCACGGCTGCTTCTTGGGGCTGGACACGGCTGGGTTGCTCCTGGCTAGATATAAATTTCCATTGAGCGTTATCTTTGGGTGCCCGGGGCATCCCGATACCCTCCCCAATGACAGACTGACAGGCGACTGGCGCCTGCCTGGGTGTCGGCTCCCCTAGCCCCAAGGGGTCCCTTCCCTTGTCCATGGCATGCCCAGTGGCATGGGGCTGAAGTGCGTGTGGCACAGGCTCGCCCTGAATCACGTCCCTCCCCTGCCCTAGGAACTCAGGTGCATGTGGCACAGGCAAGTCCTTATATCCCCAAATTTCAATCTCCCCAGCCTCTGGTGCAGGAGGCACAGGCAAGGTTGGGGGTTTACAATAATTTGGATACAAGACATTTGTCAAATTTAACTTATCCTGGCTCAACTGGAAGTGATGGGCAGCTGGATCCCCTCGGCTGGCAGGGGGCGTTGGATGGTGTATGGCTGGGCTCTCCCTACGGGCTGGTGGCGCTGGCTGACTGGGGGTGACGGGTGTCACCCCTTCCTCTGGGACTGCTGGCTCGTTCCAGGATCCAGGTATCTCGGTGGCGGCAACGGTTGTCGCCCCAGGCACCAGGGTGGGGGCGCTGGATAGCACCCCCCAGTCATCGCAGGTGGCGGCGCCGGGTGGCGCCCCATACATCGACTCTGATGCGCTGGCTAGCGCCTCCTGCCTCTCTCGTTCAACAGCCGCCAGGGCCTCTCCGTACACCGTCTCCGTGACACTGGGTAGCGCCCCTCCACTCTTGCTGGGTAGGCTTGGTCGGGCAGGCCCCATCATGTTTAGGCTGAAAGGCTGGGGCCTCAGGACTTCTGGCTCGGCAATGTTGTTGGGCTGCACAAACTCCGGCCCCAGGTGGTTGAGGCTGAAGCCCAGGCCAACCCGGTTGGGTTCAGCCGCTCCTCCCAGTACGTTGATTCTAGCTGGGACGGTTCCAAACTGCGGCATTCCGTCGGCTCGGCCCGCTGCGTTGGGGGCGGCTGCTTGCTGCGGTGTTGCTGGGGGCGCGCTCCCCTCCATGTTGGCTACTCTGCTGGGCTTTCCTGGGGGAGCGCCCTTGTCTGCAGTGCGCCTCCGGCCGGCTACCTGGTCCCAGTCGGCTCTGCACTCGGCCGCCGTATGGCCGGCATAGTGGCAACGCTCGCACTTGGCAGGACGGTCACGGCATGGCTGGGTGCGTCTCTCCTCTTGGCTGACTTCCATAGGCGTCGGACAGTCTCGGGCTCGGTGGCCTTTCCCTTGGCAGCGGTAGCAGCGGCCTGAAGTCTTGTCATCTGGGGCGACCTTCCCCATCTGGTGGAGACCCGGAGCCAAGGCGCCAATCTCCATTGGCTCCGACTCGTCGTAGTGGGGCAACTGGACGCTGGCTGATCCCGTGAGCCCGTCGGTGGCGTCCACTAGGCACACACCCTCCTTCAGCTGCTTGGTAATCATTGTGACGGTGAACATGGCTCGCCTCGTGTACTCAGGTACAGAGGCGATCTCATGACTCATCATTTCACGTTTCACATTAGCGTTACGAATGCCACGATTTAATTCGTCTATCAACAATTCAAGGTCCTCATGGCTGTAGGCCTCCCTATACAAGGCACACTTTGTGGATATGTATGCTTGTATAGGTTCTGTCGAGTGTTGCCTGTAATCCCTGAAGGCTTGCTTCAAAGTCTGGGATTCAAAGGCGGGACGAAATAACATTTCACACTCGGCCTTGACTTGTTCGTATGTCAAGGCTTGGCCTGCCTCGCCAAACAGATGAGAGGCCATCTCCGCCGCTTGCCCCACCAGTGACAGTAAAAGGGCGTTGCGGCGGTTTAGTGTGTCATGGGGCGGCACGCGGTAAGCCGCCCATGACATCTCGAGCCTGCGGATGTGGGAACTCCAGGATTGCTTGGGCGGTCCTCTATACTCCGGCAGGTTACTCAGCATCAGCTTGCGGTACTCGGCTGGAGCCGGTTGGGGGTCATCCTGGAGCCATCCTTGGGCTTGGTCGCCTCCTGGCGCTTGCGGCTGCTCCATCGGGTCAACGGTTCAGCGGCGGGACACAAAGTTTTAAGTCAATACTATAAATGGTTTACACTTGAGGCTTTCTAGCCTAGCAGCCAACACTTTTTATCACTAGGTTGGTAGTTTAACTACAAAGATGTAACTTAGATGTACTTGTCACTAGGTTTTTTTCTGAGTTGTAGAGTAGGCTGGTAGGGGTAGATAGCTGTTGAGGGTCTGAACTGCTGTCAGGAACTTATTGGGTTTTCCTTTATCACACTATAGATAGGAGGGAGAAGCTTGTAAGTCTTGGTTTTCTAAAAATATCTCTGTTAGATGCTATGGAGTAGCTCCGCTCCTGTGTGTGTGTGTGTGTGCGTGAAATATCCTCTCCTTGCAGCGCGCTTACGCACCGTCAAATCCGCGCACACAGGTAAAACGCGCACTTATCCCTCAACTCGCTCTCTCATTGGTCCGCTTTGTCCGTTGAATTTTGTGATATGTCCCGAACTCTGCTGCGCGACCCGTAAATGGCGCTCTGTTCTCCCGGTCGCTATCTCCACACCGTGGGCGGACTTAGTCAAGTGTGGGTAGGAGGGGGGAAGCGCGTGAGGGGACGGGGTAAAACCGTCCGTTCCCCCTGTGGGGAAGGGGGAGTGCTGTGGGTTTGAGGTAACTGTGTGGTGAGGTAATGGTGCCCTTTCTCCTTAATCCTGGGCTTATTGTTATGTCACCTTGATTGTATTTTCTTCAATGGATGGTGGGCCCCTCCCTTTCCTCTGGAATAAGGGGTGTATTTGTTGTGCTGGAGGCTTGGGTGGTTAGATTGTTTATCAATGCATTGTTATATTACATCTAGATTCTATTTTTGGCCTTATCACAATACATAACAGATTTGCTTACCAAGCCTGTTCTATTTTTAGTTTTATCACAATACACAACAAATTGTTTACCAATCCTTGCTCATAAATCTATTGTTCAGCCTTCACACTAGGGTGGTAATCCCTACAATGTGATATAATATCTGCTTTTCTAGATGGGTGGCTGCGCTGTAGCCTCTCAGGATACTTGGATTTGACGTAGTTTCCTCTGCTTGGTACACTACACTCGTATGTTGGCTCGCAGCTCGCAGCTATTTGGCGTGTTTCAGCCTGTCGGCGGCAGGGAATGTCCCGTCCTGCAGCGCCGTATATCCGAATCTGGCTGGTGGCGGCAGGGAATGTCCCGTCCTGCGGCGCCGCTGGTTCGAATCCTTGGCTTGTTTCAGTCTGTCGGCGGCAGGGAATGTCCCGTCCTGCAGCGCCGTGTATCCGAATCCGGCTGGTGGCGGCAGGGAATGTCCCGTCCTGCAGCGCCGCTGGTTCGAATCCTGCTATCTCTTGCAGTAAATGTTGGCCTATTTTCAGCCGTTTACACTTAGTTGGCCTGTTTCAGCCCGTCCGCAGGCCTGTTTCAGCCCTTGAGCGCTCAATTCTCCGTTAGATGTCGGCGCTTCTCGCGGTTCTCCGTCAAGTTTCGCTGTTTCGCTTCCACAACTGCCGAATGCAGAGTTAGACCTTGCTATCCAGGGTGGGTAATTCAGGTTGCTTGTGTCAGTTTTGCCAGTTTCACTGCTGGGAGTACCTTAGCCTCAGCTGCGCGTCTGCTCTACACTTGTGGTTTGCCGTAATCTCACACAGCTGTCACCAAAAGTTGTGGTATCCGCCTAGGATAAATGGCAGACACCAGAGTTCAAAATGACTACGGCAGTGTGAACAGACGTGGACACCTATACTATAGAGAAGCTACGCTTCTCTAGCAATCACTAAATAATAAACAGCATCTATTCAGTTGTTCCTTTATTGAAGGTCTAAGGATTACTAAAGTTATATACAAAATAACTACACAGATAGGAATAAATAATCATAAGATAAAAGCAACATAATACATATACAATAGTCAGTTTGGGCAATAATGATCCCCCATCCCTGGAAAGGGTGGGGGGAATTAACAATACAGCTTAACCATAATAAGGCTGTCAAAATCAGTCATTAATTTTAGGCATAGGGAGGGGGTCGGCAGACCCCTTCCCCAGGACTCGGGGGAGGGCCTTTGGCCCTTCCCCGAACCCCGGTCAGGGGTGCCATAGGCATGGCTCACGGTTGCCGAATACCACACTATATTGTGATATTGAACATTACGTCGCTTAAACACCTCTGAGGGACCTTGAGGTGGTGGGGGGTCGAATTATTTTATGTTCAAAAAGAAAAATGATTTTAAAAATTTTATTTTAAAAGAAAAATTTTATAAAAATTGTGGGTTTTTATCCAGGGGCAATTTCTTAAGTAGGGGAATGTGGTACCCCTCCCCCAATGTAGTTCCTAAGACCTTATATTGTAAAGGAGAACCATATAAGTTCAGTGGTTAGTGAAATCCTTCGGAACAGACAGACACAGATCCTGTTATATTTTTGTAAGGAATAAAATGGTTTATCTTAGATATTAATTAACCAAAATCTTCGAATATATTTCTTGTTTGGTAAATCTTATCCCCTGTTTGTGTGTGGGTGTATCTTACTGTAGCCCCCCCCCCCCCAACTTCACCCCTGGATATATTTATTATATTTGAAATGCCTTTGCAATTTATAAATGCATTTTGGCCTACGGTGTGGTCACTACTCTACAAATTAGAATAAATCCTAATCGCTTGCGATTTTTCTTAGGAGGCTGAAGGAAAACAGTAAAAGTGACGTCAGAAAAAATTAACAAGTAACCAATGAAAGGCCGCTATAAATTTTACCATTGTGAATACTGGCTTCTCATTGGTTAATTGTTAATTTTTTCTGACGTCATAGTCAGACACTTTACTGTGGCCAGGCTGAAGTAACCTCGTACCCTTCCCCAATATTTTACCAATTTCAATTTTGTTGGCTAAAATGTTTGGTTAAAATCATGCTAGATAGATAGATTTGTTAATCGAAGTTCAGAAATAGTCTTTATTATGCTAAAATGAATCCTTCTCACTGCTGAAACAGAAGAAAGCTTTTCTTTATCTGCTTTGTTGTGGCAACACTCTAATTTCTATATTTTATGTACTGTTCATACAGATAAACTAATTTTCTAACAATTATTAGCAATTTTTCTAATTATTTTAATCCCATATTCACGTAGTGTATGCAAGTTATTTTGATTATGAAGAAAGTAACCTGGAAATTTTGTTTTGAGTTGGTTGGTGGGACTCTTTTGTTTTTAGCTAATTTCCTCTTAACTATCATTAGAGGGCTTAGTATTCTTAGCCGCATTTAGCCAGATATTAAGACTGAACCACAGCTGCGTTGCTTATTATTTCAGACCCTGCAAGACTATCAAGTACCCAATATAACCTAACCTAAAGTGACCTAAAGTATTAAACAACAAAATTATAATCAATTTAATTCAAAAATTAAGGGTGGCTATTATCGGGAAAGCGCCCAATTTATCTTACATTTGTTAAATTCGTGTGCTTAATTGTGTGCACATACATTGATCCTGCAGAAAGCCAATCTTTATATCTCGCCTTTTTATATATCATCTCAATACAGAGGGTTGCAATGGTCAAGGCAAACGAAAAGAAAAAGATTTTCACATATTTATTTATTGATTAAAGTTACAAGCAAATATATATATTAAAGGCTGTTAAAATATTTCATACTTAAGAAATTATTATTTTTAATTGTTTTAAATACGTTCGATTAATATAACATTAAAAGGTTTATAACTTTACATACCCTTGCGGGTCCAAATCTTGCGGTGCCTAAACCATGCAGGGCTACCCAGTACCCTATAAGACCTAATTTAACAATGAACAAAGAACCCCTCCCCCCCCCCCTTCTTCTTAAATCTATTTCAAAGTAAGAGGTGGGTTTTTTTTTTTGGGGGGGGGGGATGTTCTGTACTTGACAAGGCACTTTGAGGTGAACCACCCAAATTGTGACATAGCAAGATTTCAGCAATTCTGTAATCAATACCAGTTTAGAATATTTACTGTATTCTCCGCCACATATTGACAATATTGTCCTTGATGCATTTACAAAAATTATGAAAAAATAATCTTAAAGTAATTTTATGTTTTTACGTCTTTTTTACGTAAAATAATTAAAGTTCTCCAGAAAACACATTTTATCTTATTTTGTTGAAATGCCCTTTACGTAAGTCTAATGAAACCCAAGTTTCAAAATTGCTAGCTGGCAAAAGAAGTTAAATGAAAGGAAAGGAGATAATGATAAAAATATTTAGAACATAGCAGGGAGTAAGGGAGGGGACAATGGATCGAATATTCAATTTTTAGTAGTCTCAGACTTTGGGGAATGGCTTAAAGGGAATGTGCAAGAATTTAGCAGTTTCTGACTGAGTTTGGGGACTTGCGCATAGAATGCCGCTACTCGTTATGTATGTTTTGAATATTGCAGACGGGGAGAAGGGATAAGGGAAGTGGGGGGAAGGGAAATAAACACTCTTTGTGTTAGTTTGGAATGTAGCAGACGGGGAGAAGGGAGAAGGGAGGTGGGTTCAAGGGGCAAGGGGCAAGGGAAATAAACAGAATAAAAAGGATCAGTCATATTCTTACTAGCAGCTGGCCGGGTCCAATAATCTTTTAATATAAAAATCACACCAAAAAACCTCAATATATTTCATCAAAAATAAGTTGTGATTTCACTTTACATGACGGTATGGAAATCTATTATTCAATTAACAATCCCTTTTTAATTTCCTACAAATTTATTGGATTAAACTGGATTTCATGCCCTTTCTTTGATAACTCTTATATTGAATTAATTGCCCATTGTCCCCTCCCTTACTCCCTGAGAACATAGCCAATATATTTTAGAAACAGACTCATGTAAATATAGTTTTATTATCTTTACATATTTTATTCTATATACCTAAGCAATGCAGGGGGTGGGGGGCTCTAACTGAGCTACGCCAACCATGTGGGGCTATCCTTTATCCATTTAACCTAACTTAACCTGACCTTTAATCTAAAATATTACTGTTGGGGGAAACCTCTTCCAATAAATACATCTATCCGTCTATTTCTTTCCATGTTTAAAGAGAAGTTTAATGCTAAATGGTCAATATTTTGTCTTGATGTTGCAAGTCTTTTCAAGTCTAAATTTAGTTCATGTAGTTTTAAATTGCCCATATAGTTTATAGGCTTTTAGAGGTTGAAAATATTCTTACATTTGAAAACCAACTAGTATTAGGAAAACTAAAAGATATTTTTTTCCAGCCTTGCAAGCTTACAAGTGAAAAAATCGTTGATGGCCTTCACAAAAACAAAATCTAAGTAATAAAATTTTTTTACATCATATCATTTACCCTTAACGATCGGTGAAGGGTGGGCGTTGAACGCCCCCCCCCCCCCCCTCCAGTTTTTTCTATCTCATTTTCTGTGTGTGAAAGATAAAGGGCCCAAACTACGTGACTTTTTAAGTACGGGTATGACACATAACTGAGAGTTGGAATTTTTTGAAATTCTCCATCCTGGCGGGCACAGGATGCCAGCAAACCTGGCAGGGTCATCCAGGTAAAGAGAATTTTTTTGACTTAAACAAAGCACTTTGTCTTACCAAATTACTAACACATCCTCTAGTAGTACTTCCAGGTGAATTTCAGGTTCCAGGTATGATCCTACAGGTCCTGATCCTCCAGGTCTCCAGAAATCTATAAAAGGCTCCTGTGGCCGCAATTTTTTATTAGAGACTTCAAATTTTAAACTTACATGTCTACATAACGTATTAAGATCTGCCGCCGTTTTCCTGATGACCGCCAACTCTAATAAGCTCTAATAAGAACCGATTAAAGTGCGGCAAGGGGCCCGCGACTGTTAAGGGTTAATTTATATCAACAACCTTTCAAAACCAAATAAAATCAAACTTTTCGTTACACTTAATACTCAAAAATCGCATAAAATAAGCTTGATGTAAAAGTCGGAAACAATAAATGTTATGAAAAGGAAAAGCTATGAACAAAACAAGGTAATATGTATATATATCTATCTTGCCAAAATGTAGAAAAGGTGTTCAAAGATGATATTTGATATGCTAGTGAAAAGTTAGCTAAAATTTGAGTGGAAAGTTGGCTCAAATTGTTTTGCATCATGAATGCTTTCCTACAAATTCACACATCTTCTTAACTAACAAAAATTATTTTTTTAGATCATATATCAGGAAACTATTTTTTGGGAGCTTCGACCCTTACTTTGAGTTTGAACAATCAAGCGAAATTAGTAATGTTGTAGCGGAGCAGCGTGAATCCTGCAGCGAAAAGGATGGCAGAACGAGTGCGAATTATAGAGTAACGTAACTAGTACTTTTATAAGATAGCAGCTCATTAGCTGATATGCTCCAAAAGTAAAAAGCACACTAGGTTTAAATTATGTACAAGTTTAGAAATAAAGAGTAAACCAATAATTAAAGAATATGACAATGTACACTTAAAAGGATAACACTTAATGATGAGCATAGATTATTATGATCTTGATTTAATTGAATAGAGATGTGACTCCTCAAGCAACCCAGGGTTGAAAGGTTATGCATTCCTTCTCATTTCAAACTTTACCATACAAATCAATTAATCCAACCTGCATTTCAAACAGCACAACAGACCTGGGTTACAAAAATTCACAGTACAGCGAATCATCCAAAAGCTTTTTAAAAGAACAAGTATGTCAACATCCATAAATGAGAAGCTTAACAAATTAGATTGTCAGACAAAGGAAAATTTAGACTAACAACTACGCATTTAATATTTAATATTCTGAACGCAAATACATTTATGTCTATTCTAATAGCATTTAAATGTATAGGATCTTTCTGAATACTTGATTATAGAGATGCTTCGCTTATAATATTATATAAGATCACAATTTACTATGGAAAATTTAAATTAAAACAATCTACATTTAAGTATATTTGGAATCAAACATAAATGATTCTTCTAAATTAATGTCTATTGAAACCTTTTGGAAAGTCTTTGAATTTTGTAAAAGAAAAAGTTATATAAGTAAGTCATCATTTATTTCAAAGTAAAACGTTTAGCCTTTATATCTATTAAAAACCAGGATAATGATATCCATAAAAGCAAAATTGTATAATATATGTAATCATACAGAGGAAAAGGGGACAATGGGCAATATTTGTAACACTAGTCCCCAAAGTCTTATAATAACGTTTTCTTATAATTGGCTAAACAACTTTGGGGACTTTTAGTGAATTTTGATTAGTTGGTTAATAAAGTTGAGTGTCCAATCGTTTCATCCACTAAGTTTAATATACAGAAGGTTAAAATTTGTATATGAACATTGGGGATGTACATCAATTTATCGGTCATTGTCTTAACACTTTAGATCACTGATAATCATAACAAGACACAATTTTTATCACCTCAAGAGATTAATAATAAAAAGATATCATGAATGCTGTACCAATCAGTCTGACTGCATATGTTATTATAGAAAAGCCTTGCTTAAGTGACATAAGTGTTAAAGTTATCCATTTCATTTATCAATTGCAACGAAAGCTTCTAAAGATGTATAAATCATGTTAAAACTTTTCCAGTCAATAAGATTCCAAAAATAATAGATGTAGATAGATGTTTGTTTGTGTATGTCTCAATGTATAATTGTTTAATATGATCTCTTTAACGGCTTAAACAATCACGGTTACTATTGTTCCAGTGGATTTTTGTGAAATGGGGGTAGTAATATAATTTCTGGAAAGAAACAACTCATGATGGAACCATGGGGGGGGGGGGAGTACTGCCAACATCCAGGCCAGTCTAATAGTAACATTGAAATAAATTAAATAACTTTCCTTATAATCTATTATTATTAATTGATTTAAGCCCATGTTTAATGTTCTTTTTATCACTTTTTTATATTTACGAATTTTACACTATTTTCTCAGGGGTAAAAGAAAACGCCTCTTGGTCTACATTAGTCCCCAAAGATTTATGATAATGTTTTCCAATTTGTTGACTTAACAATTTTTTGAATTTTATTGAATTTTGATTGGTTGATTTATTTAGTTGAGTATCTAAAAGTTTCAACCACTAATTATAATAAAAAGAAGGGGTATTTTGTGTATTGTCATTGGGGGATATACATCAATTCATCGGCCATTGTCTTGTCTCTTAAGATCCCTGGTAATTAGATAGTAGCTGACAATCATTTTTTAAGAAAAATAATAATGTTATTCTATCAAAATATACCAAATTTGAATATGAACATTTTTTTAGCTCAATTACTTATTAGTATATTCAAAGTATGATATGTAAATTAATGTATGGTATTTATTAAAATGATTAATGATCAGAGCTCATACCTAATTCATAAAGTAAATCAATATCAATTCTCCCTGTTAATTGTAATTTAGACCAAATATTTTCAATAAATCAGTTTTTGATCACATAAAAATGGTTGGAAGGAAAAAAGAGTTTTTGCTAGTTTTGTTAAATCAAAGCAGTAATATTTTAAGTCAACCCTCGAAAATGATAAACAAGGACGACACCATGCATTAACATCTACTCAAGAATCAAATAACAAGAATAACAACATCCATGTAAAAGCGAAGCTCTAAAATAGACTGAAAAACGAACATCGTTTGTAGAGTGTTAAAACTTAAAAAGCGGTATATAAAATTTCTCGTATTCACTCGAATCCGGTGGATAGGAACCGGTTCTCATCCATACGAAAAAACTATGTCTAGCATCGTATTATATCCAGTTTTCTACGAATATAGAAATGTACAATCATAAGATTAAAACTATTTTTTTAGCCGGTGCCTTTTGCACCACGGGGCTAGTTTTAATCTTATAATTGTACATTCTATATCCGCGGAAAGCCGTTTATAATACGATACGAGAAATAACTATTATAATTCTAAAAAAAATTTTAATACTTTATTTGAAGCTAAAAGTAAATAATTGTAGGTAATATTGTATAACCTTGGCTTCTGAATGTTGCATACTTCAAAACTATTTGCCAATCCATCTCAAGGATCTAGGGATAATAATAAAAAAAACAATTGTAAAATTAATACCAGTTTTTCTAAGAGTTAATATTTATCTATTTAATTCTTGTTGTATTTAAAAGTAAGCATCCAATAACATATATATATATATATATATATATATATATCAATCTGCCTATCCTTTTATGTATGAGTACCTTTCCAGTTTCCTAGAAATGAGAATAAAATAAGTTGCCTTCAAGTTCTGACAGATGTAGAAATCATGAACAATAATGGCTCTTTCTTCAAACATTCTATTTCATGAAATCACATACCAATATTGATCTTATCTAGCCTGCTTTAATGTGTTAATATATCATGGTATAGCGACTCTAGAAATTTATCAAATAACTGTGTAATGCTAAAGGTATTATATTTTTAAATGCAAAATGATTACCATAAAGATTGGTTTCTTTAGTTGCCGTACTTATTTTTTTAGTTTCTAAAAATATTCTAATAATAAAATTTAAAAGTAAAAAATTCAAAATTATAAAATCTATCAAAATAACTTTTTTTCATATTTATGACGTCATCAAAGCCACAAACAGTTATAAATCTATCCCTACAATGCAATTACAGTCTTCTGTTGATATAAGAACGTATCCAAGAACATGAATAGTTTTTAACTTTACTAACGGTTGTGCCCCTAGCATCTAGAGGGCTCTTTATTTAAAGGGTTAGACATTATACATGGGGCAGAAAGATAGCCTAAAACCATCTGACGGGTTAAATCTAAAATTAAAATAGCCTAAAACCTTTCCTTGACATATAAGAAGTCTCACAGTATAAGATAACCATATCGGTTAAATGATTTGCAAGATCCTTCGCTACAGTTAAAAAATCTTAGTATTTTATATAAAAGGATTAAGCTTCCCCTATTTTTGTATGTTTTTCCTTGTTATGTATTGTAAGAAAATAAACAAATATAAAGTTTTATATTGTAATTATATTAGCAAGGAGGAAGGGGGCAATTGCTGAAAATCTTATGAACACAATTTTGCTCCTCCTTCTTCAATATTTACAAAGAATCCAGAAGAAAATTTTGTTTGTTTTTTATATTGTTTTATCCTCCACATCCCTGATATATATTGGTTATTTTACTAGTTGCAAGTAATTATTACTTATCCACGGTACTTTCAACCAGGGATAGGTATTACAGAGATATAACATTAGAAAAGTTTACTGATTAAAACAATAAAATGGTTAGGATTTGTTATTTTTAAAAAGATTAAGATATATGTAATCTTGTTCAGAACATATAGACATAAACATTAAGGACAATGACAGGTTTGGTTTATTTTTTTAAATAACATACTAAAAATACTTTTTAGTAGCCCTTTCAAAGATTCCTCCATCGATTAAAACTGCGGGAACTAAGTTGACCCCCCCCCCCCCTAACTTTCAATTGTAGTTTTAAAAGAGTCGGCACCCTTGTAGAAAGTCCAGTAAGTCATACAGTAGCAACGGCAATTTAAAAGTATTTGTATGTATACTTGACGATTATTCTTGGAAGGTTGTTGTTACCCTCCCCCCAAAACCAGAAAAGCCATCTTGTAAAGGAGAACTATATCGGTTCAGCGATTAGCGAGATCCTACGGTACAGACAGACACACACTGTGACTTTATCATAAGATTTATTTTTTTTAACCAGCATAAATTTCCTTGTCTTTGCTTTGAAGTAATAATTACTTATCACAAACTCAGTTCGTGTCATTAGTTAGAAAGTTGAAACTTTTTTACAAAAATAATGGCAAAAATGAACATAAAATAAAATTATTTTCTTTTCTAAATTACTTTACAAATATCAAAAAGGGTTTTATTTGAATTCAACCAACAGTATTCTATTTCTAACAAGCCGAAAAAAGGAAAAAACGACTACGCCCCTTTGTATTTAATCATACTGTAGATATTTGCACAAAAGTTAAACCTATTATTTAAAATTGGCAATGTGATTGAGAAACACGACCAATACTTCGCATAATGTTTTGTACAATTTTTATGATAATAAATCCAATATTTTTGTTCTTCTATTGAACCTTAAAAAAAACATTTGTATACGTTCAATAATGGGTTTATTTTGATTAAATATATATATATATATATATATATATACTATAAAACAACGTTCAACCAATTAGATTTGTAGTTGGTCATGCTACAGAAATGCTTTTAGTTTGAGAAACCTGCAATTCATATTGTTGGTCACAATGCACTGCAGTTATTTCAAGGTAGACTCTCTAATTCTAGCTTGTTATAAATTATACTACTGCTCAAAATATTCTTTAACAGTCATTGCAAAGTATGCTCTCTTATTTTAACTTGTAATAACTCATATTGTTAGTCATAATACACCCTAGTCATTACAAGGTAGACTCTCTTATTTTAACTTGTAATAATTCATATTGTTAGTCATAATACACCCTAGTCATTACAAGGTAGACTCTCTTATTTTAACTTGTAACACTTCATATGGTTGGTCATAATACACTCTAGTTATTTTAAGGTAGACTCTCTTATTTTAGCTTGTAATAATTCATATTATTAGTCATAATACACCCTAGTCATTACAAGGTAGACTCTCTTATTTTAATTTGTAATAATTCATATTGTTGGTTATAATCACTCTAGTCCTTGTAAGAGGTAGATTCTCTTATTTAACTTGTAATACTTCATATTGTTGGTCATTTCAAGGTAGACTCTCATATTTTAACTTACATTATTATTCAAAATATAATACATTCATTACAAGGTAGACTCTCTTATCTCAACTTGCAATCATTCATATTTTGTCCTTTCAATGCTGTCAATTTAGAAAATTTGAAGAAAAAAAACACAAGAATTAAGAAAAATGATATCATAACATAAAAAAGTATAAAAAAAAATTTCTGGGGGGAAATGACAGTTTTAAGAACTAAAATTGTTTTGAAATAAAAAAAATTTCAGGTTAAAAGAAAATAATTCAATTCTAAAATTATTTTTAGTCTGATCAAACTATATGATAGTCTAGGGCAGAAATATATATAAGTCTCATTTCAGAAAACTCTAGGATCTGCTTTTATTCAGTATATTAGTTTTTTCATTTATCTTTGCATTTCTCTCCTCACTCCAATAGATTATTAGAATAACATACCTTTTAAGCAAATGCTTTTAAGCAAATGCTTTTGGGCTCTTATTACAATAGTCCCCAAAGTTTTCTTATTCGGTTGCTTAACAACTTTGTGGACTATTTTTGAATGGATTGTTTAAAAAACTTAGGTGTACAAAGTTTCAACCGCTGATTGTGAAATACAAAAGGATTAATTTTGTGTATCATCATTGGGGATGTACAAAAATTTATCAGCTATTGTCTTATCCCTTTAGATCCCTGTTTATTTTATATAAACTCAACTTAATTAAGTCTGCTAAAATCTTTCTAATGTCCTAATCAATTTATCAATGTGTTTTCCAATTCAGTAAAGATTTATTTAGGTCATTGGTAAATTTTAGCTACCTTTCCCTAAAATTTGTTACTTACATTAACCCTTAACGGTCGGGGGGGGGGGGGCGTTGAACGCCCCCCCATCCGGTTTTTTCTATCTCATTTTCTGTGTGTGAAAGATGAAGAGCCCAAACTGCTTGACTTTTTAAGTATGGGTATGACACATAACTGAGAGTTGGAATTTTTTGAATATCTCCATTCTGGCGGGCACAGGATGCCAGCAAACCTGGCAGGGTCATCCAGGTAAAGAGCAAAAATATTTTTTTGACTAAAACAAAGCATTTTATCATACCAAAATACTAAAAAATCCTCTAGTAGTACATCCTTATATGAAATACAGGTGTTCAAGTCACTTTCAGGTTCCAGGTATGATCCTGCAGGTCCTGATCCTCCAGGTCTCCAGAAATCTTTAAAAGGCTCCTGTGGCCGCAATTTTTGACTTAGAGACTTCAAATTTTAAACTTAAGCTTTTCTTACATGTCTACATAACGTATTAAAATTTCATGAAGATCCGCCGACCGCCAACTGCGGCGGCTGGCAGCTGCCAAGTACAGCTGCGGCCGCTGAAATTTATATTTTGATATTTCTAATGTAAAATTTACATAAAGATAAACATTTTCTGGAAAAAAAATTTTCTTCTAGCTTCAAAAATAAGAAAATTACAGCCGTTTGAAATTTTTAAGTAAAAAAGGACCTAAAAACAAAGGTTGTTAAATAAAAGGGTGAAGGAAGCGAAAATTGACTTAGACTTATAAAAGGTCGGAAATTCATTATCAAACAGGGGACTTGCACAAAAAAATTTAGCCCTCTAGCTCTAATAGGAACTGAGATAATAAGGGGGGGCGTTGAACGCCCCCCCCCCGACTGATTAAGGTGCGGCAAGGGGCCCGACTGTAAAGGGTTAAGGCTAGGGTCGCAGTCGCTACTAAATTTTATTATTTTATAATATTGAAGGTTAAAAAAACGTTAAAAGTTTTATGTTACATTACTAGCCCTGATCCTTACAAGTGTACAAAATGTACAAAAATCTATTCTAAAACATCTATTTTTTTTCTGAAAACTATAAGCAAAGGATTTTTCTCTCCATTTTTTCACCTTCTAGTTTTAACATGGTGTGCATGAGAAACAAGAACACACATATTCATAACATTATACAAGGGTATCTTAAAATATAAATATTTTACACTGCTCTATTCATATATATTTCACATAATATTTGTTATGTTAGATTTTAAAAATTCATAAATTTAAGTTTGCAGGTCCTCGAAATGGAGTTAAAACTCCTAGTCCAAATTCTGTCAATCAATATATTATTATTTGGTTGTTTTATCAGATTTTCATGGCCTCTAATAAAATTATACTTTCATCCAACTCCTATTCCCAATCATCTACCCTCCTATTAATTTCAAAAACTTACCAATAAATGAGGTTTATAATAGCAACCTATAAATTCTCCAATATCAATATATTCACGTATTCTATATCCATTCTTCTGTTGGTGTGTAAATATGTGCATGACTGACAAACCAACCAACAGAGCATAATAACTGTGATGAAGCTACGTTACTAAAAAAGGATGAGTTAGGACCTTGAACTGTCATGACAACTCAAGTTTGCGCTATAATCTCACAGACAGGTATACATATTCACCTGGTGCCTCATCAAATACCTCATACGGGCGGGGATGCTATCCATAAACCTTAAACGCCAGGTCTTACAACCCAGGTTAACTAAGGGGAGCCAAATGTCTCTTTTTCTGTCCAAACACCCAGGGTATTAGGTTAAGTACCACTCATTAGACAACCGACTCTTTGTCCTTGAAGTGCTAACTGTGCATGGTAATTAGTTGCGCCTGTTTTTAGCCAAGGAGTTTCCCCTACTCTAACTATTAATGTGGCGCACCTGGCATAGTAGCAGAAGAAACCATTTTTAACGTCCTTTGTTATGACGCTGAAATGTGACAGGCTATACTAGAGACGTTAAAAAGTGTACCTGCAGCTCTTATGTCTGGCACGTAACTCCAATATTTAGAGTGGCAACAACAGGGCTTTTAGAAAAAGGTCTCAAAATCATAGAGTTGGTTGTCTGTTGGGCATTGCTTGACTTTAATATTCGTTGGTAAAAAACAACAGGTTCAGTTTAAATGAACGAAGTTTCTTAGACAAGCCCTTGAAGTCAAAGAGAGTATTGTTCAGGAGATAATGGGTAAAACAAATAAATCTAAACAATAGAGGAGGAAGTGGGTTAAATAACTGTATGTCCCCACCCCGTGGACCCTTTTCAATTGGGTCTTTGAATATTAGCCAACAGCGTCAAAAACATTAACTTAAACAAGTTGCTACAAACAGTTTGCTAGCAGACAAAAATAGTCTCCAACACTGGAACCAGGTATTTATCTGGATAATATAACTATACCCATACAATTATTGGTAAAAAATTGATTTTATTAATTGAAGTAATTGATGTATCATTATTTGCTTTAATATCTTGTACTACAATTTGTTTATCATAATACTTGCCCGTCGCAGTGGTCATAATTGCACTTCCACCAACTTTGCTAGTTTTAATCAGTTACAACTTAGAATGTGTGTGTTTAGTTTAAGATATAATTTACCGCAGCTTTAGCTCATTTTGCTGGGTGCCTGCCTCCTCATTTTAAAATATCTTGTCAGCAGGGCTTCCAATTTTTGGGACAACAGACGGAAAATAAATTTTCCCTCTCAGATCTATGCGTGAAATACCAGGGAGGGAGGAGACATCAGAATGTTTTTTTATTTTATCCCCGAACTTTTATAATAATGTTTGCTTATAAGTTAACCTATCAACTTGGTTAATATGGGTGTCCAAATGATTCAACCACTAATTGAAATCTACAGATGGGGTAGTTTTGTGTATAATCATTTGGCCCAATGTCTTATCCTTATAGATCCCTGGTAAAATACTGCTAGTTGTGGATAGTTGTGGACAAATGATTGTCTTAAACTTTCCTTGTCAAAAAATGTTACTAAAGTCAGTGAAATCTTTTGATTTGTTTTTTCAATTTTCAAGTGAAAAATTTACTTACTATAAAATATCTATCAAAATGTTGGAGAAGGTAGACAAATATAATATTCAATATCAAAGAAAGACAAGTATTTCGGAAAAAAAAAGTCGACATTAGTCAATAATGACATAATTTTTTTATAATTTTACATACTTTATATATTTTAATATTTAAGTGATCAACAAAGTGTTATCATTTTGCTTCTTGTGTGCTGCTTACGGAAAAAAATATTTCTTTAAAGATTGCATAATGTCTGAAATATTACTACATTCTTCATATTTTTATTTTATCTTTACGCTTGTAACCTTTACAAATTCAAGAACAACTTAAATTTAAACTCCCATAACAAAAATGGAATTATTAGTATTTACTCCTTGAGATATAAACTATATGTTTAGCTGGGCTCGGCAGCTGATCAGTTCCAGGTGGATTGGTCTGTTGAAAAGTTGGGCTTGGTAGTATGAAATTGAATTTCAGGAGAAATAACATGTGCAGCTCATATTTTTTGGGTAGCATTGTTGACAGAAGATTGAACCGCGGTTCTTGAGGTATAAGAGACGGTAAGTAGTAGTTATAAAACTTTGGTACCAGAGTAATTTACAGTTCAACCCTACCACCTTGGGATTATAGATGAATTGTGTTGCTTTGACTTTTTAGGATCTATGTTTGTAGACTTGGCGATAGATACCAAAATTGCCTATTTATTATATTTGCCCCCCCCCCCAAAAAAAAGTGATCATTTGGAGGGTTAAGCATTTTTATCCCCATCCCTGTTTGTTATACTATAAGAAAAAGAATAAAAGAATTGATTGAATAATTAAGGACAGGAAGGAAAACCAGAAAGTTGGGCTCACACACAAACATGCAAACACACACAAACATTCACTCACACCCTCACACACAAACATGCAAACATACACACACATTCACTCACACTCTCACACACAAACATGCAAACACACACATTCACTCACACCCTCACACACAAACATGAAAACACACACACACACATTCACTCACACTCTCACACACAAACATGCAAACACACACATTCACTCACACCCTCACACACAAAAATGCAAACACACACAAACATTCACTCACACCCTCACACACAAACACGCACACACATTCACTCACACCCTTACACACAAACATGAAAACACACACACACATTCACTCACACCCTCACAAACACACACACACATTCACTCACACCCTCACACACAAACATGAAAACACACATACACACTCACACACACAAACTTACCAAGTTTTTTGCAAACTAATATGCATTATGAAGATAGATAGATGAATAGATGGATATATGGATAGATATCTAGATGGAAAGATATCTAGATGGATAGATATCTAGATGGAAAGATATTTAGATGGATAGATATCTAGATGGAAAGATAGATAGATGGATAGATATCTAGATGGAAAGATAGATAGATGGATAGATATCTAGATGGAAAGATATTTAGATGGATAGATATCTAGATGGAAAGATAGATAGATGGATAGATATCTAGATGGAAAGATAGATAGATGAATAGATAGATAGATATCTAGATGGAAAGATAGATCGATGAATAGATGGATATATATCTAGATGGAAAAAATGTGTAGATTAATAGTTACATTAGAAAGATAGTTATATTGGTTAAACAGATTTTGTGGATATTTACACACTTAACTTTATACATTAAAGATAAATAGATTATTATAGATCTATAGAAAAATAAGAATTTTGAAGTAAAAAAGATTGGGTAGCGAGATTTATAAATAAATGGATTTAAAATTTCAAAAAGGTTATTTTGATTGCATTAATAAATAATTGTTTCTGATACATAATTTTTGCTATAATAATTTGAATAAAACTAAATATCTTTTATAATAATATTTAGTTCATTGTCATGGAATTTATGTCGTAATAAAACATTTATAAATGCATATATTCTAATATTCTACCAGGGGCTATTCTCCAATATTACACTCTTAAAAATAACTTTTTGTTTATATTTTTCTATCAGCTGCAACTAAAAGCATATTTATTATAAACTGGGTTATTCCATAATCTATCCTATCATATAAAGTAGTAATTATTTTATCTGAAAAATCTTTGAAATTACTGGTCAGAATTGGTTGCACTTTTCATGTAAGCTTTTCAATTATCTTGATTACCTACCTCACCCTCCCCTAGAGGCTAGAAGCGAAGTTTTTAGTCAAAAGTAAAGTAACAAGATAAGAATATGTATTACTGTCTTTCTGTTACAAATATGGCTTTAATATTGTGCATTTAATCTAAATGCTTTGCTAATTTCATGAAAAAACTGGTTCTGAAAATCTAAATAAATATTAACAGTTTTTTGGTTTATATTGCAAAAAAGCCCATATATTTGTAAGAGTGCATAGTAAAACTGTATTAGAATTGGTGTAAAAATAACTACTATAGAACTACTGTAAAAATTGCACTTTTTTGCATAATTGGACACTTTAATACAATGTATTGCTCTCATGGTACATTCAAGGTAGAGTTTTTAGCCTTCAATTTTAGGAGCAAAGCTAATTTATAAGTCTGGTGATTTGTAGGTTACATTATAACAGAAAGACAATAGAAAAATAAAGCAGACCTTGAATAATAAACTATAAAATTAAAAGGGAAAAATAGATTAAAAGTTTTTTTACATCATAACATTTATCATAAAAAAGGCCATTTAATTTATCAAACTATCTCTAAAAAGCAAGAGTATCGCGTCCTTTATAAGACATATTAAGAACTTTAAGAGAAACATTGCATGTAGTTAAAATATTAACATAAATATGTAATAATTTTATGTTTTTACACCTTGAGGGCTGCTGCTATCATGAATGATTGCTAAAAAAATATGAATAATAAGATTTAATGTCCACCGTAAATAAATTCTTATAAATAGAAGTAGTGTATATAAATCAAATTACATTGAGTAAAACAAGGATGACAACCTACATAATTAGCGAAGCACAAAATATATGAATGGGAATACGGACAAGGATATTGAAAGATAATCTGTAAAAATCAAGGATCACGAAACCTTTTTCACGTATTCATATATTTTTTTAGCATAAAAGATAGACAAAACTCCAATGTAAATGGCATACTGGATGCTCATTGGTATAGGGAATTTTCACCAAATAATCTTTAATAACAGCTGAGAAAATCACATTTCCCTAATAGCATTATGGACTGACTGATGGATAGACAGAATTACTGATGGACTGACGGACGGACAAACATAGTGAACTATAGAGTAGCTTCGCTACAAAAAAAACTCTAGGGAAAATCCAGGCTGACCAAATCTGGTATATTACAAATGCAGAGGCTTATTCTTTCTAATCTAATATATAAAGCATAAATACACGAATAACATCTTATTAGCCGTCTTTTAACCTAATTAGCCATATTGCTCTCTGTCATAGGGTGGGTTGATTCACAATAAATTGAGAAAGAAAACAAACAAGGATAATAAAATCAATAAAAGTAAAGCTTTTCAATACAGAAAGAGAGACAAACGAACATTAACTAATATTGAGCAACAACGTATTTAACACTTAACATGAAATTGAAAAGAAATTTCATATACATCTATTTTAAACACAGGATGCTAGATATGGACATACACTTACACCTTTATACTTCATAGAGACGTTTAGCTATTGATATTATATTTATAGGTCGTAATCCAGCGTGCAGAGTGTGAGCGGCGGTCACGACGGACGGACGTTACTCAGTTACAATTGTAGAGAAGTCTCGCTTCTGTCCCCAATAACACTGAGGTTATATATACAAGTTTATTTAAACCGAAAGAAAACAATACTGATTTAAATGTTTACATATTAAGTCTAGGTTAAATAACAAAACCTGGCCATATGTGTAGTTTCCTCAATTTTATTAGTTGGTAATGAGATCTTAACGAGAAAAAATAACTTAACCTAATCTATAGGGCCTTCGGCTTCACTCTTGTTATATGATAACAATATAAAATCTTGTGTATCGCTGCATACTACTACAAATAGACAAGACAGAAGACCAAGAGCATATAAAATATAGCAAATATATACTCTTAAAAATGATATTCCACTAAAACTATTGTCATACAAAATAAGAAAGTTATTAATGTTACAAACCTATCTATTTATTTGTCTAATCATAAATTGAAACTTACCAGGAATGACAACAACCATAAAAGCTATGGTTTAAAATCAAAATGAAATACAAACAATAACTCCTTGTAGAGTGGCAGAACATTAATTTGTAAGTCTAAGCAAATTGGTCATACATTTGTTGCAAATTGCTTAATATAGCATACAGTAAAATGGCATACTTTCATTATTAGAATTTGATTATTATATCATACAAAAATCTACCTATTCTAATTGGACGTACTGACTTTCATGTAACGATTAAAGAGTTACTACGCTTCCTAAATCGTTCTTAACTGTTATAGGGATCCTAATACAAAGTTTGAAATCGATAGGATAATTCAATTTGTCTAAATTAACGAAAAGAGACAACCGTTTTGAACGCTTTGCTTTCTTTTAAAAAAACATTTTTATTTGTTTTTAGAGTGCATTTATTTGTGACAACAAGGTCATCTTAGAAGAAGCTTTTTATAAATAAATGATGTTTAAGATTTATCTCTATACATGTACTTGTAATATAAGAAATACATAAACTGTAAACATCAAATTAGGTTAGTATAGTCATAGTAATTTTTCAGATTAATAAAAGTAAAGCAATGAAAAAATGAAAATTTTCAATTATGTTCTTAATATCATATGAATATTAAGATTTTAAAGTAAATCCGTCAATAAATAATGAAGTTGTAGTCTTAACACTATCGGTAGTGCAGCCGGACGAACACACCCCAGTTATAAAGTAGCTTTCTTGTCAGATCAATTCTTTAATATTTACTTATAGCATCGTATTATAGACAGCTTTCCGCCGATATTAAAACGATAAATCTTAAGATTAATTTTGGTTTTGTTAGCCACGAGGGCTAATCCAGCGGATAGTAATCGGTTTCGAGGCTAAACTGGAAATATCATTTATGTCTATTTTTCATGAATACCTTGATAAAATTAACTTTTTTATTTTTTTTCTAAATTAGTTGAATACATTTAAATCTTAAACGATAATTGGCTAGAAGATTTTAAAATTGTTTAATGTACCATAGTAATTTTTTAAATAGTTAATTTAGTGACTTCAAAAGTTACAATTTAAATATCAAGTTAATATAAAGTTTAGAAAATAATGATTCATGGGAGACAAAAAACTTTAGTAAGAGGTCTATATGAACCGTTATAGAGTAAACGGAATTTGTTGTCCTTTATGTCTAATTTGCATTATTTAGCACACAAAAATTTACACACAATCACATACACACACACTCCCACAAATAAACAAGTACTAGGAAGAACCATTTTATCTGCAGAAAAACTAATGTGCCATCATTCAGTAATAAAATAACAGATAAATTTAGCACGACATTTGTCTGTAAGTCCTAAATGTGCATGGTAAAGAGATACATCTGTTTTTGGGCCAATTTATTTCTTCTACTCTAACTATTAGTGTCATGTGTCAGACTAAGCAGCAGTAGATATTGTTTTTTACGTCTCTAGTATGAAGTGGTGTGGACCAGACTTGAACCCGACACCTCTCCAGCAGCAGGCAGGCATGCTATCATATATATTACTAGCGGCTACGCCCCTAGAGGCCTCTAGTGGCACTTTGAATGTTTTTTTTTAAATATCTAATTGCAGAAATAATTGGTTTATGTTTTGTTGGAGTCTCTTTTTCGGGAGGGGTAATTTTTTTCTAGGGGCGATTTCTCCTGATAGGGTGGTGGTACCCTCCCCCAAAATAGTTATAAACCCTCCCGGGACTTATGAGAAGCTACCCTGTTAAGGAGAACCCGATCGGTTCAGCGGTAAGCGAGATCCTTCGGTACAAACAAACGAACAGACAGACAAACAAACAGACAGACATCGTTCTACTTTGTATTATAGATGCCGCGTTTTTATTTGCTTTTTCTAAACACAAAGAAAATGAGACATAATAATTCAAAGAAGGTACTTTCAAAGCCCCCCTGACCGTCAAGGGTCAAGATAGTTAGTTTTTTTCCCATAGGAATAAGGTATAAACAACAAGAAAAATAAACCTTAAATAATACTTAATAAATGGAGAGGTCGTCAATTTTATTATATGAGGCCCCTCAACGACTGCTGAAAAACAAGTATAGGTTTTGTGATTTTTTTCGAATTAATTTCGTTATTGGTATATGCTGTTTTTTTTCAGGGCAAGATTATCCCTCTCAGTACAAGCACACAAACGCACAGAGCTACAAAACTATCTTGTAAAGTTTTAAGTTGGTTCAAAATTTGTTCAGTCACGGCTCAATATCCTCACTCTGTAAAACATTACCTAATGCAGAAACTTTGATGTTGTGACATGATATTAAGTATTTCTAGAAACCGACCCTAATGTTATTAATTCTACATGACACTGACGTACGGACGGACAAGGTTGTTGTACAGAATGTGTGTGTGTGTGTGTGTGAGGAGACCTTAAACTTGAATGAAACAGAATTGCAGCATGCTTTCTTAATTGTTTTACATAGTTGCACACTTTCATTATGCAAGTCAATGTGTAAGATAAAGTCATTTTTTTCAAAGAATTAATTTCTGGCATGATATTAAAATTGATGGAAAATTTGTGAAGATTGAAGAAGAAATGTAACATGATGACCTTTTCGTTGCTCGGTGATGCTTCGGGCACAAGCCCTTTTCACTCCACCTTGAATTCAACATACTCTGCTTTTTAATTGCAGTGTAACGCGCTCAATCGCCAAAAAGTATTAAGTAGGGTAAAACCTATTAAACAACCAACTATTGATTGTACGACCTTTGTCATGAAGTCCTAACTGTGCATGGTGCACCCTTTTGGGCCAAGGCATTCCCCCTATTCTAACTTTTTATGTCACGCACCTGACATAACAGCAGTAGTGGCCATTTTAACCTTTAGTTATGACGCAGTGCCGGGCCGAGATTCGAACCTATCACCTTCCCGACAATGATCGGATGCTCTACGTGTTACGCCATTGTCGCGTGTAAACAAAACGTTAGCACAGAAGGCAAGCAAGCGAATAAAATAAGCTGTAGAGTAGTTGTTCATCGGTCACATCAATGATATACAAAACTTCAGTTTTCAGACAGCTAAGAAAATAAAAAAGATTCGATGCATTCCAGTGAAACTCCGATGGATTGACGGACAAAGTGATTTATGGTGTAGATGAGAAATTTTATCAAAAAAGAAAGTAGAGTTAATATTTTATTATCTTCTATTCTAATGTCCTTCTTTCTCTTCCCTTTTCATCCTTTTTAGATTCTTATATGATTGCTCTTCATATGAACATTTGCAAGTGTATTTTAAACCATGAAACTTGCATATGAATTAAATGTATATATATCTAAAACCCAAAAACTTACATATTTTCTAATAATAATAGTAAAATAAATAAAACTGAACAATTGTATTCTTTTATAGCTTTAAAATGAAATAATTTAGTTTTAATTGTGAGTTGAAACTTGCAACTGTGCATACCAGTGGTGAAGATCTAAATCATAGCTCAGATTGTAGATTTAAGCCTGTTGGAGTTGTACATTTTGTATATCATAATTGGAGATATACAATAATTTATCGGCAAGTGTCTTATCCCTGTAGATCCCTGGATTATTTCATATTCTTAATCGTTTCTTATTAATTTTTCTTCAAAATAAAATCTTCTATTTAGGTTCTATGGGTGTTTTGTTTTCCAGGGCTGCATCCCCTGTGCATAGTTGACTGATGAAAATATGTAAACAAGTGAACAATACTTAGTGCCTAGTATACCTAGAATGGATATAGGATATATGTGGATATATTGAATGGGCAAAATTTTTCGTCAATTAAGATTGCTGATATGGACCTCATTTATTGGTTAGTAAGTGAGGAAAGGGTGGGTTAAAAGGGGTCAGGGGAAGTTTTGTTATTCTTGTCAGCTGCGAGCATCACCGTTTCAGAGTACATTAAAATGTGGTGCAACATCCAAGTAATAATATATCAACTATACCTGGTGGGAGTGCAGTTTCAAACATCATTTTTCTTTCCACTCCATGTCAACTCTGGGATACTCATCAGGAAAATAAGAAAATAAATAATCTATTTGTATCTTTGGAGTTAACAGTCCTGTAGTAAGGAAATTATTGTATTAATATGAAAACTTTAATATCTATGCCTAACACATAACATTTTCTAATGTTTAATATTTCAGTTTTTTAAATTTTTTGACAAAAAAATATTATATGTTTTTTGGAATAATGGTGTCTTACATTACAATGTTATAAGCAATGCATATAGCTATAGTTGTTTTTGTGACTTCGCCTCTTAAGGGGCAATAAACGCCCCTTATGACAAGAGGCGGTGTAGGCGCCACTTAAAGCGGCGATTACATTGTTCTTATGATAAGAGGCGATATCAGCGCCCCTTTTAATGGCAATAATATAGCCTCTAGTCATAATGGGCAGTGCAATCATGATATCGCATTATCATTGGGGATGTTCAACAATTTATCGGCCATTGTCTTATCCATTTAGATCCCAGTGAATATTCGAATATTGTATTTTTTTCATAATATTTATCCCATGCGCATGCTGATGTCAACTAAAAGTTTCATTATTTGTAATAAATAGTGAGAATATTTACACCCCCCAAATGACAAGCAGTTTCCTTCAAGGTTGGTGGTGACATTGGGCTGTTTTTTAAATTTGTCCCCAAAAGTTTTTTAATAACTACAGGGACTTTTATTTTGTGAAGGGTGACAAGGATTAATTATATTTTGATTGGTTGGTTTTAAGTTAAGTGTCTAAACGTTTCAATAACTAATTGTGATCTACAGAAAGGGTAATTTTGTGTATATTCTTTTCCATTCCTATTCCCTTTATATCCCTGAGTTTCCTTACGGTTAAAAATCAGGGGGGGGGGGGGGTTGACATTGGACTGTTACAATACTACCAAAATTATCGTGTTTCTTATTTGATGGTTGGGCTTCAACTAGCAGTATCCAAACTTTTTAAAAAAATCTAATCTACAATAGGGTTAACTTTGTTTTTCATATTTAGTCCACTATAAATTGTAGTGTAATTTTTACTTAAAATTGTTTGTCAGATCCCTCTCCGTTGGGATTAATAAATTGGTTTAATAAATTGTTTATTTTCAAAAATGAATGATTGAACGGTTGAACCGATTCTTTAATATTTCTTGTTGGGTGTTAAACTGTGAATATCTCGCAGTAAGGCTGCAGACATTTACAAGTATTTTCAAATTTGTCAGTACACAAGAGACATTAAATGTATAAGTATAGATGTATATTCCAGACAACTACCTGGCTCAATTAGTGGAGACCCTTTTGTCGGCCATTAAATTTCATTCTATTCATTTGTAGGAACTCTGTTGTGTTTGTTTATATTTCCGACCCTATTTGCTGATTTTAAAGACCCTCAAAAAAAACGGGATAGGAAACCGACCGTTGGGCAGTGTTATATATAGCTCATGCCCCCTCTATTATTTTACTTTAAACAAGAGATAATAATGTAGAATGTAAAATGTTTTGACACATCCTGGATAAGTTTTCACTTTGCATGCTATGTCAGATCAAATTGCGTGTTAAAGTGAATATAAAATTCTCGTTTCTTTTCGCATCAACCTTCACATTTTTTCTGCACTCATTATGTAGTATATAATATAGATGTATGTATAACCCAGAAAACTACATGGTCCAAGTTGTGGGGACCTTTTTCGTCTGCTTACAAATTGTTTTCTGCTCTAATGTTGAGACTTGGCTGTGTTTATATTTCAGACTTTAATGGCTGATATTCAAAGACCCAGCTGAAAGGGTCCCACTCCCATGGATAGAGTTACATATAGCTCGTGCCCCCTATATTCTTTTACTTCTATAATATGTAGTCCTTTGGTTCCATGGTCTAAATGGCCGCTAAATTGTGTTTGTTTATTCTAAAACAATATTTACTAAACAGATCAGAGTGGCAATTTTAGTATATCAGATAACGGAAGTAAAACATAAAAAATCTAGATCCCAAATCACTTAATTGGACCAATAAGAACACAGTTTAGGAACAATCCATAACATCATTGGTTAGGCAGTGTTAAAATAAGCATAGGTCTTGCAATCCAAACAAACAATCTAACAATCTAAATTTTACTGGGAATTTATTGTGTAAAACCTAAGCTGTGTGGTACTAAGACCATTATTGAATAAGAACCAGAACTCAAGTTAAAGCCTCGACATTTAAACTTTATACTGCATAAGAAGAATCATGTTAAAAAGTTTTTTATTCGCTGCATTTTGCACAATTCTCCACACTCTACACTCTGCCAGGGATATTGAGATAATAAGTTGTAACACGTAGCTCATCCGCTGGTTGTTGGGAAGGTGATCTCGGCCCAACACCATCAAAAACAAAAACTTTAAAAGTAGGATCATTTTGCTGCTATGTCAGGTGCGCGACATAAATAGTTAGAGTATTGCCTTGGCCGAAACAAGCACATCGCATTACCATGCATAGTCATTTCCAACAAGAAATCTAAATTTTATTGTTGACTTTTTATTTTCTTTATCCATGACCTTCCACACTCCACACTGTATGGAAAGCGATCAAATTTCTTGAGTATAAATGTTCTACATTTTCCCTTTCATTTAGCTTAGACCACACCCAGGGAGGATAGGGACAATCGGCTGTTTATTACACTAGTACTCAAAGTTTAATAATAAGGTTTTCTTATTTGTTGGCCTACCAACTTTTGCGACTTTTTGTGAATTTTGGTTGGTTATTTCAATAAGTTGAGTGTCTAAACGTTTCAGCACTAACTATAATCTTTAGACGTGGTAATTTTGTAATCATCATTTGTAATGTACATCAATTTATCGGCCATAGTCTTATCCCTTTAGATACCTGCTTTAAAATATTCTGTTGAATAAGACGTTATAATTATTTCAGGAAAATACTACAGTCATGCTGCTAGCTATAATCATTATAATTTAATTTATTCATGAACCATTATGGAGTGTTAAATTGATAATTTTCCTACTGTTTTCATAGGTTATTTACATTTAACATTTACATTATAACAAAAAAGCATATATACTAAAGTTAAGAAATCCGAAAATGAAGTTCCCTCTCGTGAAAGTCATAATTATTCTAAGTGACTTGTTCAAACAATGCATTGTCAACTATATATTATAAAAGAATATTATGAAAGTTATGTATCGCATCGTATTATAGACAGCTTTCCGGTGATATCAAAATGAAAGATTATTTGACTAAAACCAGTCACTTTAGCTCCAGAGGTCTAACAAAACTGGTATTAATTTCAAGATTTTTATTTTAATGTTAATGGTATGCATAATTTTTAATATAATAATACAAGTAAATTATGTTTTAATCTAATTACTTTATTCTGCTATTTTTAATTATTTCTTCAGAATTGTCTTTGTTATGTCACTCTTGATGATAATAACCTAGTAAAAATTATGACAGAAATTAGATGGCAGGTCTTAACAAGAATCAGGACACAAAAGACTAAAACAATTGACTATTAATTAACATACAATTTGATGAACTGCTTTATGTCCCGAATTTGTTTTCAATTATATGAATTTGTCAGTGCTTTTTATCATAAAAGAACTTTTTGTTTAATACTCTAGTGTGCAAAGGATTTTGCTAGATGATGTAAGGATTGAAAGGGTGTAATAAGGGTAGGGGGTGGGGGGTTGGGGTCCTTCCTAAGTTCTTATTTTAGGTGAATGTTGATACACTATCCTTACTTTTTAGAATTACTCTTTGAAAGAAAATTAATACTATTTTATTAAATTAACTTTCCTAATCAAATCCTGCTTATTTCATAAGGTACTGTAAATTGGAGAAAAAACTTGCGTAAATGTTTAACAAAATGAGGTTAAAGATGGTTCCAAAAAACAGTATAATAGCAAAAAAGTACAGACAAAGAAAGAAAATAACCTAACTGTCATGTGGCCATAGAAAATTCTTCTTGAAACCATATTATGTCATAATTTTCATTTACAAATTATATTGGTTTAATTAGACAAACAATTTAATAGAATTTTGATTATACCAAAAACACTACCTTTTTAAAGCCACTTATACTTATGTGTATAATATTACTTATTACTTTTTATATAACTAGCGGCTTCGCCCCTAGCCTCTAGAGGCTTTGCCCTAAGAGGTTTGATCAAACCAATTTTTCGTATATTAGATATAAAAGAAAATTTTTTTTTAAATTTCTTTTGGGGGGGGGTAATTTTTTTTTTTGGGGGGGGGTTGGGTAGTCGACCCCACGATTTTAATTTTAGTTTTAAAAAGAAATTTCAAATTTTTATTATTTTTTTTTTGGAGGGGGGGTATTTTTCTTTTTTTGGGGGGTTGGGGGTGTCCCACCCCCCAAGAAAATAGTTATAAACCTTCCCGGGAACTATGAGAAGCTACCCTGTTAAGGAGAACCCGATCGGTTCAGCGGTTAGCGAGATCCTTCGCTACAAACAAACAGACAAACAGACAAACAAACAGAAGACAGACATCGTTCTACTTTGTATTATAGATTACTGTATTTAAGTTTACTAATATTTTCTATTATAAAATAGTGAATGCTTGATGTTTTGGGGCTCTTTAAACCAAAACTGTTTGTGTACAAAGAAATTATCCATTTACAGCATTCTAATCCTAATATTTCTTACAAAAATAACAGAATAAAACCTAGTTACATATAACCTTGCAAATAGCTATTTTGGTTAAAGTACGTAGCAAAACGTATCCAATTATAAATCTAAAAATAATATATCTATTGTTCAATTAGTTTTTGCTTTGCAGGTTGCGGCGGCCAAATTATTTTTGTCTGGTTATCAAATCCTGCAAGATTTACTAACAAGTCTTGAACACGATACATTTCTTAATTTAAAAAAAGGGATATGAAATTAAAATATTTTATTTTAAAGTATTATTTGCAACTGTTTTAGTTGCTAATCTACTCTAAAAGTCATTAAAAAATAATTGATTTTTTACATATTGCCTTTTGGTCCTTTTAACTTCAGGCATATATGTACATAAAAACAAGGATGGCAACAACCATAAATAAAGGAGCCCAAAAATTATTGAATGGACACAAAGTGAGTTATTGAGCAGATGTCATATCAAAGAAAAGGAAAAATATACAAAACCTCAAAGAAAATCGCGAAACCTTTAAAAATAAGGTTTATGTATTTTGAAGCATAACCAACAGAAAGCCGAGAAAAAAACATTGTATATACTATGATGAGATATCGCTCCATCATGTATTCCCTTCGGCTAAATAATATTCACTCCTTGCCATAGTAGTGATTACAAATAATACAATTCCGCAATAGCGATCTGAACTGACTGATGTTTTGAATGGCGGACAGACCGACGGACGGACCAACGGACTGACTAACATACAATGTGAATTATAAAGCAGCTCACTTACTTACCATTAAGACTAAAATAATTACGAATAAAGGTTTATTCTACAACAATACACAACATTTCATCTAACTGATAATTTAAAAATAAACTATGAACTTCTATTTTTTGTTAACCGCATTTTTGGAATGCTGTGCAATTGTATTTATTGACACAATAAATGCTTTATCTATAATTTTTAACTATATATAGTACAAAAGTGCGCTTATATAACTATTAGAGGCGAGGATTTGATAATCTACTTGACTTGCTCAGAACCTTGTTTATGTCAGCTTAATCAACAAATTATAGAAAACTCAACACAACAAATTTATTTCATTACAAGTTTCTTTCATATATTGTAATGAAAAAAACTTGTAAAAACTAATCATATGTAATACAAACTAATGAAACTTTGCAAATCTTTAAAAATATTTCTTTTTAAATTCGATGATAGTTATTTATTGCTTCGTATTATAGACAGCTTTCCGCCAAGGCCAGGGCTAACATAGCTCGTATTAAATTAAGATTTTTAAAAATATTTATAAAAAATTGTCTGTAATACGATTTATAGACATGATTGTTCAGCATGACCGGTTCTAATGCAGCGGATGTTACTCGCTTTCGAAGCCATACTGAAAAAATATTTTAGAACTGTTGAAAGTATTTTTAGGGAACCTATCAATACAATACACTGTCAAATGCTTTGATGAGTTCAAACTGTCAATTATTAGACGTTTTAAGTACACAAATACAATAAGTTGTGGGTAATTTTATTTCTTTATACTGTAGGATAGGATTCACCCCTTAAGTCTAATGAGAATTACAGAAAGGTAGGGGGGGAAATTCATCTCATCAACTGAAATCAAAGTTTTAAGAATATGAATGAAATAATTAAAGAGGGAAACTTTGGGTAGCGCAGCTACTCTATAACTAGGGTTTATATATTGTATAACTACATCCACTAAACTGTTGCTAATAAAGAAAGTAAAGAATTTTAAAATATAGATTGCTAAGTCAGTGAGTTTTTGCAAATTCTGCTATAAATAAAAAATCTTTTTATGTCATTGATCAAACATAACAATTATCAATTTTTTAAGATATGTCCGCTGTAATTTGCCTATAATTAACCTTTCATACGCCATCCCATAACTGCTTATATTACTTATGGACATAATATTATTATTGATTTATGGTTTGACTATGTTTTTTGTACTTTGTAAGTACAACATTAATAATATAAAATTATATACAAATTTAAAAGCCCACTATTGATATTCATTAGTACTAGCATTCATCAATAAATCAAAAATATTCGTAAAGATTTAAGGAAACATATAATTTCATTAAGCTTTTGATATATTTCCACATATTTCTAAACTCAATTAAATTATTGGATTGGATTTCATGGTGCAATGATTGTATAGGATTGAGTATGTATTCAAATATAAACTGTCATCATCAAGTTGAGAAAAGGAAAAATATCCTTGGATTTCATGAAAACAAGGACGATTAAGACGAATAGTAGCCAATTGTTTTTTTTTAAATAAATGTGTGTTGTCGCAAGAAGAGAAAGAGGAGAAAAAAGTGAAAGTGAAGATGATGTGAAAGGAAGAGGATTAAAAAAAAATTCCAAAATCATTGAAGAGAGACACGAACATTTATATAGTAGTTTTGCTACTACTCATAATAGGAGAGCATTAAAAATGTCTGAATACTTCATTTTATTTCAACATTTTTTAATATTCTTTTTTCATTCACACATCGTTTTATGCTTAGCATATACCTAAAAATATCCCACAAATTGTTATGTAATAACAAGGGCGAGTACGTCCAGTAGTAGCAAAATGATATATTGAGAGGACTGTGAGATAAAGAAAGAAAAACAGAGAGAGATATATAGGGAAAGAGAATAAGATGCTTAGCACAATTATTTTTAGTCGGAAAACTACTCCATAATTTCAAATGTATTTGTATGTCTGTTAATCTATCTAAAGAGTTTTTGGTAGTATATTCATTTTTAAGATGTTTTGAGCAATAAGCGTTTTAAAATTCATACTGATGAAAGGATAATGATTTTGTATTCAAGAATCTAGGATTATTTTATGATTTATTGGATCGTTAAACAGACTTGATTTGACTGAACGCGTCCTTGAATTGAAAATTGTATATTTTCTCCATAAATAAAGAATTGGATGGAGGTATATATGTATGTGTGAGTGTGTGTGTATGTGTGAGTGTGTGTGTGTGTGTGTATGCAGATTTTCACTACTCAATACTAAGATTAAAATTAGAAAATGTATTTTCTCCTCGTATTTAAAGATTTAGATATGCATATACAGTTAAAGGTTATTCATGTAGGTTGAAATATTAAAGGAACATTATTTGATAATAAGTTAAGATAATAAAAAATTATCAAAGGATTGCAAACCCTAAGCATTTCTACGGTCGTATTGGATATATTATTACTTGGATCTTACACCAGATTTTCATGTTCTCTAATAAAGCGTGCTAAAATAACGATTCCTACCTTCTACCCCCTTTACCCCATCTTTTCCCCTCCTACTGGATAACCGAACTGACCAATAAATAAGTTCAATGTTAGTAAGCTAAGATGACGAGAATTATTCCCCTGTCATATTATCCACGTTTATTCTACATCCATTACGGCCGTATCCTATCCCTTTTGATACAATCTATGTGCTTTTTTTATTTTTCTACCTCTTTCAATTATCTTGACTTATTTATGAATAAATCTTCGCTTAGATAAATTCCATGACATTAAATTCATATTATATGCATGTAAAATCATGTATTCATGTTTTACAAATTATTCAAAAGAAATGTTTGAAGGAGGGGGGGATAAATCAGCACCCCCCCCCCCCATAACCTTTAATTTTAGGGGTTTTTTTTAATTTATCTTAAGAGGGTGGTGGTACCCTCCTTCAAAATAGTTATTAACTTTCCAGGATTCAGCGGTTAACGAGATTTAACATCTGTGATATTATTATTTCGTAAAATAATTTTAATTTATTTCAGACAATTCATTTGATTACTTTTTAATTTTTTATTTGCATTTCAAAAAGTTTAACATGTGCGTGCATAAAAAGTTTGACACAATTTAACCCTTAACGGTCGGGAGGGGGGAGGGCGTTGAACGCCACCCCATCCGGTTTTTTCTATCTCATTTTCTGTGTGTGAAAGATAAAGAGCCCAAACTGCTTGACTTTTTATGTATGGGTATGACACATAACTGAGAGTTGGAATTTTTTGAATATCTCCATCCTGGCGGGCACAGGATGCCAGCAAACCAGGCAGGGTCATCCAGGTAAAGAGCAAAAATATTTTTTTTGACTAAAACAAAGCATTTTATCATACCAAAATACTAAAAAATCCTCTAGTAGTACATCCTTATATAAAATACAAATGTTCAAGTCACTTTCAGGTTCCAGGTATGATCCTGCAGGTCCTGATCCTCCAGGTCTCCAGAAATATTTAAAAGGCTCCTGTGGCCGTAATTTTTGACTTAGAGACTTCAAATTTTAAACTTAAGCTTTTCTTGCATGTCTACATAACGTATTAAAATTTCATGAAGATCCGCCGCCGTTTTCCCGCCGACCGCCGACTGCGGCGGCTGGCAGCTGCTAAGTACAGCTGCGGCCGCTGAAACTTATATTTGATATTTCTAATGTAAAATTTACATAAAAATAAGCATTTTCTGGAGAAAAAAATTTTCTTCTAGCTTCAAAAATAAGAAAGTTACAGCCGTTTGAAATTTTTAAGTAAAAAAAGACCTAAAAACAAAGGTTGTTAAATAAAAGGGTGAAGGAAGCGAAAATTGACTTAGACTTATAAAAGGTCGGAAATTCATTATCAAACCATGGACTTGCACAAAAAAAATTAGCCCTCTAGCTCTAATAGGAACTGAGATAATAAGGGGGGGCGTTGAACGCCCCCCCCCCCCCCCCCCCCGACCGATTAAGGTGCGGCAAGGGGCCCGACTGTAAGGGGTTAAATCCCCATATCTACACCCATCCGTCTATTCCCCTGTTATGGGCTATAGAATTATTATTAGTTTAAAAAATATTTGCTTATTTAGATTTATTTGTAGCTAATCATTTCAGAACACACAATATTTTACCAGGAATAAGGGATAAGACAATAGCTGATTAAATTGATGTATATTTCCTAAAATGATTATAATAATTTGCCATGCTGTAGATTACAATTAGTTGTTGAAACGTTTGGACACTTAACTCAATGAACCAACCATTCAAAGTTTAAAAACGTTATTATAAAACTTCGGAGACTAGTGTAATAAATAGCCTAACGGGACGTTCCTTCCTGCAAAACACGTTATATTATACTTTTTCATTAAGAGGGATGAAAAAAATGAGGGGGGCGGGCTAAAAGGGTAAAATTGTAACCACCCCCAAATTCTTTTGATGTTAAATTAATTCATTAAAGCTTGCGGCCAGAAAATGCATTTTTTTATTGGCTTAATTTGACTTGCAACAAAAATATGGCGCCCTCTGCATAATTGCATAATATGCAAAGGTGAGGATAATTGTTCCACAAAAAGGATAGCGAAACAAAACAAACAAAGAAACAAATATTTGAAAATATTATAGACAGCTTTCACGGATATTAAAATAAAAAATTGTAAGATTAAAACCAGTTTTATTAGCCTCGATGGGAAAAAGGCCTGGGCTATTTTATGATTTTTATTATATTCTTCGTAGAAAATTGTCTGTAAAGAAATAAGGGGGTTAAGAGAACCCCCACCATACTATGGGAATACATAGTCAACATATTCATTAAAATTTGAAAAACAACTTTAAAAATCTTACTAAAAACACTAAAGATATGTTGATATATGTGAAGAATATAAAAGTAGCTAAAAAACCTGCTTAGATGCGGTCTGGACGCCATGGATGATTAATAATTGATGGGAATGTTGACATGAAGTTTCATCTGCCTATCTTTTATAGGAGCCAAGAAAATAACGCTTTACCAAAACGTTTCAGACATACGGACATTTGGAATTATAGTGTAGCTTCGCTACTAAAAATATTTACCATTCGAACAATAAATTCCAGGGCTCAGCAGCTGCGCTTCAGCCGGGTGTAAGCTTCAGTGAAATCGTCATATTATAACTTTAAAATTCAGCTGGATGTCTAAATCTGTTCTTTAACAGAAAATTTTCTTTTAGAGAATTTGAAATTTGATGCTTAAGCGGGCTGAGGGGCGGTTGCCGAGCCCTGATAAATTCCTATCAATAATGTTTTTGCTAATATGCATTTAATACAAATGCAAACTTTTTACACAACTGTTACTTTGATTATCAATTCTCGATATTAATTTTACTTTATACTGAAACATTGGAACAAAACAATTTTGCACTGTATTTTATATCAAATATCTCTCAAATAGCCATTAAGTGAAAATCTCAAATTATGTGAAACAAGGATGACAACATACATAAGTAATGAGCCAAAAGTATGAGGACATATTACGATAAATCATAAAAGTAGATGCTTAGTAAACTGGAAATATAATTTTGTTACTATAATTCACAAAATTTAGAAAATCGGACCAAAAAAAAAGACATGTGAAAATTAGTTTTTAAAAAACGGCTTAAAAGCAGTCTAACCGCCATGAATGTTTTATAATCAAAAAGCTCAATAATGATTGGGTAAAGTGGGTGAGGAGGGAATCGTTATTCTAGCTCGGTGCAAGTTTTACTTTGGTGTAAGATCCAAAAAATAATAACTCCATTTGCGTATAATTTAAAAGCTTCCCCTGTCCCTGAAAATAGGTATTAGGTATGCATGCATATGTTGTATATTAGCATATTCCACGGGTAAGGTTTGGTTACACATCACAATAATAATCACATAACAAAACAAGGGTGACACCATTCATTTTTGTGCATCAAATTACATAACTGTACAAGTTTTTATCTTTTTTCATAAAAACTTTTAATATAATTATTTTTTTATTTCAGGTTTATGATTATAACAGATAGACAAACAAGGATGACAACATCAATAAAGCGAAGGTCTAAAATCAGAAGGAAAGACAAACGAACAATAACTCTTGTAGAGTGTCAAAACTTAATAAGAAGAACATTAATTTGGAAGTCTAAACGAAATTGTAAAAAAATAAATCCAAATTGCGTAAATCCTTATACTAAAGTAACAGGATGTCTTTTTGTCTGTGTGTTTGTGTGTCTGTGTGTTTGTACCGAAGGATCTCGCTAACCGCTGAACCGATCGGGGTTTCCTTAACAGGGTAGCTTCTCATAGTTCCCGAGAAGGTTTATAACTATTTTCAAATAGTCGCTAATGAAGGATATAGTCGCTAATAAAGGATATAGTATAAGTACATACTTACAATTTTAGGATTTGATTGTAGAGAAGCCACGGTCTAATATTGTACTATGTTGTCCTAGGAATCATTATTTATCCTTGCGCCAAAAAATGATCTGATAGCAAGCAGAATTCATGCATAACAATGTCTAAGCTTCTGTGTTAAGGAATCTTACAAATAAAGTGGATGAATGATGTCAAATTTTGTAATGTCTAAAAAACACAAGATTTTAATACAAGAAAATGCTTTAATAATTTTTGGTATAAATTAATTAAAAGAGCATTTTTTTTAAATTCCCAAATTTGATGTTTTTACGTGTTAAAAGTGTTTAAATTGTGAAAAATATATCTTTCTTACTCTAGTTATTAACCATAAAGGCGACCCTGTTGTATAATTAAGGTAGTTTTTAGCTATAAGGCAATAAAAGATGCAAAGAAATTTTTTTACAGGGAACAACTTAATCAAAATAAAGAAAATCTAAGAAAAACCTGGCTAACTTTAAGACAAGTAATCTCAAAATCAAATGACAAGACATCGTGTATAGATGAAATAATTGTCAATGATACATCTTACAGTAATAATCATGATATTTCTAACAAATTTAATACTTATTTTACTTCAATTGCTGATGAAATTGCCAGCCAAATTAACCCTTCCCCACTTAATCCGTGCGACTTTATTCCTGATACAGACAGTGTATTTAAGCTAAGAGAAATAAATATTCATGTTCTTTTTAATTTAGTGAAAAAAATGGAAAATAAAAAGAGCTCTGACATGTTTGGATTATCAAATTGTTTATTAAAACAAATTATAAATAGTATTGCCGTACCTCTTGTTCACATTATTAACCAATCTATTAAAACAGGTCAAATTCCTTCACAATTAAAAATTGCTAAAGTTTTGCCAATCCTTATACTAAAGTAACAGGATGTTTGTCTGTCTGTGTGTCTGTCTGTGTGTCTGTCTGTGTGTCTGTCTGTGTGTCTGTCTGTCTGTGTGTACCGAAGGATCTCGCTAACCGCTGAACCGATCGGGTTCTCCTTAACAGGGTAGCTTCTCATAAGTCCCGGGAAGGTTTTTAACTATTTTGGGGGAGGGTACCACCACCCTCTCAAGAGAAATGACAAAAAAATCGAAATTTTAAAAAACGTTTAGGAGACTTCAACGTCAAATGAAGAGGTATCGTACGTAAAAAATTATAGTAGAGACTTTATCAAACAAAAACATTTAAAGTGCCACTAGAGGCCTCTAGGGGCGTAGCCGCTAGTTTTTAAATATAGTAACAGCTCTAAAATGGATAAATGTAACCCTGGCAATTATCGTCCAATAAGTTTGCCACCTATTTTTTCAAAATTGTTAGAAAAAATTGTATCTGAACAACTCACAAGATATCTTGAATTTAATCAAATTATCTATGAACATCAATATGGATTTCAAGCAAAAAAATCTACACTACATCCTATGATTCACCTTTTGAATTATCTAGGACAAGCAAAAAATGAAAATTTAATTACTATAGGGGTATTCTGTGATCTTGCTAAATGTTTTGATACAATTTCGCATACAATTTTATTTAAAAAACTTAAAAAAATTGGTATACATGGATTAGAATTAGAATGGTTTAAAAACTATTTAAGTAATAGAAATCAGTTTGTTTATACAAATGGCGAAAAAAGTGATTTATTAGGAATCAGCAAGGGTGTCCCACAGGGAAGTATTTTGGGTCCAATTTTGTTTCTAGTTTATATCAATGATATTAAAAATTGTACTAGCTTAATGACACTACTCTTTGCAGATGACAGTAATTTTTTGATATCAGGAAAAGATTTGAATGAGATAATTGAAATACTCAACATTGAACTTAAAAATATCTGTGATTGGTTTCGTTGCAATGAAATGTCTCTTAATCCAACTAAAACTAAATTTATGATCTATAATAAAAGGGAGGATTCCATAACTTGGGAACAAATTAAAATTAAATTAGATTTTAATAATGAAAATGAAAATGATACAGATAAAATTAGATATTTGGGTTATATCAACCAACAGAGTGAAATTCCTGCAATTAAATTTTTGGGTGTGTTTATTGACTCTCAACTTAACTTTAAATACCATATTGAATATTTAAGGAAAAAAATATCTAGAAGTTTGTTTTTAATCAATAGAGTTAAGCATATATTATGTGAAAAATCCTTAGTAACACTATTCCACTCTTTTATAAATAGCCATTTATTGTATTGCTTGCCAGCATGGAGCTGTGGCTTAGAATCATCTATTAAGCCTTTAGTAGTTCTACAAAAAAAAAGCTATTAAAATTATACACAAATCCGCTTATAACAGCCATACGCCACCTTTGTTTAGGAAAATTAATGTTTTGCCTATTAAGGAGCTATCTATTTATACAAAACTACTATTTTTTTATGATTTTATTCGCTGGAGGCTACCAAATTCTTTTGATGGTGTATGGATTAGAAATAATCTAAGAAATCAGAGACAACTAAGAAATTCTAGTGAGTTTTATATTCCAATTGCCAAATTAAAAAAAATTGAAAGGTTTCCATTATTTTCATTTCAAAGACTATGGAATAATTTTTGTCATGAAAAAGATCTTTTAAATGAGAATATTCCTAAAAAAACATTTGCATTAAATCTTAAAGATGAACTTTTTAAATCTTTATGTAATACTAGCGGCTTCGCCCCTAGCCTCTAGGGGCTGTGCCCCAAGAGGTTTGATCAACCTAATTTTTCGTATTTTAGATTTAAAAAGAAAAAGTAAAAAAAAAAATTTTTTTTTGGGGGGGGGGTGTTTTTCATTTTTTGGAGGGGTTGGGGGTGTCCCACCCCCCAAGAAAATAGCTTAAAACCATCACAGGACCAGTAGGTATATTCCCTGAAGAGTAGAGCACAATCGGTTCAGTGGTTACTGAGATCTTAAGCTTCAGACGGACAGACAGACGGACAGACGGACAGACAGACAGACAGACATCGTTCTACTTTGTATTATAGATTGAAGAATGTAATGAATGTACTTAATATATATTGATTTGCCTGGATTTATTAAAAACCTTACATTATTAATTACATAAATGGTTTTAAAATTTAAGAAAAACTAGCCTTAAAATTTGTTGTAACCCTTCTTTCCTTCTCTTTTTCCCCTGTCCATTTAATTTTACCTACATTTATTTTGACATTATTATTTCTTATTTTTCTTATTAACTTAATGCCAACCTAAAAAAGGCAATGCAAACATCTCGGATACGCATATTCCTACTTTTAGGGAAGCCTAATCAGTGCCACACATAACATCTAGTGTTAGTCATGCAATTTAAATTTATAAATATCATGAAAAATTGTAAAGTACACCTGGTACTAAGCAGTAGCTTGGTGTACTATTGTATGTACTGCTTCGTAAGACGGGGCGTAATCTGTCACTGAATAAATGTTTTTTTTATGTTTTTATGTTTTATGATTTTGGCTACCTCTTATTTTTCATAAATATGTGACTTTAGTGTAGGTGAAAGTTTTCATTATTTTCTTATATATCTAAAAGTTTCCGAGATATATAGGACGGGGGGGGGGGACGCTGCTTCCCCCGGAATAGTATTTATTCTGACACCCATAGTAATAGGGTTAAAGTATTATTTTTCTAGTTACACAGGGAATACATGTAACTGCATTGGAAGTTTTTATTCTCAAGCTTAAATGCACTTTAGATTTTTAAACAAGGATAACAACAACCAAAACCAAGAAGAATATTAGATGTTATAAAAAGTTAAATAGCGTTTCCTTGTAAACATTTAATAGTTGTAAACCCAATAATGGTGATATAGGTGAATTAGAGAGAGCATGAGCTATATGCAACTCTGCCCACAGGGTGGGGTCCTAGTCCCAATTTTGTATTGGGTCTTTGAAATCAGCCAACAGCGTCGGAAATAAAAAAAACACAGCCAATTCCAGGTAGTTATCTGGATTATACATCTATACTTATACATTTATTGCTGAGACATACGATTTTTACAAAACGCCTGTAGAAAAGCTGCGGTTTAAAATACAGGTAAAATAGTAAAACAAGAAAATATGTACAAATTGTGGAGAGTTTAGAGAGAATATAATAGACTGGTGATTTCGATAAATTTAACTGCATTATTGCTTATGACCTATATGTTAGCTACCACCTACGTAGGTTGCAACTAGCCATGGAGGATGTCCTACACGTATGGGATATCTAAACTATAACAAACAAAACTTAACACAAATGATAGCACAAATGACTAACTGTGTTGTCTCTTTAACAACTCTATTGTCATCACATTTTAACATTAGTTGTATATCTATGACTTTAATCTATTTAAAATGCAAGAATTGTTGGTTAGAATTACCTTTTTTGTTGATTTAATCTTGGTTAATGTTCTTTGTGTGTAGATCTTTGGAAAATATCTATTGTAAAATGCAAGTATAGAACACACAATATAATATGGAGTGTGGCAGGATTAACAGAGTATAGGATTATATGCTTTAAACTGTTTGCCAGTGCACTACAACATGATAAAATATTACAAACAAACAAAAAAGTTGAGAGGTTGGAAATAATTACTCAGTATGGCTTCCAAACAGATTAATATCCGCTGGATTAGGACCGGTTATCAGCCATTCTGAAAAATCATGTATAACATCGTTTTACATACAATTTTCTACGAATATTACGAATTAAAACCAGTTGTGTTAGCCATCTCCTTCGTCCCCTCAGGGTAACACAACTGGATTTAATCTTATAATTTCTCATTTTAATATCTGCAGAAAGCTGTCTATAATACGATACGATAAATAACTATTCTAGCTATAACACATGGGTTTTGATTTAATGAACTTAATTTTAATCGGTTCATTAAGTATATATGATATTGTTAAACGTTCTACAGTGAAACAACCTTATTTTCGCGACCTCACTCTCTTGAAAAACAATGAGTTAGTCACCTGTTTGTAGGTCATTGCTTTTCTTTTTCTCTCACAAATAAGATTTCACATAAATAATTAATTAAACAAACCCATCAGCAAAGTCTAAACATACATTTAATCATAATGAAGTAATTAAGTAAACTATTTCAAATGTTTTTTAGTCAACATTATCTTTGCCTAATCCGAATAAAGCGCTCCTATGAATGGTATCATCCTATATTTATATAAGATGTAAAAAGGCATGATAATTGGACCATTTAGAAGCAATGCAATGCCTTATCTACAAATGATATGATATTGTCCCTTGCAACTCTAGTTGACTTTTAGTATAGACATGTATTAATTCTTAAGAATTGAGCATTTAATCATTGACCCAGATAAAATGTTTATTTTTAGAAGCTTGCAATTTATTAAAAATTTTGCACGGTGTGAAAATAATTTAGAATAGAAAAATTATTGTAAATATTATGATATTGTTTTCTTTGCTAATCTTATAGAGTTTCCTACTGAATATTTTGTCAAAATTATAATGAACATGAAAAAATTGAGCGATTAATTAGCAAAATATGTGCTATCTCCTAAGCTAGGGGGTACCTGGCAGCACCAAATAAACATTATTATTATTATTATTAAAATTCAAAAAAACAAAGTTTTAATATAGACATTTTCCATTCAGATTATTAATAAAATTCGAAAACCCACAAATGATACATTATTGTCTTTTTCAAAAATATTTTTAATATTGACATACTGTCTTGAGTTTTGCACAATTAGCTGCTTGTCCTGGAACCAATCAAAGGCCTTTTTAAATATTCAAGTAACATATTTTTAGCTTAAATAAGCGATTAAATAGCGTGTCTAAAAATAATCGGATCATGGAAAGAAAACAAAGTCATTCCTAATTAGAACAGAAGTCACTGGAAATTAGTCTAAGGAAGGCTACTTATGTCCTTCATCTAACAAAATCTAACTTAAGGAGGTGACTTATGTCCTTTGTCTAACAAATTCTTACATTAGGAAGACTCCTTATGTCCTTCATCTTGCAAAACTTAGCTTTTCTGTCCTTCACATAGCAAAACCTCACAAAACATAGCATTTCTGTCCTTCACATAGCAAATTCTTGCAAAACATAGCAAATTCTTGCAAAACATAGCAAATTCTTGCAAAACATAGCAAATTCTTGCAAAACATAGCAAATTCTTGCAAAACATAGCAAATTCTTGCAAAACATAGCAAATTCTTGCAAAACATAGCTAATAAACTATTTCATGCAAGATTTTGCTATGTGAAGGACCAAAAAGCTAGGTTTTGTGTGGTGAAGGGAGGCTACTTATGTCCTCCATCTTGCAAAATTTTTTTTAAGGGAGACAAGTTATGTCCTTCGTCTAACAAATTCTAGGAAGCTACTTATGTCCTTCCTAGGAAGGTGACTTCTATCCTAATTAAGGAATGACTTTGTTTTCTTTCCATGATCCAAATAATCAATCTAATTTAAATCATCTATTGCACAATATCACATGTGTGTGTGGATGGGTGTGTGTCAGTGTGGGTGAGTATGCATCTTGAAATCTTTTGTCTTTGGATTATAACCAAGAAAAGAAAGAAGAGGGATGTACAGGACTCTGGGAGGTGGGAGGGAGGTTCTAATGGTTGAATAAATCAGCGCATAAGAGGCCTAATTGTGTAATTATTCTCACAGAACTGCCACTTCAGCCACGGGCGTAACACGAGTATTATTTTTGGTGTGCGTGAGGCGTTTTAGCAGATCAAAGAGATATTTAAACTTTATTGACTTTATTGTATTTAAAAAGGTTTGTTTTAAATACTACATGCTACACATGTTTTTCAGTATGGCTGAGAAAAGGTTGTACTTCAGAGTATGTGAATCAGTTTCGAAGCAATATTTGAAATATAATCATTTTTTTCACTGTATGGAAGAAAGAAATAGGTAGAAACATTGGTTGGGTCACTATCGCTACTACACCCCATGTTGACGCCCATGTAAGTTATGTCAGGCTTTAATACCAAACTTGGTTATCCCCCTCTTCAATTTACATTTTTATACAATTATATAGATATTATCATTTTTATAATACAAGAAGGTGCTACAATGGATATGTTACGTGGATATTATGACAGGGGAAATTTTTTCGTAATTACAGGTTTTTACTTTAGTCCTAATTTATTGTTCAGTACTTTCCTCCAATAGGAGGGGAGGTGATTGAGTAAAAGGGTTAAATGGGAAATATCGTTATAATAGCCAGCTAGAAGAACTATTTTATTAGAGTAGGCGAAACTATGGTGCAAAAGACAAGTAATTACTGCTTGGTGCAACAGACAAGGTCTCAAGCAAAACAAAGCATGTCTATTATAAGACGAAATAAAAAAAATTCTCATTGTCAGTCACAAAACTGCCTGACTGCTTATGTTGCTTTATGATTAATGCATATCATTTGTTTTGAAAACTATCAAAGAGCAGAATGAGTAACTTTACAAAGAGTCTCATCAATCAGCCATGTGACGTCATAAAAATGAGGGAGATGAGAGGAGAAGTGGGAAAGAAAACCCCTAAAAAGTTATGGATAATCCCTCATTTTATGACGTCACATGGCTGATTTTTGAGGCACTTCGTAAAGTTACGCAGAATGATTATACTACTGGACTTAAATGGTGTACAGAAGGTACATAGAACGTATACTTTATAAAATCATAAATCTTCACTCTAATTCAACGAATGTGCCTCAAGCAGTTATTAGTTCTTATCTTTCTAGCGGTCAGGGATATCCTTCGTTACAGACAGACACACCCATACACAGATCCTGTTACTATAATACCAGGGACAAGGGACCAGGAATCTTAAAACAATTATAAGTGAAACTTTCACTACACCCACATCCTTCTGTTCTCCACTTTCCTTTATAGCACAAAAAAATCTAAATTTTCATCAATTTCTAATGAAATTAATTTGCTGAATCACAGCCTTTGTTGTATATGAGGAGTTATAAAGAAGTTGTATCAACTTTTTTTTTATAGCTAGCCGGTCCTTTTAGTAAGTAGAAGATGTAAAATTTTTCATAGAATTCAGATATGCAATCGGTTTTTTTGTAGACCTCTTATTTTTTAAGTAATTTAAGTTTTAAAAAAAAAAAATTAAGTCGATTTTAAGGTACTAAAATGCAACAAAAAAAAGAAAGAAAATGGCCATTATGAACAAAAATAGTTAGATCTTTAATTTGACACCTTACTTTTTCAATTCTGTCAGGTAATTATTGAAAAAATCGATTTTTTTAAACCCACGAGAATAAAAACTTTGAACTCAATTTTATCATTTCACAAGTAAAAAAATATGGGTTCATATATACCTTTAGAATCAGAAAAATATTACGAATCCATTGTAAGCAAAATTGAAAAAAAAGTTTACAATATAGTATATAAACTACAATAAAAGGAATTATATGAAAATATCATATTATATTGTACAGGCAACGTCTTAACTTTTGAATTGAGTATAAAAATGGGAAGGGGGTATAGAGGGGGTAAAGAGGGGGTAAAAAAGGGAAGACGATAGTGTTGCCAGAACAAAAAATACAATTGGCCATTTTTTAATTTTTTAATTTTTTTACTTTTTTTCAATTTTGCTTACAATGGATTCGTAATATTTTTCTGATTCTAAAGGTATATATGAACCCATGTTTTTTATGTCTGTTTGAGAAAATATTTAGGTCTAAAGTTTTTATTAAACCGAGGTTAAAAAAATAGATTTTTTCAATAATTACTCAACAGAATTTTAAAAGTAAAGTGTCAAATTAAAGATCTTACTATTTTTGTTCTTACTGGCCATTTTCTTCTTTTATTTTGTTGCGTTTTAGTACCTTAAAACCGACTTAATTATTTTTTTTAAAAACTTAAATTACTTTAAAAATAAGAGGTCTACAAAAAAACCGATTGCATATCTGAATTCTATGAAAAAATTTACATCTACTACTTACTAAAAGAACCGGCTAGCTATAAAAAAAAAGTTGATACACCTTCTTTGTAAATTAGTTTTGTATAAATATTTGCAATAATTAGTATTTATGTTTAGAGGATTTAGATTAAAGATTCAAATTAAACAAAATTAATAGGACAAATTGCACAGTTTTTTACTAGCGGCTAAGCCCATAGGGGCCTCCGGGGGCACTTAGGCACTTGGGGTGAAAATGAGGAGAGGGGGTGGAGGGGAGTAGATTTTAGATTTTTTTGGAAGGGAGAATTTTATATTTTCTATGGAGAGTTTTTTTCTTCGGAGGGTGGTAATACCCTTTCCATAATATATTCATAAACCTTCTTAGGACCTATAAAAAGCTGTATTGTTAAGTAGAACCATATCTGTTCAACAAGATCCTTCGGTACAGACTCAGACAGACGCAAACATAGACACCCTGTTACTTTTGTACTATAATAAACACCCAAAATTAGGTGAAATGCTTAGTGCTTTATAGAGTAACTTTGATAAAGGATTAAAAGTATTCTATTCTTATTGCACCTTTTTTACTTTTTTCTATAATAATAATTTAGTATGAAAATATTTAGATTGATTTTAATTCTCCTTCAATTTTAATTATCATTATTAGAAATTGTCTTCAATTTGAACATATTCAAAATAAAAAGAATCATATTTTTTTTAATACGTACATGCAAGAAAATTAAATGTTAAAATAAAGAGAATAGACAGGGGGAATAATTTTGGTTATATTTATGCACAGTTTAAGCCATAAAACATAAACATAATTGCTACACTTAGTCTCAGTTCTATAAACTTCAAAAACATTAGTATCACTTTATAATAGCAGTCTAACTAATCATATAAATCTATTGTGATGTGAACGTATTAAATAATTTTAGAAACATTTTTTATTCTTCTTCGTGGGGGGTAAAGATAAATAGAAATGGCCTCAACAAGATAAATTTATTTTATTTGTACAGATAATCTGTTTATTGCAAATTTTATTCAGTAATCTAACTATTTTGCAAATACTTGATTGAAATTATATTTTTAAATGATTTCCTATTTAAATTTAAAAGTTTTTTTGTCTACATTGTTTTTAACTTTTATAAAATGTTTTAGTCTTACAATTGATTTTAGTCGACCGCTGAATCCCCCGTCAGTAATAAACATATTTTTTTAAGACATCCGTTGATTCTGCCAGATAGCAGATAGTACTCAAAATTCTTATTGGAAATTATACTATTCTATACACAAGAATGGATATAAAATATACGAGGATATTATGACTTGAGGGAAATTGTCGTCAATTTAGGTTGCTAACATGGCACTCATGTATTTGTCATTTATTGGTCGCTCATTCAGTAGAAGGGGAGGGGATAAGTGTAACGATTTTTTGGTCCGTTTCGAGTTTCCATGATTAGATTAATGTAACATCCTTGTTATATGTACAAACCTAATAGGTTGGCATCGATAAATATTAATTTGTGTTACTTAGACATTGGCAAAGCATTAAATTGTTGTTGGAAGGAGAAGACATTGGGCTGTTTCTTGCGCTAGTCTCAAAAATTTTACAGTAAAGTTTTCCTATTCGCTTGCTTAAAATTTTTAAAGCTTTTATAGAATTTTGATAGGTTGGTTTATTAAGTTGAGTGACCAAACGTTTCAACAACTAATTTTAATCTACAGAAGGGGTGATTTTAATATAACCAGAAGATCGACAATCACAAATTTTATACTGCATGTTAATTGTAAATATTTATATAACAGGATACAAATATATAACTCGTAAAATTTCCTGTTTTTTCCAACTTTGAAGACATTTATGTTGACATGTTTTGGTAAAATTATTAATATTCATCCTGGGTAAGGATGGATATTCTGTTCAAATATTTTTTAAAGTTTATTTTCGAATTTCTTTAAAAATCTCTTTTTAAAATTGAATCTTCTCTATACTTAGGGCCGGTCAGTCCGAAACAGTTAAATCTTTCCATTAATTTGGACATATTAGAATTGTCCTATCAAACTATGTTTGATGCTTTCTAGAGCAATTATGTACGATTTAGGAAGCGTAGCAACTCCACAACCATTACCAGAAAGTCATTGCGTACATTTAAAGCATGCTGATTTTTAACATTTTTGAAGAAAAAAAATTGTGTATGATAGAATTAATTCATTTGATTTTTGTAACTATGATTTCTAGGGAAAACAGTAAAAGTGTCTGACTATGACGTCAGAAAAAATTAACAACTAACCAATGAGAGGCCGCTATATATTTTATCATTGTGAAAACTGGCTTCTCATTGGTTAATTGTTAATTTTTTCTGACGTCATAGTCAGACACTTTTACTGTGGCCATTTCTAGGACAATAATGTAAAATATCATAGGTCAGACATCTCTATGATTAAATCCTAAAAAACAAAACTTATTAAGTCCAAATATGGTATCTATTTTTTTTGAATTATTGTCACTGTCTTCCTTTTTATTTGATTAAAATATAGTGTTTTTATTTCCAACACAATTAAATGATAAATTAAAGGGAAAATATTTGTACAGTTAAAACCTTTTATATTCATGCATATGTATATAATTTTTTCATAATTGTCATTTCACCAGGGCTCGGCACCCAGGCCTCAGCCGCTCAAAAGCCTCAAATTTAAACCTGCTCATTGGCATAAAAAATGCCAAAAAGATGGATTGCCTGGTTAGGAAATGGTTTAGATATCCAGGTGCATTTTAAAGTTATAACATGACGATCTCACTGAGGCTAACACGCGCATGCCGAGCCCTGCATTTCACTAATACAAAACTGAAGCCATTAATAGACATATGTCACACAAATTTTATTAATGAAATAAATTAAATTTGCGATTCATCATGCATCAAAGCTTTTCTGATGTGATGTGATGTTCTGTCTGTCCTAAATCCGTTATTCCATATTATCTTCGGTTCAGATACAATTTAAACTTGTAAAAGTTGAAACTAATGACCGAAATAAAAATGTTCCATTCATAAAAATAAAATTAATGAATATTTAAATCGAAAAAGATTAATAAATTTTAATTCTTTTAAAGTGAAATAGCAAATTAAACAGTGTAAAATCATTAGAATCAAATAATTTATTGATACCTGCGAACAAGAAAAATGTCCGTAGATTATACGTGGATCTTTTAACCTGTGAAGAATAGTCGTCTATTTAGTTTGCTACCATGGAACAAGATTATTGATTATTTCGCTCATTCAGTAAGAGGGTTTCGGGGGGGGGGGGGGGGGGTCGTTATTTTAGCTCGCTGCAAGTTTCACTTGACAAACTGGTGTAAGATCCAAGTAATAATATATCTATTCAAGAAAATAACGCTTGTCTTTTATGTTTTTATGTAACGAAGGATCTCGCTAACCGCTGAACTGAAAAGATTCTTATATACAATGAGGCTGCTTATAGAACCTGGGATGGTTTTAGACTATCTTATTTTTAAAATGAAGTCTGGGCATGGTTTTAGGCTATTTTTCTACTCTTCCATACCCCTTCGAATAAAGAGATCCTAAATGCTAAGGTCGCAGCTTTTATTCTTATAACAGATGAAGAAATAACCAGGAAGTGGATATATTTATGCACTAGATTGGTGATCAAAAGGGTCAATGTTTTTAATTATCCACGCATTAGAAACTCTTCATACTTAAAAAACAGATCTATAGTATTTTCAAAGACCCTATTGATAACCGTCACGTTCAATGAGATGGGGAGATACAGTTATTTAACCCCTTCCCCCATTTGTGTCAACTAAAATAATGTCAACAACCATAAAATTTAAGATAATATGAAATTAACAAATATAGAGCTCACGATCTTTTAATTCATTTAAAAAGCTTGAACAGGAATTCTATGTTAATATATTATTGTATTGCGTTTGATTCAGAATTCGTATCATGGACGGATTTACAATTTATTGTATGATTAAAGAGTTGGTACGCTTTTATTGTGGTTCAAATTGTCAGGGAGTAAGGGAGGGGACAATGGGCTATTAATTCAATTTAAGAGTTATCGCTGAAAGACTATGAAATCCAGATTAATTCAGAAAATATGAAGGAAATTATAAAGGGAGAGTTAATAAAACTATAAAATAAGAAAAGAGTTTTAAGAAAACAGCATTCATTTGACATAATCATTCTATAATTAATAACTAAAAAATCTCCCTGGAACCCATTCAACCCATAGCCCCATAACCCAAAATTTAATTGGGTTCTTGGAATAGTTATTAAACAAATATCACAATAAAGTTTTTATCTATAAAATTATATTTTCTGGGGAGAAAAAAATTGTAAAAACCAGCCACATCATAACAAATTAAGTTTATTGATACTGGGGTTTCAACCATCTACAACTCTGTTGTAAAAGAAAGACAAGCAGGAGCTTTTCATGTCAAAACATTGTGCCTTTCCATTTTTCACTTTTCTAAGTTTTTTGCACACATTATTGCATTACACTTACAAGTTGTGGGATAAGGAAGTAATACACATATGGATTTTATAAGCAACTGCAATAAAGCATGACAGGTCAAATTTTTGTATTCAATATTTTAATAATAAAGTAAAATAATAGGGGGGGCATGAGCTATATGTAACCCTGTCCCAATTTTGTATTGGGTCTTTGAAATCAGCTATTAGTGTTCGAAATATAATCACAGTCTAGTCCCTACAAAAGAACAGAAAGCAATTTGCTAACAGTCAGTCGAAAATGGTCTCCACCACTTGGGCCAGGAAGTTTGCTGGATTGTACATCTAGTATAAATGTGGTAAAGCTCAATAATTAAGGATAACTAGTGGCAGCAGAGTTTTTTTTGTCCCAATACACTTAGTCTATTTAGTAAACTTACATTGAACATAAAACCAACTCTATTAAGCCCGATACCTCCATAACCTCAAAAGGACATTTACACTAATGCTAGAGACGTAATTTTGTGCGTTTTTGAAGCTTTAATCATTTTAAACAAATTACATTCTAGGTTGTCTCTAGCGAACCTGGAATGTAATATTTCTGATCCGTGAAGAATTAAATACATTTTTAAAAAACGATAGAGCGATAATTTGAGTACCATATAAGAACCTGAATGTTAAATCTAAAATAAAGGCATTTTAAAAAGAAATAATGAAATACAAATATGAAGAGCTTATGCAAAACAATCAACAACACGACAGCTCAGCTTCAAAGAGTTTCTATAGTCATTCCATATATGCAATATCACTCAATAGAAAAAGGATAATTAAACCAAAATTTCACTGTGATACTGAAGTGATAATAGCCATTAAGTCGTTTGCTTACATTTAGAACGTTTTAATGAACTTGCATTAAAAAATTATGATGTTGTAAAGTATTTGAATTTTGTTCCCTTTATTTTGGAGTATTCAGTCACTCAATTTGAAGCAATTCAACCCTTGTTATCAAGAACGAAATGTGACACGCGACTGGGGCCCAACACGAAGCGCATCCCCTCGTCGTCGGGGAGCTTTTGGATTAACACTGGGTTGAATATGGTTCCTTTGCTGATATGTCAGATTCACAGCATTAATAGCAGAATAGGGGAAATGCCTTTTTACATATATAGTTAGGTCTTCCAGCTAAGGTCGTGCAATCAAAGAGTTTATTGTCTGTGGATGTTACCTTACTGTTAGTGATAGAGTGTCTTATACTGCAATTCAAACGCAGAGTATGTTCAAGATGGCTTGGAGAGGACTTGTACCCGGTTCTAAAGTTTTGTTTAATACAAGTTAGAGAAAGCTTTTTTTAATTAAGGGAAGGTTTATTTCAATAAAAATAGATAATTTTCTAACCAAAGTATAATTTTTTTTCTTTTCTCTTCAAGAGAAAATGTTGGAATGTATTAACACTAAAGTTGTGGTTTATTAAAACTTAATACAAGTTTTCAAGGTTGACATATTCCTTTACATGGACAATAAAGTCTAAAAGAATAGAGGAACAAAGATATTAGAATCTACTTATTTAATACTTGCCCTATTTGTCTTCAACACTAAATTCAAGTAAGGTTTGACTAGAATACATCAAAACAAAAACAAAATATTGTAACAACCTCTTGTTTGATATAATTATCTTATACAGTTTCCCATATTTACAAATGTATGTACAACTTTGTTTAGACCTACAAATTAATAATCAGCTTATTAAGTTTGAACACAAATTTGACCTTCCTTCGCTTTTCCAGGGCTTTGCTTTTATTGATGGTATCTAGGTCTTTTATAGGTCTATTATCCATCTCTTTTTTAGGGGTATCCTTTCCCACTTCTCCTTTTTATCCTTCCTTTTTAGAAGTATTTTTATAACAACACACATGCTACTTTCCGCTGTCCCTTTTTAAACTTATCTTGTACATCTAAACTGATACATTTATTGCAAGGACTGCACCAACAACAGGGAGGAGGGATATACTTGAAGTTGACAGTTGACATATTCCTTTGATGAACATGAAAAAAGAGATGGGTAATCTATCTATGGGGAAATGAGGTTTTTGGAACCCCATACCTTTAATAAAGTTTTGAAAATATCAATTGGGTAAGGAGCAGTATATCCAGAAGGAAGTGGATATAAAAATGATGTAGAATTGAAATACATGTTCAAATACACAAGAATATAACCCATTTCAAAAAGGGTTAGATTAGAACGTATGGATATGATTAATTGTTTTGTTGCACTGATTTTTTAATAGAATATCCTAATTGAGGGATAGCCAAACATCATGGTACTCTTTAGCATTGAAAAGTTATTTAACCCAGAATGAATGAAAAAAAACGAAAAGAACTGCAAATAAGAAGTTGAATTTTATTTGCACAAAACCCTAGTCTTTAGAATATACCAGAGATCAAGGATAGGGTAATATACAAATTATTGTTAAGGGAAATACCTTAGTTTGAAATAGGCACTGTGCACAAATAGAACTTACAGACAAATATTAGTTGTTTAAAATGTTTGTTGTCTGCAATAGTTGAGAACCTACTAACTCTTTATTCTAATCGCAAAGTATATATAAAATTCTAAGTTATCATTACTTTTAACACTTAAGCTTGTAGGCTTTTGCACAGACTTATATTTTGTAAAGCATAATAATACTCTTGCAGAATTTATTTAAATGAGGATAAAGGTAAAGTAGCATAAAGATATAGAAATGTTTAATTTATTATGATCAAACAATGTAAAGATGCCCAATAATCAGGTGGAATATCTTCAGGAACCATTATTTCATACAGTATACAAAAAAAATTAATTTTAACAAACTTGTCTCTCTACCTGAGTTATGTGCGAAGCACAGCCATTCTTTTCTATTTGGTCAGGTACAAGATTAAAGTATTGCTTTAGACCCCAATGCTTTAAATATAGACCTATGAGGCATAGAGAAATACTAAATACAGTAAGACCCACAAAAAAGTATTTTTTAGGTTGTACAGCCTATATTTCCTAATATATTAAGCACTTCTATGGAATTCTATTTTTTTTTAATTTGAGCACGTGTCCTAGCCACATTAGTCTTGTTTTTTCAATTCTACTTAAATGTTATTGTGCTTTGTCTTCTGTACTTCTTTTGGCATTTCTTCTTCATCTTTAAAAAAAGAAATTTGATTGATTATATTACATGCAAGATATTAAAATAAGTTTAATATTTTTAGGCAAAGAAATACCTCATAATCAATTATTTATTTTAGAATATAAAATGTACACTAACCCTCTAAACCTTGTATATCTATTGGTCCTCTCATTTATCCCATTTTTAACCTTGATTTACAGGTCCACCTCTTTTTTCTACTCATTGCCTTTTTTCTTCATATATGTAGACATAACAAGTAAGAATAAAGAAAATTTTCAGGGCTCAGCACGGAAGCCTTAAATAAAATTTTTTTTTAAAAAGAGGGACAGCCTCATTTGGATTGTGTAATACATCTAGCTAATTTTTTTAATTGTTAAAGGTTATTTCCCTGAGGCTTACAGGCTGCGGACGCGCCGTTGCCGAGCCATTAACTTTAGATCTTAGAATATTAAAAAAAAATTTACTTAAAATGTTTTTAAAAACAGCATTTTATATGAAAGATGTACGACAGTTATTTAGCCTACGGGAACTTAAGGTTTTTTCCAGTCGGATTTATAGGTTAAATTAACTAAAAAAAACTAAATTTAATATGTTTAGCCCCGACTTTGTTAAATATTTAATGACTTTGTCGAATATTACATTAGTTACATTAAGTTAAAGATCTTTAAATAATTAATATGCAAAAAAGATAATAACTATGGTCCACCTGAAAGGAAAAATTACAAAGCTTTATCCAACAGATCTTTAGAGAATCTGACCTCTGACCAGAAATTGATTACTGCAGCTTTACATAGGTTCTCTTATGGTTCTAGCCAATGTATTATCAGATTTAAGAAGTGGGATGGTCTTAAGCTATTTCATAGCTCCTAGAACCCAAATTCGTTATTTTAGCCAGCTATGAACTTCTCTTTATGAGAGTAAATAAAAATCAAAGGAATATTATATCGATTTTGAATATTGCTTAGTTAATTTTCTACTTCCCTTCATTAACAGAAATGTTAAGTTTATAATTTGTTGGCTTGTTAAAAAGTAATGGAAATTTAACATGCTTTGCAAATTAAGCAGGGTGAACAAATATTATCAATAATTCGTTCAACAATAAACAAAAAATATAAATCTTGCAAATTAGTTTATTTTAAAAAATTGTTTAACCTTTACATTTGATGGAAAGATGATCTATTTTTTTTTATTCGAAGATTGAATTTTCTTTTTCTCATATGTTTTATCCTATAATATAAAGAAGTGAGGGTTTTTTTGTCTGAAGCTAAAGATCTCGGAAGATACTGGAACGAATTGTTTTTTTTTCAGAAAAGCTTTATTCATTTCTTAAGGTGGTTTTATTTAGGCTATTTTCAGACCTACCCCACCCTCTAGGGGCGCAGCCTCTAGTAACTTGAATAGAATGAGAGCTGAGCTGCTGCATCCACAACCACCCTCATCTGCGCTGATTAGAGAAGTCTCCAAACCATCCCCGTGGCTTTCCCAGCCATCAGTCTCTCGGCTGACAGGCAACAGCCAACAAATTTATAATTCTGACCCTCTAAGCCTCACGAGGCTACGCCTTAATCTGCCTCAGCCATTTGAACATGCGGCTTCTGCATATAATTCTAGTAACACTTTGATCGTTAATTAAAGTTGTCTATCATTGTTTTTACCAATTATTTGTTTTGAATCCTACATTTATTATTGATATCAAATTTTCTTTGCATATTTTCGATAGCATATTTAAAGTCTTTGATAATTAAAATTATGTTACTGATATAGATATCATAAAATCCATCTTTTTATGGAAAAATCATGTAAATCATGTGCAATTACAAGAAAGTACACAGTATTACCGCAACCTAAAAACTAGGTATGATTATATAATAAATAGAAAAAGGTGTAGATAGTTTCAGGCATGTAGAAAAAGTCATATATATCATAATTCATCTAATTAATGAATATAAGAATATTTATATACAATTTGATACAGTTTAAATACAATAATTGATGATTTGAAATATGTTAAAAAATGTAATATTTCAACAACAGTTACAACTCTGTCTGTATAATTGAATTTGTCTATCCACATCAACAACATAATAGTTAAGTTAATGTATAAGTATAGATAAATAACCCAGACAACTACCTGGTTCCTGTAGTGGGGATATTTTATATCAACTTGGCTATGTTGATATTTCCGACCATATTGGCTGATATTCAAAGACACAGCTGAAAGACGATACAGGGCCCCCAGCCCATAACCATACAATTATATAACCATTCTTCCTGAGATAGTTTTGTGGTCTGTGTGTGTGTTTGATGTGTGGGTGTGTGTGTTTGTGTGTATTGGTTTTCCATATAGGTAATAATTTTTCAATGCGGGCTAAGCCGTGAACTTACACAGATTATTTATACAAAGTTGGTAAAATAATATTATATATACCCTGGCTGTGGCTCTTTTCTCCATTGAGGAGCATAAGTTCTCCATTCATTTCTGTACCTAGCAGTCTCATGTACGTCCTATCAGGTTAGGTTTTCCGGTCAAAGGTCTGTCTAGGGATCCTGTTACCATGAATCCTAGAACAAGGCCTAGCCAGGTTAAACGTTTGTATTTGAATCTTGGAATTTGGTTGACTGAATTAATAGAATGAACAAATAAAAGTTTGCCTAAATTAATTTAAATTTTGATAAAACTATTATAACCTTCTTTTTTAATTATCTGTATTTACAATATTCTTTTATTCTTCGATTTAATATAGCTTTTATTTTAATTGTCATCACTTACTATCCATATTATCCTATTATTAAAAATAAAAAGATTTTTTTCTGAAACTCTAAGTCTCAATAACTACTGAACTTATTGAGCTTCTCAAAGCTCCTGTAATGGTTTAGGTCTTGTGCTGGTTTTAGGCTATTTTTCTAGCCCCTCTCATTGAATGCAAAGCCCCTACAGGCTATGTGCGTATACGCTAGAATATATATTTGATAATAAAGTGTTCACTTTATTTTCCTAACCTTAGAGTATAACTATATACTCCTTGGAGCTTCAATCTAATAAAGTTTTTACTTTACTAGTCTACTCTTATTTTCACTTCTTCAGAAATACAAAATTAATTTTCAAGGATAAAATTCATAATTCCTGGGTAGCTAAAGAAAAAAAGAATCATGGATGTTGCACCATATATTCGCATATTCTGATAAAATGGTCCTTCCAGCTGGCTAAAGTACGACACCAACCATACACCCTTCTTACCCCCTTTCACCCCATAATCGATATATTATTACTTGAATGTTACATAATATTTTGGAGAATTCCGATAAACTAATAATTGCAGCTGGCTAAAATAACGGTACCCCCCATCCACCTCCATTACTTTATTTCCTCTCCTCCTACTATACTGAACAAATTGACCGATAAATGAGGTTCATATAGGTATAGCAAAATGTTCCCTGTCAATTTATCAACGCATATCTTATATCCATTTCGGAAATATTAAAATATGACTGTGCCAGACTCAATTTAAAACAAACTCATTATCGACTTCCAAACCGCTAATTGATCAATGATCAGTAAATGGGTCGTTGGCTACAATTTCAAATATGCATTAATAAATAGGGATCTAGAGGGATAAGACAATGACCTATAAATTAATGTATATATATTATTATACACGAAAAGGGAGGGGGGATTGAGATTATAGCCCACTACAAGTTTCACTTTATTAAAGTAGATGGTAATCTGGTGCAAGATCCAAGTAATAATAGATCCATAGTGTGAACATCAAATTCTGGAAGAAAGAGTCAATTTAACTTTTAATATTCAGGAAAATTGTTTCGGGGCAAACAGGGGTAAGGTTTCTGTTCAAAAATTTAGAACAATGTAAAACAAATCCTAAATTAACATTTTAATGTGCAAATTCAAACATACTTTCAGAGCTTATAAATGTTTGGGTAAAGTCCCTTTCGTGGCAAAGTTTATGGCGTAGTTTAAGGGTTAGACAATTGACCCCTCAGAGCTGGGCCCTTTAAGAAACGATCCTTGAGGGGCGTTGCCACGAAAGGGACTATACCCAATTGTTTTCTTGTATTAATTTGAATATTAAGTGTATGAGCTAATAATGCATGTTATTTGTATTTTATCTTTTCGTATATCTAATTAAGGCGTTATCCTCTTAGAAATTTTTTTTTCAATTTTTTTCAATTTTGTACCCCCCCCCCCCCCCCCCCCCCCCGACTACCGACGAACAACTATTTTAGGTTAGGTTAGGTTTTAGGCCAGGGAGCCGAGCGCTGCGGCTAGGCAGGCAAGGGGGCCGAGCGCTGCGGCTAGGCAGGCAAGGGGGCCGAGCGCTGCGGCTAGGCAGGCTAGGGAGCCGAGCGCTGCGGCCAGAGTTCATAGTTCGCTGTCGGGGGGGGGGGGGGGGGGGGGGTACTCAAATTTTCAATATTGAAATAAAAAATATCTAAGAGGATATTACCCTAATTAATTGACTCAAAATGAACCTCTGTTCTAATCAGAGCTCGGCAGCTGCACGTCAGTCGCCTTTACTCCTCAGAAATAATTGTAAACTTTAAAAATCAGTTAGAAGTCTAAACCTGACCCAAATATGGTAATCCTTGTAATCATAAAAAATATCAAAGTATCCAAACGGGTTTAAATTTGAGGCTTAATCTCAGCTGACACCCCACTGCCGTACCCTAGTCTCAGCTGACACCCCACTGCCGAGCCCTAGTTTTAATTATTTATTCTCAAAAATTTCTATACTCAAATAATTTAAATATACTCTTTCATTTCATATATTTTCAGATTAGACATCTCTGATTCTTTTTACATTGAGGAAAATAGTTTGGTGTTGAAAAAAAGATGTTCTAAGATTATGTTAAGATTAAAGTGTTGAAAAAACTGCATTTCTAACATCTTAAACGATAACACAGATAAGAAAATGTATTTTTATGGAGAGAAATTCTTGCATATGTTTATAAACTTTTTTTTTTAATTATATGATTGTCTAGTTTCTATGTCTATTGTTCCACTAAATAAATAAATATATTGACAGGGTAAAATTAGTCGTCAATTGATCTTGTTATTATTGACCTCATTTATTGGTCAGTTCGATCAACTAGATGGAATGGGTGGCTAAAGGGGTTGAATGGGATATTTTATTATTTTAGCCCGCTGCGAGTACTGTTTTTTGGAATTGAAGTAAATGAAAACTTCAAAGTAAAAATAAGCATGTTTACATCAGGGAGTAAGGGAGGGGACAATGGATTTAATATTCAATTTTTAGGAGTCCCAGACTTTGGTACTGGCTTAAAGGGAATGTGCAAGAATTTAGCAGTTTCTGACTGACTTTGGGTACTAGCACACAAAATGCCGCTAACTCGTTTGTTAGTTTTGAATTTTGCAGACAAGTAAAAAATAAACTTAATTTGTTATGATGTGGCTGGTTTTAACAATTTTTTTTCTCTCCAGAAAATATCATTTCATAGATAAAAACTGTATTGTGATATTTGTTTAATAAACAATCTAAGAATCCAATTAAATTTTGGGTTATCGGGCTATGGGTTGAATGGGTTCCAGGGAGATTTTCCTGTGCTGTTAATATAATATTCAAATGAATGTTTTTTTCTTGGAACTTTCTTCTTATTTTGTAGTTTTCTGTATTGTATTAAATCTCCATCTACAATTTCCTCCATATTTTCTGGATTAATCTGGATTTCAAGGTCTTTCAGCTAATACTCTTGAATTGAATTAATTGTCCATTGTCCCCTCTCTTACTCCTTGAGTTCACATACATTTTGTATCTTTAAATTAATATTCTGCTTATTAAGTGTTCATTTTCGTTTGTTCTATTGTTTGATTTCAGAGCTTCGCTTTTATGGATGTTGTCATCCATGTTTCAATTGTTTTTTGACTATTAATTTATAATTAAATGAATGACTAAGTGCATGCTGTTTCTATATATTCAATAGAAAAACAAACAATTAAAAAAGACTATAATCATTAAAAGGGAAGCTTTTCTATTTTCAATTTTGTATCGCGATTTCTGTAACAGTATGTATACTTTTGAAAACGTAACAACTCTTTAATCATTACCAGAAAGTCTGTATATACATTTAAAACATGCTCATTTTGTAATGATGATTCCAAGTACAACAAGGTACATTATTATATGTATCACACCTCTCTAATTAAATCCAACTGTAAGTATGTCCTAAAATATACATAAAAATATAAGAAATTTTGCATTATTCATATTTATTTACAATTTTGTTTACAATTACAAATTATACGTTAAAAAGTTCTAACACCCCGCAAATGTTGGTGTTTGTTTTTCCTTCTGTCTGATTTTATTACTTCGCTTTTATGGATACTTGTCATCCTTGTCTGTATATATTGAAGTAAAAATTATTGGGTTTTTATTAAAAAAGATTGACGGGGATATCCTTGAAAATCAACGAAGCCCTTCTATAATTCGTATCGGTCCTTCTTTCAGTACGTCAGTAACGGATAGCTTTTATAGTTATTTCGGGCATATTAGAATTTTCCTATTAATTTAAAAATTTGCATGATGATTTATGTAATATTTAAGCACAATATATAAAGCGTAGCAACTACATATATGATCAACAATAGCAGCAAAACTGTAGAAAACGATAATATTAACATTTGGTTAGTTTATGAACCTATAATGTCGACAGAACTGATTCAAAATAAAATCAGTTTTTTGATTTGTTAATTATTACAGCATTACAGACAGATAGTGAGCTATCTGCTTCAAGGATAGCTTCGCTAAAAAAAACTAGTAATCTTTGAACCCGGTATTAGTGTCGGACTGATTATGACGTAACAAAAAAAATTAGCCAATGAGAGGACATTATTGACCAATGGTAAAATTCATAGTAGCCTCTTATTGGCTATTTTTTTTGTTACGTCATAATCAGTCCGACACTAATATCGGGTTCGTAATCTTTGTTACTAATGGATATTTTTTTTACTTGGATGTTACACCATATTCTCATGTTCTCTAATAAATTGAAACTCACAGTGGACTAAAATAATGATACCCAACATCCACTTCCTTTACCACATCCCTGAATCCACATACTGAATGAACAAACTGACCAATAGATGGGTTCAATGTTAGCAACCTAAATTGAAGACAATTTTTCCACAGTAATAATATCCACGTATAACCTATATCCATTACTACGTCCCTGTCTGTATGTCGGACATTACTAAATTTCACTAGATAAAAGAGGATTTATACCATTATAAATCTAAAGAATTGTTCCTGAAAACTTTTTTCTTACAGTTACCATTACAGCACTGATATATGTAAAAAAAAATGTTGTAGTCTTCTGTGATTATTCATTTTTAAAAAGGACAGAACCATCCTGTAAGGGCTGTGGTCAGCTTAGGAAACTATTTATCATTCCTCCAAAAAGAATATCATATTAATAACATTATGAGGTTACTACTTATCTTTTTACTCTTTAAAGGAAAAAAATGGATAAGGAATATACGTGAATATTATGACAGGGGAAGAAATTGTCGTCAATTTAGCTTGTTAACATGGACCTCATATATTGGTCAGTTCATTCATCCAGAATTAGTGGAGGATATGGGGTTAGGGGAATTGATGGGGAGGGGGGGGGGGGTATCGTTATTCTTGCCATCTGAGAGTATCACTTTTATATAAACTATTGCAACTTCCAAGTAATGATATATTGATAAGGAAAAAATGTAAATGAAATCAAACGCGTTTTTTAAGTTAAAACTACACAAATTAAAAGAGACATGCTAGTTTTAATTAAAAGATAAGACAATGGTTAATAAATTGATAAACAATTCCAATAGATTTAATAGCAGCAGAGAAAATCACGTTTCCACCATTTCGGACGGACGAGGGATGGACAGACGACGGGCATACGGATGGTCAGGCGGACGGACATGCGGATGAACAAACGGATGGACGGACAGATGGACAATCGGAAATTTGGAATTACAGAGTAGCTTCGCGGCTAAAGAAAAATAATTGAATAATCAACATATCAAGAAGTTTAAAGAACAATTACGTAAAAAAAATATATTCCAAAATAAGTTTGGATGCTTAATTTTGAAGTACTTACAAATGACTTGATTGTAGGTACCAAAAAAAAAGTACAAAACTGTAAATCCTAATGCTTATAATCTCATGCATTTATGTAGGTATGTACATTTTCTACAATCTAGATATTAAAAACTAGATTTTAATACCATGTAACCCACAAATCATGTTATAATTCTTATTCTGAATAATATGAAAAACAAGGATGACAACATCAACAAAAGCGAAGCTCTAAAATTTAGAAGGAAGGGCAAATGAACTATTTTACCTATTGTAGAAATAGAGAACATTATTTTGTATGTCTAAACAAAATTATAAAAGGGAGTACTTTCATTTTTAGGATTTTATTAAAAAGATGCCTTGCTAATAATATTGTACCTATTGTTATAGGAAACATAATGCAAAGTTTGAAACCGATAGGACACTTGTATCATGTATAATGTATATATTAACGAAGAAAGCCAATCATTACGGACGGTTGGACTGACTGACCGACCCTTATCATAGAAAAGCTTCGTTTTTAATAAGAAAAATGGTCTTACTTGTCCTTCAGCAAAATGCCTAAGGTTTTCTTAACAAGGCTTAAAATATCAATGAAAGCAATACCAACAAATCAAAAATGCAGACAACAGAAAAATTTTAATTTGAATAGAATATTGTTTAAGTTATGAACAAATATATAGTTGTTTAGCGTCACATTGAGTTTGCTGTTAATTATCCCAGGAATCGCATTTTATAATAAAATATGATCATATCATATTAATCTTTGGTAAAAATCTCAACATATTTATAATATGGATTAAGTTCTTTTTTGTTATAATTATAGAGTGGCTACACCTTTAAGATTATTTCTTTTTTTGTTTATTAGAATCCAAAAAGAGGAACCTTATCGGTTTAGCAGTTAGCGTGATCTATTGATACAGACAGAGACACACACACACACTGATCCTGTTACTTTTACATAAAGATATATTTGACTGATTTGTTCACTTTTCTTTTATGGATTTTCTCATCTCAGCAACATGAATTACATAAGGTTACAAAGTTCACTAACCTAATTTTAATATATCTAGATGTTCTATCTCAACCCAAAATTCGTCTAAATTAAAAAGGGCTTTAATAGCAGACAAACACCTTTATTTTTTTTTGCATTCTAGTTATGCGAAGTTTTTCGGGGATACACTTCCTAGAAAGCTAACTTTATATTTAAGGAATTCAACCAGCTAACTTATTATAGTTTTTGTCATGTGCTTTACGCTATACTAGAAAATAAATTTTTACACATTATAAATTCCCCCAATAAAAGCTCAGCTGAAGAAATGTGACTATTTATGCGAACGAAATGAAAATATAAAGCCCTTTCATACTAAAATCAGTTTTCAACCAATAATTTCTGAAATGCACCTGCTCTATTCTTCTATTGGATGATTTATAGAGTATGTTTCTAGATTATCTCTTATGTCTCTTACCTTTACATTCACCCATGATAAAATTCTGAAAATTCTATACAGGGTGAAAATTGGAACAAGTTTCTAGAATAAAAAAAACTTTCCGCTTTTGTAAACTTTCAGAATTTACACGGAATCTGAAACGTATGTAAAGTTAAATTTTACATGTTAGAGGTATGTTTTTCTTTAGTCTGTCTGTCTGTAAACTAATAAAATTATACCTATTAATCCTCGTAAGGTTTTATGCTATTTAATTCCACAGCCTTAAATATAAAAGTGATATAATAGAAAAATATTTGACTTGTGTTATAAATGTTACTAGATCCCATATGAATGGGTTGAAATTTTTATTAATTTAGTCTAAATATATCATTCGGTGATTCTATTATGCTCTGAATAACAAACATCTTGGTGAAAACGTTTTATCTATTATTGAAGAAAAAAGGCTTTTTATTTGAAAATTTTCTAACCAATCACATCTACACTATAAATCCCTTACACCGACGGCGGTTAGTCGGTACTAATCTGATTTCTTTGATATTTGTTTAGTTGTTGTCAATAACAGACTCAAAATATTTTGCTAAAACCTTATTATTATTATTTATATTATTATGCATAAAAACCTATTTTGTAACTTTACTGAAAAGTCCTTGAAATCCCCCGGAGCAGATTTCATTAAATACCAGAATCAATTAAATTAATGACAACTATAAAAAGTTGGGACGCTGCTATAAGCATCAAAGACAGAGCTCTTTACTAAAGAATAAACTATTTTAATAAGGAAACGTAATTTTTTTTTTAGGCTTGTTAGGAAGGCCTCTGGTAAAAGATCTCGTATGGTTAGTGACCTCTAATAAGGGTTGGAGGGATGCCTTGGCCAGTAGGTAGTCGCAACTCTGTACCATGCAAAGTTAGGACAAAAATTAATAATTCAACAATTAATCTAACTAATTTAATTTTGCTTTAAACATTAACTTTTTTTTCTTTTATCTCGTGTTTTATATTTATTACAGAATCAATGTTTTACTTTTTTTGGCAGGTATTGTCAATAAATCCTATATTTTGAACTATAAGTATCAGATTCATGCAACAATAATCCATATGAAGACCATATAAGCAACCTAAATTGACGAGAAATATTTCTTTGTCAATATATCCACATATATCCTATATCCATTGTAACAATACATAAACTTTATTCCACAAGAAGCTAAAAGCATACTCCAGCTGATTTTAGAGTAGTCAAGTAATGCAATATAACAAACTTATTTATCGGTAATATTTTGTTTATTAAATAAATCATGCTTCGCATTCATAAGATATCTTTTAAAATTTTTACAAAGGTTTAAATTTTAAAAAAATTGTGTTGCTTTAGTCATTTATCACTCCAATTTTTTTTTTGGGGGGGGGGAGGAGGGGGTAGAATTTTGTTAAATCAAGTCTTTAAATCTGTGTTACTTTTTACTAGTTGTCACATGAAATTTTCCAGTGATCATAAAGTAGATGAGAATATTACTGGCGAAAAAAAATGTAAAAGTAATGTGACCAAATTAATTTGATAGAATTTCCCAATAATTTTATACTATCCTTCTCATAAAAAAATATTGATATCTTGTTGTGTTACTCTCAGACAAAAGTATCCTTATCAACAGAAAACATTAGTTATATAAATCTATCTTTACAAATATTAAAGGGACTGTGAACGTAAATTTTTCTCATCTTAATATCAAATCTTAACATTATCTCATTCATAATATCTCACAGATAGAGCAAAACGCGCTTTTGTTTGCTTAAAAAACGGCTTTTTCCGACGATTTTTATAAGGTAAAGGGAAAGGAAGAAATTTTCCGTATTATATAAAATGTGCATTAAATTGTTTTTTTCTCCCATTATAGCTAAAATTAAACTTTTTCACATAGTTCTTGACTTTTCCTAACGGTTAAGCTGGCTTTTAACATAATCCTTGCTTTAAACCAATGTATAGTTACTTAGAAATTGATAAAATAAGCAATATTTTTTATTGAAAACCAAATACAATAACAAAGCTAGAACAGGTTATTTTATTAGTATCCAATTAACTTTAGATGGCCTACTCTCGCCCACCTTTAATTACAAATTTGTAAATAATAAAGACGCAATATTTCTTTATAAACAGTTTGATAAAAGTGTAAACTAATTATTGAAAGTGGGTTATTTATTGTCCAACACAATAAAAAAGGATATTATTATTTTAAATAACCTATGAGATTCAACCCTTTGTAGACAGTGAGGTATTTTTTTGTCAATAATACGAATTTAAAATAGGTCTTTATTACCTAATTACTAAGTTATAAAAAATCTAATTGGCAATTTTATATCTAAAATAAATCTTTAACAGTAAGTAAATTGTTTCAACTATATATGACAAGTTAAATATCCCTACAAACATTATAAGAAACAAAAACATTCAGATTTTCCCTGTTTTTTCCCTTTTCCCTCCCAAAATACCATAAAATCAAGGCATTATTCCTGGATATTTTTGTTAATAGGACGTTTTTGGTTGATCAGTGTAGTGAAATGTGATTAGAAAATGTTAAGATTTGATAATCAGATGAGAAATATTTACGTTCACACTCCCTTTAATTGTAAAAATGGCAGACACAAACTTTTAGATCAACTAAAAGGAACTTTTATCTATTGATATTTTTATACAGAATTAATGCACTTTCATTTCTTTAATGTATTTCAATCTAAGGATGGAGTGAACTATGAAATATAAATATATACAGTACTCTTGGTTTGTTTTAACTAGGTTTGTATTCGTTGGTTAAAAAAAATTATTGGGTAAGAATGAATTTTAATTGGGTTGTAGAAGTAAGAGAGTCTAAACTTTTCTACCAATAGTTTTTATCTACACAGGGGTAATTTTGTTTAAGTTTTAGGGCAATGTTAATTTATTATTAGTTGTCCCATTCCTTAAGAGCCCTGCTCAAAGTGTTCTATTTAAAGCTTGCTTGTGTATTAATCTTCTTTTTTAGCTTAATTATTTTTAGAAGTTATAAAACTATTTTAATCAAATAATTTTATTCTATCACCAAAACATACATTAAAAATTTGCCAAAACTTTACTTAAAATTGTTTTAGAGCGCATTTTAAACATCTATTTCCTACAAGTTCCAGCAGAGAGAAAGATTAATTATATTAAGGATGAATAAACTTTTAAATTTTTTGTTTTATGTTAGTTAATCACCTTTTAAAAACGCTCCTTGCCTTAAAAAAATATAAAATGCATTACAGTAAACTGCAGCCGCGCCTCAGCCGCGCATAAGCCTCAGTTTAAAACCCGCTTGTGAGCAAAAATAGAAAATTCAAAAATAAGGATTGTCTGCTAAAGAACAGGTCTAAACATCCAGCTGAATTTTAGTGTGGTAAAATGACGATTTCACTGAGGCTTACACGCGGCTGCCGATCCCTGAAAAAAATCCTATTATTGACTGTTTTCTAAATAAAAAAGAAGAAATAAAAAGATATCAAATCAAACCCTGTTTTGTAAGACGGTTCTTTCGGCCTTTCGTGGCCAAAAAAACTGAAATGAATCTTATGATTTTTCATTTTATCGATCCACAGAAAGTTTGGGAATAGTCCTTTTCGTGACATCGCTTCTTATGGGGCGATTTGTCGTATTTTTAAAATGGCTTTTTTAGGTTACTTTAGGTTTGGTTAGGTTATATTGGGTTAGGTGATTGCCTCACAGAGTTAGGTAATTGGCCCCGCAGAGTTAGAGCCCCTAGAAATAGGAGAAAATCTACTGTCATAAATACGACAAATCGCCCTATAAGAAGCGATGTCACGAAAGGGACTATACCCGAAAGTTTTCTATAATACGATGCGATAAATATTAGTTTAACAATTAGGAATTTGAAATATAAAAAAAAAGTATATAGTTAATCAAATATACATCCCTCTATCTCCAGCATGGTGTCATTTTGAAATTTCATTAGGCTTACAAATTACACCAGCTAATGAGCTTTCTTTAAATCAGGCATACAGAGATAAGTAATATCACATCAATATTACACATCAAAAATGTATGTTGGAACAGCAAAAATCGTTTGAATCATTGCAGTATCAGGACCCCTTTGACGAAAAATAAGTGGTTTAAACTTTACTGAACCCCTAAAAATTACTTGTGTATATCCATATAGGTAAAATTAAGTAAGAGTTTAAGTAGATGTGGTCAGGTGAATAAGATAAGTGTAGGCATAACCTAAGTTATATACATAATAATATATTTTTGGTTAATTTTTATAAATATTTTATCTACAGATTATTAACTAAATTGTTCTTTTTTACAAGAAAAGTAAGCAAATAAAAAGCCAAAGAATTTCAAAATATTCTAATATTTTTATTTAAATTTCAAATTTGTAAGACTGTGAGTTTTTAGGAAATTTTAGGAAAACAAGGTGTACTTTTAAATAGGAATTATAAATAGAAAAATAACTTGATAAAAGTTAAACTTTAATCTTTGTGCGGTAAATATTTTTTGAATTGGTAAATTTTATCTTTTTTTAGATTATAAGTTCAGTTTTTCACCAATTATTTATTCATGATTTTTTTATAAAAAAAAGAATAGTCTATAATGTGTATGCCAACAGTCTAGCTGTAAAAAATATGTGCAAATAGTGTGAAAACCTTAGCTATTCTTCTAATTTAAGAATACATTTGTGTAACACTAAGATTCAAACCTAAGTTTGCCTGTGACTTTACTGGAATAGTTTGAAAAGAATGATTCTCAGTCCTTGGTCTCTCCTATATATGTAGAAAATATTTTAGAGTAAATTAAAAATATTTCTCATTCCCTCTTTTGTATTCTAAGGATCTTTCTCAACAATCTAAAAATAACAACAAGAAAACTTAAGAGATCCTATTCTACTATTTGTTCTATCCACATGGCCTTAAAGATAAAAAGTTATAAGATCTTTTTAAATTCTGATATTTTCGTTAAATTCAATCTGAAATTATATTTCAATCTGAAACTGTTGGTATATTTTATATTTTTGAAAATTGAAACCTAAAAACTGCAGAGTAATTTTTGTTATTACATTAATTTCAATTTAATCAGAAAGCCCTAAAAATGTCTCAAGTCAAAAAAATTTCCAGAAAGTTTTGATATGAAATTTATAAAAATAGAAACCCATAAGTTTTGGTAAAAGAAATCTTAGCAGATATGAAAAGAAAAGCTCTTGAAATAAACTTTATTAAATAGTTTATAGAATAAGCAGGGATAAAAGCTTAAGTAAAGAAATATGGATAAAAGCTTGAGAAAAGTTCCAGTGGGTGTTCCAGTATCATATTCCATTACAAGCGGATTTTGCTCTGGCTTCTCTAGATGATCATTTGAAATTGAAAGATAATCATACACCAACAAAATAATCAACTAGGTAAAACAGTTTAAAATGTGTAACAAAAAAGTTTTGGTGGAATTTGATGTACCCTTACATACAACTGATCTGTACTTGCCCTTGACTTTGTAAAAAAATTTCATACAGTTTAGCTGATAAATAATTATATTGTAATGTCGACAATATGTCAGCCCTGATCATTTACACCATACAGTTAATATAGTAAATGTATAACATATAGATTAAAGTGGTGGGGACCTTTTTTGTTAGCTAGCAAATCGCTTTCTGCTCTTTTGTAGCGTCTTGGCTGTGCTATCATATTCGACGCTAATGACTGATATTCAAAGACCCGATTGTAAGGCACATGGGTAGAGCTCTTGCCCCGTCTATTATTTTACTATAATGTTAATAAAATAAACTAATTCCATAAAAGTTCTTACATACTTTTCCCTACAAGCCTGATTACAAGAAGCCTTAAATCTCTGAGAGTTAGCACAAAAAAACCTTGATAAAAACTGATCCTGAAAATCATTTTTGTGGGGTTTATACAGCTCAAGTTATTTTAGCAAATATTGATCAAGGGTGATGAAGGCTTAGTCTAATCATGTGTCCGTAGCGGTGAGCTCTTTTAATTTTGACATATTTTTATTTTCCTATTGTTTTAAACTTTGTATGAGTATTCCTATATCTTTAAGAAACGATTTCGAAAAAGTAGAAAATCTTTAATCATACCTAGAAAGTCCGTACGTCCATTTAAAACAATTTTGCAACAAATGGATGTACCGTTTTCTTTAGACTTAAAACAAGGATGACAATATCCATAAGTAGCAAATCTCAAAATTGATTACAGAATTCCGGAAAAATTTTAATATATAGCAGTGTCTTAAAATAAACATGAAACTTAATAAAATAGGGAAATCTAGAAACCTTTAAAATCACGCAACTTTTAAAACTTAAAAAATAGCACCGCAATTAATAGACTAATCTTAATGAAACTTAATGGAAAAATGTAGAAAATAAGCAAATTCAATCCCTGATAATTTCAGCCGTCAATCCTGAAAAAGAATAGAGAAAATCACAAAAACCTAAAAATCTAGGAATCAATCTAACACCCCAATTTATATACAAATCTTAATAAAACTTCGTGAAAATATGTAGAATGTAAAATTGATTATGAAAATTATGAAAACATAAAAATCTAGGAATCGATCTAGCACCCCAAATAACAGACAGATGGACAAAACAATGTATATATTAGATGGGCATATATAATGGGAATCTTCACTAAAAAGTTCAGCTGTCTATCTTTTATAGGAGCTAAGAAAAGCACATTTCCTCCAAAATATTTCTTACGGACATAAGGACAGACGGACATTTCAAAAAATAGAGTAGCTACGCTACTAAAAAATTATATTATTATTATAAACAGCATTATATAAAAGAAATTAAAAAGTACTGTTAGTTTTAATCTGGATTATAATATTATTGAAAGTTTTTATATCTAGGTGTGCTCTATCCATGTAAATCACTATCCATAAAAGTTCTCATAGCCCTTATTTAACATTGCCTAATAAAATATAAAAATCAAAACAGTTTTGTTTATGGTTTGTATAAATTTTGCTAGTTAGAACCCACTTTTCTAGGAAGATAAATTTCCATAATTATTTAGATTTCTTTTTTACAGTACAAATTCAGATAGTTTTAAGTTGTTTCTATGCTGTTATATAAATTTATTCCTGACTTTAGGTTCCAACTTTCAGCTAAGCTTATGCTTCTGTTTGTTTGTGATTAAGTTTTTATCTGGCCCTTTATCATCAGGGTCCAGAGGTTATCTTTTCAAGGTGAGAAACATATATGACATCGAGGACAGGGACAATATAGACTTTGGATTTGTAGTTATTACCAATTGAAATTGAAGAATTGTTGAAATTGTGAACGCATCGTATTATAGACAGCTTTCCGCGAATATTATCATTAAAAATTACAAGATTAAAACTGGTATTAATTTGATTGTTTTTTTATTTTATTAATCGTGTAAATTTTGTATTACTATGCTGTACATAACATTTTAGTACGACTGGGCCCGTTCTAATCTAGCGGAGATGAATCGGTTTCGAAGCCACACTTAATTTTACCTTGGGTGTGAGAGCCTTAATAGACATAGTTAAAATATAAAGTTGTTATATAGTTATATGTTTCATCATTAAACTTTAAAATCTAGAGAAAAGTATTTTTCTCATACTTTTATGGTATCTGTTTAAAAATTTAGCTTTTTTAGTATTTTCATTAATATTCATTAAGATATAAAGATATCTCAAAACTGATTGATTGGACTTGTAAAGTAACTATTTGAATATCTTAGGTCAAAAAAAGGTCTATTTTGTAAGCATTTTTAAACGATTTACGGCTAAATAATTATTATACATATAATAAGGTAACGGACTTTAAAATAATAATATAAAAAACAAGGATGGCAACATCAATAATTTGCGAAGTACAAAAAATCATGGAGTGGACAAACAGACAAATTAGATTATAGAGCAGATGTTCAGTTCTTATAACAAAGAAAAAAAGGTAGAGAATATGCAAAAGCTCTAAGAAAATCACGAAACCTTTAAGAAATCTTTTGAAGCATAACATAAATAGCCGACAAAATCAATTTTCCATATCGTTACGGACTGACGGACGGACAGATAGAAAAGTGAATTATGGAGTAGCTAAAAATCTACTAAGCAAGGATAATTAGATTATATTTGGCAAGATAAAATACATTAAGTTGGCCTTTACTGATTTTATTTAATTTTTAATGTAAACTAGTTAAAGAAAAATGAAGGAACTGTGATTTGAAAAACCACAATAAAATCACATCTTGTAATGGTAGGAAAATTTCGTGTGATTTATTGTTACAGATATCTTTAGAGCCAAGTTTAAAACTTTTTATCCAGGTTTAAGAATTGAATTTAGTAGAAAACTTTTAAAGGTGTTTAAAGTATATCTTTATTCGATAGTTTTTTATTCAACTTTTTTGCAATCTCTTTTCTTTATGCTTAAAAAGATATAAATATCTAACCTATTCTAGGTTTTTCAATATCCACCAAAAATTAGGTTAAATCAATCATGGTTATTTTACAAATAATTATGTAAAAATAAAGTTCGCTTGTATCAAATTGGTTTTCTTTTTTTTCCACCAAAATATTGAAAGTTGCATTCCAGAATCTAGATAGGAAAATCAAGGATGGAAAATGCTAAGATTTATGGAAAAAGAAATCAAATTAATCAGAGCACTTGGTTCAGCATGTAGCAGTAATAATATTAATATTATACTATCAAAGTATTTTATATATGTTGTGTGAGGCTAAAGACAATGGATAAATAATGAATATAGAATATACGTGGATATTATGACAGGGAAAAATTGTCGCCAATTTAGCTTGCTAATATGAAACCGGTTTATTGGTCAGTTCGTTCATCCAGTAAGAGGGGATAGTAAACCGGTTTATTGGTCAGTTTGTTTAACCAGTAGGAGGGGAGGGTAAGGGGTAAGAGGGTGGAAGGGATTAATCGTTATTTTAGCCTGCTACAAGATTCACTTTTGTAGTAAACATTAAAATCTGTTGTAGGATTCAAGTAATAATATATTCATTGTAAAAACACTAGTAGATGTTTTACTTTTAGCATTCTAAAATAAAGTTTAGTATGTTATTTTTTGATAGATATGTAAAAAGACGATTAACAAAAAAAATAACCTTTCTGTAGATTAAAATTATTTGAATAGGGTAACCGTTACAGAGATGTTACTTTTTCATAAAAAAGGTTAATGTGTCCTTTTTTACAAGAATTTTAGACAGTATAATTGAAAGTAAATAGTGAGGGAACAGAACAATTTTAAAGATGCTAAACTTTTATTTCTAAAAAGAAATGTAGTGCATTTTCTTGCATAAACTTGGTGTTATTTTCAATTAAGCTCAAGCAGTTCAAGACTACTAGGGACAAAGAAATACATTTTTTTAGAATATTAAGTTTTATTTTTGCAGCTATTTAGTTATTCCTTCAAGGGAACAAATAATTTTTTTGTTTGCCTGTTCTTTTCAATCATATCCTCCATTTTATTGTTTATATTGTAGGTATTTGATAGTTACTAAAAAGTTATTATATCAATTCCAGCTTCTTTTGCACTGAGGAACCGAAGTCCTGGTATTACTATTATTATTTTTTTTATTTTATTCTTGAAAAATTGTTCGTAATACGATACGATACATGATTTTTCAGTATAGCTCAGGACCGTTTTTGTCGTCAAGGTCAATTTGCTAACAGAGATGCCACTTATTGGTCAGATCGTTTATCCAGTAGGAAGGGAGGTGTAAAGGTTGTTGATGGTGGAATCGTTATTCTAGCCAGCTACAATTTTCACTTTACTGGAGTACATGAAAATCTGTTGAAAGATCAAAGTATAAATAAAATAAATAAATCCCTTGGTTTTTTTTCCACACAAATAAGCCTATCTACCACATCAACTAATTTAAATAAGTACTATATGGGATAAATTAAATATTATTAGATTTTACTTAATATTCATTAAATTGAAAGAATAGAGGGGGGAAGGGCTAGAAGTAACTCTGCATCAAATTTTCATAACCTCTGATAAAGTGATGCCTACAGCTGACTAAAATACCCCCCATTCCCTCCTACTGGATGATAGAACTTATTTATATTATAAAAACTATTCTTTATATCCGTGAGAAAGGGTAGAGACAAAATTGAAAAATACAGGCACAGAGGTCAAGTATTAGTATTGGGATGTTCAGTTTTGATATTCAAATTTGGAATATAGCAAATTTTACGTTGCAATTCCTTGAGGAGAAACAATTTTTTGCATAGCCTACGGAATGATTGGTGCCTGTAATGTTTTATTATTGCTTGGATCTTACATCAGATTATGATCTACTCTGATAAAGTGAAATTCGTAGCTGGCTTAAAACTGATTCCCCTCTTCCACCCCATTTACCCTATCCCCTCCCCTCCTACTGGATGAACGAACTTATCAATTTTCTTTTTATAACTACTGAAAGCTGTCTATGATACGATGCGATAAATAACTATTTCATTCTTTTTATAGATAATGTTTATAAAATCAGTAACTTAGGAATAAGAAAACCCTTTCACGAATTATAATTCATTTATTATAAGATATAAGGACAATCCCCCCTTAAAATAAGGAAAAATTTATATAAGATGTATGTACCCTGCCTGCAAAATATTCTTCTTGTACAAATATTTTTGAAAATACCGTGTAGATTTTAAAAAATCATATCGCAAATAAATGGATAATAATTTGCAGAAATGAAGAATCACACTTTCTTGTGCTGTATGCAAGGTTATGTCCCACTGTCCTACACCTGTCTAAACAATATAGAATCAGTATCCTCCTATAGACTTTGCTAAAATGTACATTATATACAGATTGTACGTTAGAAATACTTTACAAGGATATGTCCCACTGTCCTAAACCTGTCTAAACAATATAGAATCAATATCCCTTTGTAGACTTTACTAAAATGTATGCACATTATAGACAGATTGTACGTTAGAAATACTGTACAAGGATATGTCCCACCGTCCTACAACTGTCTAAACAATATAGAATCAGTATCCTCCTGTAGACTTTTGGAGATGCGATCCTCAATTTTCAAATTCTTTGAACGTACATATGAGACTTTTACAGAAATGCTTCGCATCCACAACTATCTATCTATGCTTGATATAAAATCAACACTATATAGATCATATTATGAACCTTTGATTGACACGTGCCCTGCAATTAACTAGTAGCACTCAGGGGCAAGACACAATTACTTTAGCTAGGCCCAAGGCATTATTTGTATCAATTTATGCATTCATAGGCCTGTCTCTACCTATATGACACCATATATGGGTAACGAAAGCCTATTCATGGTAATCTGTATGTGATTTGCTAATAGTATATGTTTATTAAAGATATTATGTTTATAGTTAATGTAATCATATAAACAACCAGTACATATATGTATGCCTACAACCATGCCTGATTTACGTCACATATTAACACACAGATATTTAATTGCACAGACAAACACTAAAATCCTGGTCCAGAGCTAATGTTATAGCATGTACCTCTTGAATTTATTCAGTTATTTACTAACTCTCCTACCATCAACTTCTCTTTCTGGCTTAAAAGGTAATGACTTAGTTGTTTGGCATGCATTGTAGTTTAAATTTAGGCCCCTTAGTACTTAGCATGAATTGAGCTCAGGCCTTATGTTAGAACTCTAACACTTAGCACAATTCACTGCTTGGGACTTAGGGCACATTTCTGTCCTACTCTACTTATAATTTTAACACTTATCCTGTAAATATTTTCATACTTAACTTATGCACTTGTGATATAAATACACTTTATAAAAACATTTTCCTTCCTTAATACTTAATATACTTATATGATTCTGATCGAATATCAAAACCAACCATTTATTCTTAGGTTAAAGCAACATAATACTTCGCGTGGGTCTTTTGTTGAGCTTCCACCAGCTCAACCAAATTCGTATTATACTTGTGGGAATAGAGGGTTAAGCATTCTAAACAAGCGAACCGACGATGAGAATGTCTATGTGTATTGCATTAAAATTAGGTTTTAGTAGTACTCATAGAAGAGCGGTCTCCATACCTAAATATGGACAAACGCCCCATTCGCACACACAATGGTGCAACTTACCGGTTGTATCTTAGAAAAATTTTACTTCATAAATTTTTTTTCTTTTTCCTTACCGTACCCGAACCGCCTAAGGCAGGTATTTTTACCAAAATCGAATAATTGTAGTTATGGCAAAATCGGATTTACCAAAACCTGTGATACTATTTGAGAGCAAGGTTAGGACTATGAGGCGTTTGAAGAGATAGGGACTGAAAGGCACGACACAAATGCAATTGAGAGCCTCGTGTACGAGCAGTTGCACTAGCTGACACTCTAGAGGCCCTAGAGAATGCTAGCATATTTGTGGCCATTGGTCGCCGCCCTATAAGGACACTCGCACTGGTTGACACTCTAGAGGCCCTAGAGAATACCAGCACACCGGCACCTCCATGTCCGCCTCTCTTTAGTAAAACACTTGGGTTGGAATAATCTATGATTGAGCTATGTGCAAAATTTTGATTTCTGGACTTAGTCAGAATTTTGAAATTTAGGAGTTGTGCTAGGTGGCGGAGTATATATATAAATCTTCGGACTTAGTATGATTTTTACTTATTCGAAAATTCTCTAAGTGTTGAAATACTTGAATCTTTGATACTTAAACCAGAACCTATTAAGAATCAAGCATGGAGTAACTTTTCATTTATAAGCTATCAAAATACTATTTGTAAAGGACCATTTTGAACTGCCTTATTAAATGAAAACTTAGGAGCAAATCCTATAGAACACGGGAAACGCTGTTAGTTGGGATACATATTGTCTTTGGAGCCATGTTTCTGAAACAATATGCCGAAAGCAGTTAGTACTCTTGAGTCGTAGTAAAGGGCCAAAAGATTAGTACAAACTTGTAGCATTTATACTCAAGTTAAACTATACTAATACTTTGGTGCCGTTAGAACCGATTTTCTGAGATTTGCACTTACTTATACATGCCTAGGACTTATATTCTTAATGCAATTCTGATTTATACGCGGATGTATCAAAATAACCATAGCCCCCAAAAATTTTGAGTTAAACAAAATATTTCAAAGTCTCAAAGATATTCTCAACATCGATCGGTTGGAATGATATAAGTGTAGACAAATTGCTGTATGCAATCAGAGAAATAACTCCAGAGACTTCCTGAGACTCTGAGCAAAATATTCCACTTTTGGACTTAGCACCGTTTCTATTTCTTTTGTTACAGAGAGAATCTCGAATTTCTGGACTTATAGTAATTTTTATGAAACTGGGAACTTGGTTGGAAATTTACCAAAATTCGAACTTGTAATAATTACGATTTTTCCAACTAGATTAACAAATTTCATTTTCCACACTTAAAAGAAAATTTTGTCTTAGAGTATTTTTGTCTTAGCCAAAATATTCCAATCATGGACTTAGAGAGATTCTATTTCTTTTGGTGAAGGATAATTCTAACACTCTAATACTTTATAATTTTAAAATCCTTAACTTAGCGAGATTTGCATTTAGTCAAAATATTCCAACAAGTGGACTTAGAGTGATTCTATTTCTTTTGACTTATAGGCAATCTCTAAAGTAGCGTTGTGAATGAACTGTTAGGAAATTTCATCTCGGACAAAATATTCCACGTCTGGACTTAGAGTAATTCTATTTCTTTTGTCTCAAGAAAATTCCACTATTTTTGTACTTAGCATAATTTCATTGAAAGATTTTGGACTTAGTCAAAATTCACTAATTTTGTACTTAGTATAATTTCAATAAGAAAAATTTTTTTTTGACTTAGTCAAAATTTGCTAACTTTTTGTACTTAAGATAATTTTTGATTTTTTTTTCTAAGCCAAAATTTGTTGATTTTGTACTTAGAATAATTTCATTAGAAACTTTTTGGACTTAGTCAAAATTTTCCAACTTTGGACTTAGAGTGATTCTATTTTATTTTGACTTAGAAAGTTTTTAATTCAATCTTAACTTAGAAAATTTTCTTTTGTTTGTATGTTCTTTACAAACATAAACATAAATACAATAAACAGTTCACTCAACAATAAGTAGGACATGAAAACTAAATTTTTACTTGCTTTGCTAATGCTAAAATTTCTATTTCATGTGCCGCCAGAATTCAACAGACAACTTGAGAAGAGTTATAAACCATCAATCATTAGTGATAGTGAATATTAGTGATTTAAAAGTATAGTCAACAACCTAAGCCCTATATGTAATTTAAAAGCACACTTATAAGAGACAAAGTTCTAGTAACCAAACGCAGCAAAAGGTTGCAGCAGCCTATCTTGGGAGTCTTGGGACGTCTCTAAAAGAAGTAGCAAGTAATATTGGAAGTACTCTACTGTCTTTATAAAACATCCGGATTAAAACAAAGAAAGAATATTTTCTTTTATACCATTGAGAAAATTTAATTTTACTTAGGATTATTAGTATAAAATCTATAACCAAGTAAAATAAAGTGTGTACATATAGTTCATAGTCTTTATAATCTAAGATTGTTACCTTTTTAGAAAAAAAAGTGCACTAATTCAGCTAATTTGATTTTCAATAATATTTGACCAAGCAATAACACCAACCTTGTAGTCTACTTTAAAGAGTTTGATTGACAACTTCCAGCGTATAGATTGATCACCTTGCGTAGGATATCACACTTCAGTAAGACACATAGAATATTGTGTTCTCACTAATTAAGTAGAGCACATCCGGTCTATAATAACCTTGAAAACAAACTGATTATATTCATATATATAGGATAATCTAAATTGAGTCTCAATAATATAGTTATAAGGATTGAAATCACAAGTGAAGCCCCGTAATAATTCGCGAATAATACTTAGTAGGATTGGTAGGCATACCCTAATACAACTATAAGTATTGGGTGCGAGATCTTTGATATTCAGGCAAAACAGTTGCAATACTATTAGAATATAGACGATCCTTTGGGAGTGAACCTTAGTAAGTTATATTCATAAAGCCTTACAGGAATAAGCAGATTGTAAGCTACATATCCTTAGAGTGAAGTAAGAATTCAACAAGGATTATAAATTGCTGTTTTTTTTTCTCAACAATAACATTTGCTAGGAAAAGTCGACGCCTAAGCAAATAACAGTTAATTTGTGATAGTATATTAGCATACCCAAATTAACTTCGCTGCAAACTCTAACATTCTATCTAACTTTATAGCTAATTTGTATAGCTAACTAACCCACATTAGCTTTATAAGCAAATATAGAATAAATCTAAGTAAAAGTGTTTCTACAGTTGAGCTTAATTAAGGATAAGAGTGCATTAGCACACACTCCAGAATAAGATTCCAAGCTCACACGCAAGCATTCACGACGTAGAAACAACTGTAGGTGAGGTAGACAATACATACTCATCTATATTTAACAATTTTAAAAGAAAAATTTGTTATTGCAAACAATTCCTGATTGTTTTAACGTTAAGCGCATTAGTCGGTTTCTTCTTGTACCTCTGCTATTTAAATCCTAAAATAGTACAACATCTCATAAGCTTCTTTAAAGAACTCATAGAAAGTTTAAAAGCTTTAAGCTAGCTGTAATGCCATTATTTAATAAAAGTAAGAAAGATGACAACGCTGAAAAGGCGAACACTCCACGTCGAGGACGCTCGACGACGCCTGGAAGAAGAACTCCGTCAGCTGATGCAGCTTCTGCGGGAGATGATACACGAAGAGAGGAACCAATGCCCAACCAGGAGGAACCAGAACAGAATGGTGAGAGAACCAAGACGCCAGAACCAGACAGGGAATCTGTAAGATCCATACCCATGCGAGAGGACTCACCAGACGCACTGATCAGAGATCGATATGTTAGAGCAACACTAGCAGATCCTCTGGGAAATTTCCTGTTCCCACAATTCCTGGATACAATAAGACTTTGTAACCCCAACCTACGTGTGGACTCAGAAATGATGAGGAACTTCTGTACCAACTACACACAGAGTATGAGGGAATATAAAGAGGAACAAAGACGTGAAGTTGAGTTAGAAGCCCAGCGTATTGTACAAGTGGAGAATGACAAACGCACTCAACGACACTTCAGTAACTTCACCAACCAAACTGGAATTAAACCACCAAGCAGCTATGCAAGTAAGAGCACCCTAAGCAACGATCAAAAGCTTAAGTTAGCCAATGGAACCTTCCCTCTCAAGCATTGCTTCAAAGGAGATGGTAAACCACCCTACATTACTGATTACCTATCAGAGATGAACACTGCTCAGGAGTTATGTAACCTCTCAAGATCAGAATTTGAAACCTTTATGCTTAGAACCACAACTGGTGAAGCATATACTACTATCCAGCAGAGCTTCAATCTTGGACTATCTATTGAAAGTGTCTACAATAGCTTATTGCTACAGTATGATATACTCATCAGCCCACAGGAAGCTCAAGCTAAGCTGATAGCCTTTAAGGGAACCAAAGCCATGTCATTCCCTAAGCTTGTCAGTACAATTCAGAATCTTGCCAGCAGAGCCGCTGTTCATTATACAGACAAGAAGGAAAGACAGAATGTATTCAACATAACTGCAGTGGAGGCACTCAAACGTAGCTTACCAACAAATAGCCGCAATATAGCATCTGAAAACCATCACAATCTCACACACGATCTTGGAAGATCCCCTACATATCATGAGTTGACCGCTTCCATGTATCCTAGAACTGAAGACCTAGATCTGGACCTACAGCAGAATGGTGTATCAGCCAGTTACAATGGAGACTTATCGCTTCATAAAAAGACGAACAACACCAACTACTCACATGACAGGGATACAAGAATGAACAGAGACAAACAACCTGCTAAAGTTGCCGCTACGTCAAGCTATTATAAAAGGCCAACAGTTAGAGAAGTTACTGCTAAACCAGCCTATCCTAAAACCTACAACAGAGAAAACAGGGATAATAGAGATAGACAACCACAAAAGAACACCAAACAAGATTATCATATCTCCTATGGTACATCCAATAAGCGCTACTGCGGTGCATGTGGTCAAAATTCCCACAAAATATCCGATGGATGCAGACTACTGTGCGATGACCAAGGACGACAATATCAAACAGCACTAACATCCGGATACTGCCCAAGCTGTCACAAGAAGTATGGCAAAGACCTATACCACGCACAACACCTATGCCCTGGACGACCAGCAATGATGGAACTGTACCATAGTGGTAAAGTAAGACCTGGTGGTGTGTTTAGACAGGCATATGAAGAATGGGTTGAGGCTAAAGCCAATGGACAATCCAAGGAGCGTGGCAGAACAGGTAGAGTTAACGCTATCACCGTTCGAATGGATCCAAACGACCCCAAGATTTTAGCGGTAGATAGTTCTGCAGCTATCATGGATGAAAATAGGAAAATGTACCTGAACTGCTCCGGCTGTATGTCAAATGGAAACTACGATGTATACATGACAGCTTTGTTTGACTCAGCAGCAGACAGAAATATCATGTCAACCAGCTATTTTGGTATGTTATTTGGAGTACAACAAAATGAGGTTAAGAACCATCTGGAAAAGAGTGACATGGTTCTTGTCAGCTATTCTGGACACAAAATCCCAGTAGCTGGAGAGATAACTCTCATGATTCGTCTCACACAATTCTCAGGCATCTATAGACCAGTACCATTTATGATTGTACCTGAGGAACACAAGAATGTCACACCTATGATCATTGGAATGAACGGCATTAGAGATCTCCAATTAGGGTTGACTTTCGTTGCGGATAACCACCCGCCAGCACCATATCTATACTCTATGTTCCATCCTGGGAGAGTACTAGATAGCCTGTTCTGTTCTGATTATGAGTTACAACTCTGCACAGGGACAATAGACAAAATTGACCCTAATGAAACTCAGACTATAGAAATGAACATCAACCATTTCTTCAACTTAGCTCCTGGAACAAAAGTCATTCTCAGCGATGACCACATTGCCAATGATAGAAATGGAGGAATTAAAATTCAACCTGGACAAACGCAACTGACTGTCAACAACCGAGGACAACTTAGTGGAAGAGCAATGATAACAAATGTCACTGAACATGCAATCACTAACACTGTTATCACCGGATACTTGGAACCAAGCAACCAATTTGTAGTCAAGGAGATCACCACAGACTTTGATTTTACGCAATCATTCCTACACAATGTATCTGTGACAACTGAGCTAGATGAGATTGTACAAGCCCTGGAGCGACACGCAGAAAAAGATACGGCTCCAGCCATCAATCAGATCTCACTAGACACCAGAAACCACTCAGTTCAACTCTTATAGCTACCAAAATACAGCGCCATCAATCTGGTAGAACGATCTTTCCCTTTAGCTGATGGATATATACCGAATCCTACAGCTATAAACAATGACACTCCAGTACCAGGAGTAGCCTTATCTGACTACCGATCTAATATTGATGAAATTCTAACTACACCAGATCCTGAAAAGAATAAGCTTTTTGAAAATAGTGATGACGTTATTGAACTTGGCTTAAAACATATAGCTGAATCTGATAACCTCATGGACTACGTAACAGAACCTACTGGCTACAGTGTGCCTAAGGATCAGTTTGTTAAACCAGAGGATCTTGTGGTGCTGTCAGACTATCCACCAGAGGTAAGACATTATATAGAAGACATATTCCTAAAATCTTACCCTGAGATCATATCTACACATTCTACTGATAGAGGTAACATGAGTAAATATCTAGGCAATTATACAATTAGACTAAAACCTGGTCAAACTTTACCCCAGCATAAGAAATTATATTATTTATCACCCGTAGAGAAAATGCAAATGCAATCTATCTTAGAGTTTTTGTTAAAGAACGGCACCATTGAAAGAGCTAATTTGGATGGGGATTCCTATAACAACTATGCAAGCCCAGCTTATCTGATTCCAAAGTCGGATCAGGGGAGCTGTCCTCGTTTAATTGTAAATTTTCAACAATTGAATCCTTGTCTGCAATCTGAACCTGCACTGCTACCCACAGCAGAAAATTTGATTCAGTCACTAAGGGACAAATTTGTGCATAGTAGTAGTGACATGGCTAACGCCTTTCATAGTATAACGCTAGAACCTTCTTGCAGAGACCTAACATTGTTTGCAACCCCCTTAGGAGCTTTTAGACATGCATCCTTACCAACCGGCATTAAGACTTCACCTGAAAGTCTATCACGCTTTATGGAAAAGATATTACACTGGGAATTGGTTTATGATGATAATGGTAATGTTGTAATGGATGGTGATTTAGCCAAGATGGTATACTCACCTATCCCAGAAGTCCAACACATTTACGATGATTTCATTGTCTCAACTGAACTAGCTAAAACTAGATCAGAATCATTGAATATACATTTTAAGATTTTGAAGAAAGTTATGGGGAGAATACACACGCATAAAGAAAAGATTAGTTTAAAGAAATCACAACTTTTTAAAAGTAGGGTAAATTTCTTTGGGTTCTTCATTTCACATAATTATTGCTGTGTAGATCAAAGGCGAGTACAAAAACTTCTAAATATTCCCATGCCTACTGATATTACTATAATGAGATCTTTTATGGGAGTACTACAAAGTATGCATAAACATTTAAGATTTGATATTATGGCTCCTACACATATTCTAACTTCACTTACTTCTACTAGAATAGGTAAAACTTTTGTCCCAACTCCAGAACAAAGACAAGCATTCGAAGACATTAAGAAAGCTTTAGCTTCAGGACCAATTTTTAGCAAATTAGTTAACCTATCCGCACCTAAGATTATCTTGTCAGACGCAGCCGGCACCTCAACTGGCTCATATTCGGCAGTCTTAGCGCAAATAGTGACACCAGAGTTACAGGCTAAAACCCTACCCCCTGGGCTAAACTTCGATGACCCTGTACACCATGTTATTTATGATAATAGGTTACCAATTTTACCCCTACCTTTGCAGAATGAAGGTGAAAACATTAAGGATTATGCGAAGCGTATGTCTGAAGATGGACCACCTGAGTTTGAATATTTGGCTAGTAAAACTTTGGGCTATCCTGAAGACACTGTACACAATAGTCTCGGGATATCTTTACAATTGCTTCTAGAACTAAATAAAGTTCAAACACCTTTGACCACTATCCTGCAAAGAGCATCAAAAATTATACGTTCTACGATGTTGAGACAAAAGTATATTCAATTTGTATTTAATAATGATAGGGATAAATTCTTAGAATTTATTCGCAAACTAGAGCATGGATATGTATATCTAGATCCGCAACAACTCATATTTGAAGCTCTTAGTGTAGCTATGTACCGTCCTGTGATAGTTATCACAAATATAGAGGGTGCCAAACCTGTCACTCAACACTGTTCAGACAAAACAAAACCCCCTTTTGTATTTTTACTATATGGACATAAAGAGCAACACATAGTAAGACCCGCAATGGTTTCATCAACCAATAGCTTTAATTTAAAATCTTTAGCGTCTATGTTTGAAATTATCGCATACACCTCAAAGAAAATTACCGTTGCTGAGTCAAGATTACATATCATAGACATTGAAATCCTAGGAATTATTTATGCAGCAAACTCGTTTAGAACTCTAATAGGTCCAAGCTGTGAATGTACTTTGTTAACAGACGCAAAGTGTGCTTATTATCTCTTTAATCCTAAAGCATTAACAGCCGTTAATAAATTGAAGAGGTGGAATACCACTCTGTTAACTCTAATACCGAAGCTAACAATGTCTTTCTTAAGAGGAGAAGACAATTTGGCAGATTTCTTAACAAGGGCATATAAGGCTACTTTACCAAGCATTAAAAAGGTAGCCCTACCTAAATTTGTTAAATCTGGGTTTGAAGATAACTTACCCCAATATAAAGTTTGGACTATTGAAGAATGGACACAGTTCATTATGGATAACCCCGACTATTTGGGTTATGATGAACAACCCCCACAGCCAAAGCAACAAAAACCCAAAATCACCATAAATTCACTTGCCGCAGAACATAGAGTTATAGGCAAAGTACTAAGACCTTTGGAAATCCTAAAAGAAAGGATTAGCATAGAAAATATAATTGCAAACCAAAAAGAGGAATACTCTGATATTTACACACGTTGTCTAACCTCTAAATCAAACACCTACACTTATAAAAGACAGAACTACGAACTTAAAGACACGATTCTGTTTACAAAAATAAAAGGAGATTTAAAGGTTTATCTCCCAACCAAACTATTACCAGTATTAGTATGCTATACTCATCTTTTGTTAGTACATAGTGGAGAAATTAAAATGCTTTTGAATATGCAAAATTTCTTCCACCCTAACCTTAAGAAATATGTTAGAAATTACACTAGATCTTGTTTAAATTGTCAACTTCAAAATTCATCTACAAAACTAGAACAAGTAGGAACTTATAGTACAATTTCAAGACCTTTTGAATGTGTAAGTATTGACTATATACAATCCTTGCCCCCATATCGTAGTTATAATCATATCCTCACTATAGTCTGCCAACTAACAGGAATGATTCTTGCATATCCCATGAAATCACTCACATCCCGTGAATTTATAAACAAATTCATGTTTTATTTCTATCCTAATTTCTCCCCCAGACAAATATTGTGCGACAATGCAAAATCATTTTTAGATAAGCAAAATTTAATATTCTTTGCTTCTATTGGTATCCGAGTTTTGTATTCTACTGCGTACTTTTCACCCTCTAAAGGATTGGTGGAAGCTAGCAACAAAGTAATAAAATGGCCAATCATTAAAATTTTGGCGCAAGACTCAAAAACCTCATGGGTATATCTACTACCGTTAATAGTCCGACAATATAATTGCACTAAAATACCAAAAACTGGATTTTCACCCATGGAATTATTATTCGGGACACGTAGCTCCCTGTCTAAATTGTTCTTTGGAGCAATAAAACCGGATGAATATCACCCTGAAATAGCACGCACAGAAGCTTATGTGCAAGACCTCTCAGACGGTATACAAGAAAACTTGGACATTTCAGCAAAAGCTATTGAAAAGGGAAGGGAGGCAAGACTAAAGTATATTAACAAAACCCGCATACACAAACAATTTGATATAGGAGATCTTGTCTTGGTTAGAAATAACACTATTACACCTGGTGTTAACCCCAATCTTAGACCTATCTATCATATTTCACCCTATAGAGTATTAGATGTAAGCCCTAACAGTTGCACGCTTGAAAGAATTTCTGACAAGAAGACTGAAATATTTAAATACTCTTTCAACGAAATCAAAAAGTTCAAGCCAATTGACGAACATTTTGACACCCTCCCAGAGGAAATAAGGGATATTATCACAAAGCCTTATAATAAACTCACAAATCAAGAGATAGCCACATTAGTTAAAAATGACACACTTCCGCTTATATTTCCGGTTAATTCAAAAGATCCACAACCAGGAATACGCGCACACTCACCCTTAGAAACACGAAAAGAAGCGTCACAAAATAAGAAACCATTAGATTCTGATTCGGACATAGAGGACTCAAGTGACGACGAGGATATGACACTCGATTCCGTATTTATTACCGGAGGTCGACGACTTAGGAAAATAAATGATAGACATGTCAGATTTCGGAATGGCACAAGTTCACAACCATAATTTACATTTCCATTTACCCTGTAAACTTGTGAACAATATGATAATATGTTATTCTAATCTGATAACTAAGTTATCATATTCATGTAAATTTTCCCACTCAAAGTTATATATTCAGTGGTATAATATACATTTTTTCTCTTCAACGGGGAGACCAACTATATGCAATATACGTCGACTAAAGAGTCGATCCCTTCAAAAACACTTACATAGAAACAAAATTTTTGCATATAGAGAGTTTTGAATCTGTATAGGCAAACAGAGTCAAACGATTGATACAGATTGTACAAAAATACGAATGTTACAAATGTTAAATACGCACCCTAAAATATACACAAAACTATTTAAAACATTTAATACAAATTGTACAAAGTGTACAAACATAGCAGTACTAATAGGCAACCTATATATATACGCCTTGAATTATGATGAGTTGATTAGTTATTAGAGACTATAACCACTCTACATACAAAAAAAAATATGTCAAAAACTTTAATTATAACTTCGGACAGGAAACGCCCACTCAGAATTTTAGTAGTAGTAAACAATAACGATAACTTAAATTTTACCCTGAAATTGAGTCAGTTTACTATAACATATCCACAAGTGAGGAAATCACCAACCTTGTGAAGTACTACAGTTATCACATAACACGTAAGTCTTAACAGAATATTTTACAAAAGTTATAAAATGCAAACTAGATTCCGAAGGCCTATGCCTAGATCACAATGGGTTCTACATGAGACCTTCGCAAACCTAGTAGAATATTGTTATAACTTGCTTACGATGATTAAAGAAATGTTAGCGTTTAAAATTAGTTGTGGAATCAGCCAACCTAGTCGTATTGTACGATACTTGCACTGTCGTATACTTAGAAACACTTATAGAGACGCATACAACCGTTTGGTTATACGGTATAGACAGCAAGAGTATAGAAACCGACAGACAATAACAGACGAATTACGGGCAGTAGCACGCCAAATAGAGAATCTGAGAGACACAGTCCTTCTTATCTCTGGACATTGTACTCTCCCCACTATCCACGAAGAGTAAACTAGATTACAACTGATTCTTATAATCTGATTTCTAACAATGACGTACGGACGTATCCTAACGATATAAAAGTTTCGCATACGATAAAACCTCTTGTACATATGTGTATTGATGTAAAATACTTATATTCTCATATATCTCTATGTAATTATTGAAAACGATAGAAAATTAATCGCATAAATAATAGTAGAGATATCAAAAAGAACATAACAAGAAATTTTGTTATTTACACAAGTTATCATAAACCAAGTGAATGTAAGCTAAACTAAGCACCTTGCAAAAATAAACTTTAATTATGTATCTAACTAAATTAAGGAACAGACAGTAATACTTATAGAGTAGCTACGTAAACGGGAGTTATACACAACAAATACTAAATCAGTAAATAACAGTGTATACGCTACTTAAAATTGCTATATTTATTTAAACAAAAAGTAAATAATCTTTAGAAAGGTATAAAAATTTTGACAAATATTTTTCTTTGGTGAAAACTTAAAATTAAATCAATTTTGAAAACAGAACATAAACTTTTATTTTTACAGTATTTGAAAAACATTATGATAGTAAGAAGTTTTCTGACAATCTAACATCTTAGTTAATATAATTTGGACATCAGCTGTATAATGGCACATAATAAAACTTCGAGATTGCTAAACGTTGAGTTTATACATAAATGATGAATTTATACATATAAAAAGCACATAGCCTAATAACAAGCTAACGGAAGCCTAACACTTAACTCTACTTGTTGGAAATAAGACTTAGTTTTAAATCTAAAGGGACATAAGAACATTTTACCTTGAGACTTTAAACTCTGTGACTATTGTATTGAAATTTAAAAGGGAAACGCTATTTATTCTAAGCCCTACTAATTAAATAAAACTTCCTTAATGAGATCATCCAACCAATGATATTACTTTAATTACTTGAGTTACAAACAGTCTTTACATGAGTTTTCTTAAAAAAAAATACTTGAATAAGCGTATGTAAATAATTTTGTCTAACGTCAGTCTTTCAGTCTACTTAGATATTAGTTACAAAAAAAAAATATATATGCTATTTACAAGTCCTCTCTATATCACAGCACAATTAAAATTCACGATTAATGCACAGGGATGGATATAAATGAAATTTAGAGAAAAGGTACTGAGTTGCGAGTTCGATTAAATATCTATATATACATGACCCTTACAAGCTAACAAGAATGAATAAACTGTGACATAAGGCTGTAATTACAGTTGTTAATATACTATTGAGAAAGAAAAAAAAAAGGATTAGTTCGCTTACGAAGAAAGTAATTAAGAATTGAATGAAGTTTTAAATTATGAGCATAAAGAAAATACAACCTTATAATCGTTTCCTTACATACTAAATATCCTTACAGACTAAACATATATGTACATAATATAATGGCAGAAGTGTAAATTAATGTTTGGTTTTGTACAGTATAAAAAAAGTCATAATGTCTAATAACAAAAGTCTTTACTTCATAGTGATTACTATTTTGACTAGTTACACAAGAATAGAAAATCTGTAAATTTAGTCACATGTTGTCTAAAACTGGTCATTGTCTTAAAATTTGTATGTCATAGTTTCAACCAAGCTAACAGCGCCACTTCACGGCGTGCGTTTAGGGAACATGGGACCCCGACGTCGAGGGACTCCCTCGACGCCGGAATCCTCTGTCCTGTTGTTATCTGAGGAATGCGTAGCTGAGTTGAAGCTACTCTCCGCTGATGTTATCTCTTCCAAGATAGCAGGCGTTGGAGTACGCATGGAGCGGCGCAAACGTTCTAAACTGAGGACCCGCAGTGGAGTGGGGTACTCGATCTCATCAGTCACCGCATTAAATCTAATCGGCGGAAGATCGGGGTCCTCGATATCGTCAACCAGTGGGACTAAACTGGCCGCATCCTAAAATTAAGAAAAGGGACATTATTAGACAACCATGTTAATAAATGTTCACAAGAAAATTTATCAACGTTAATCCATATATGTTTATGAGTCAATTTTTACTAATACTTTATCTAGAATCTTGCTATTAACTATTAGGAAGAAATTATACCATAGTTAAAGTAAAGTTATTGTCTAAAAGCATAGCTATCTGAGCTAAACAGCCTAGTCTAAGTTACGTAATTTTTGCAACGAAGAAATATTATAAGAGCTTATCAAACTTACCACAGACAAATCAGCTGCAGAAGGAGATTCAATGCGACTTAAGCACATAATAGAGCTCAAGGAAGAGCTGTCGCTGGATACCTCAGCTGTCCTCTCAGAGCTGACTCGATTACACCTCCCCATATTGGTGTAAAACTGTGCCAGGGGGATGGAGTTGGTCGCCTAAAATATAATAGATCTTATTAGATTAATCGCAATACCAACAATGAGTCTAGGAAAATCAGGAAATGAGAATGCCTAAAATCCTGTAAAGCTATATGATTAGGTAGCAATTCAACCCACTTTATACTAGAATTAAAATCTTAGATCGGTTCAAAAATGCTTATGCAACCATACATTTTAAGATTAATATTCTACCAATAAAAGAATTTTAGTTGCAAATACCTCTGGATACGTGTACAAATGTACGGCCTCTTTCTGAAAATTAATAGAAAACTAAAGCATGGATACTTACATGTAAACGCTCTGTTTGATCAACAATCAACGGACGGAAGCCAGGACTTCCCGTCGAGGTTTCCAAGCCCACAGGCACATTTCTTCCAGTAATCCGATCCTCAGTGGCAGACAAACAGTGTACGGCAAACAGGCCAATTCTGGACCTCACTTCTGCTGGAGTCGATGGACTAGCAGAGGGAGCCTAAAACAAAAGGAAAACATTAAAGTCTTGATCTAACATTTCAACCCCAATGAGAAACGTACGGCACGAGCAAACTCTTAACTTTCCCAGAGGGAAATAATATTAGGTTGCTACTTAAGATTTTAGTAAATGTTAACTGGTATCTCAACTTAATTGCGGTAACCGAGCGGATTTCTCTGGCGACATAAAACGACGACAAACGGTGAGCGATATATATGGAAGAGCCGAAAGTCAACGTTGAGGAAGTGAGAATAGGACAGAACAACCCTGCCCCAACATGATGCTTTATTAGACAAAACGGGTGGCTAAGAAAAAATTATACAAAAAAAAAGAAATATACAACAGAAGGAAACTCACCTGTGTATCCGACAGAATATCATCAATCTCAGAGGACGCGGCTTCATACATGGTGTCCGACGGCTCCGCAGTTGGCGACATAGCCCCAGCTCTAGTCCTGTTGGTCCTGTTACTGCAGTGGAGAAGCTCAATGGTCCTGACGCCTATGTTTCGGAGGCGCGTACATACATCTCTTATCCAGCGAGCCAGCGACCTGTCTGAGGTGTTGTCAATACGTGTAAGAGTCTCAAGCCCTACAGCGCCGAAGAAGACCACTATAAGAGCACATGAAAACAAGCCAAACCCCAACAACATGTTAATTAAGCCATCCATGTTGAAGGTGTCCAGACTCGTCTTCTGGTCTCTCCCCAACTCGGCAGACCCAGAATCACCTCCGGCAACATCGTCACCAATGTCACCGCAGGAGCTCTGCATCACCGAATTGAGGAGAGACCAGATGATTTGTATCGTTCTACTAAGCATCAGTGAGAGATGCTCGTTGCCGAACATCTCCCCTTGATCCCTTTCGGACTCTACAGTACTTGTACCCCCATAGTCATCGACATCAGCAAGGCTTGGCATCCCAGACTGGTCGCTGTACACTGAACTCGAGTCGTCTAAGGAGTTTTCAAGAAACGAGGAATTGGCAAGAGTGGCCGCAGCCGCCCTCATTGATTCCTCGAATCTTTCCTTAATATTCTGATGCGCGTCCAGGCTGTCAGGCACATACATTATGAGCGAATGTAAATTTAAAATAGAGGACTAGTGATTCTGAAAGGCAATATAGTAAAGTTAATTTTATGAAAAAGACTGTACACACGAATTTTTTTTTGTATTTTAAGCAACTATGGTTGAACCTCCTAACCATTAAAACTTTGATTTATCATCTAAAAGTAAAATTCTTTAAATTAAAGAATAGGTAATTAATCTTACATGATTCAACGCTTAAAAATAGCTATCGTTAAGCTATTCAAACATTAAAACTTTGTTTTATTAGATTCAATTAAGTTAAAGAATATGTAATTAATTTTACATGATTCAACGCTTAAAAATAGCTATCGCTGAGCTATCAAAAACATATTCATTATGATGTATCAAGCAATAAAAAAAAAAAAAACTTATGTACTAGCTAAAATCTGAATATCTTCAATAATGTTTTAAAAACACTTTAGATAAAGCTAGCTAAATATAATTTTTATAAGTGACCATTTCTTTTTATAATATGGTTGAGTTACTCGTAACGTAAATAATCTATCAATTAACGTCATTATAATTGAATTAAGTAAAAAGAAAATCTTATTTTAAAACCTATAGTAAAATTGTTTTAGAAGATTTGAATCGGGACTCAAATAAGTTTTGATTATACAAAGGGAACGCTGTAATCAAAAAGTTAAAACGAGTAGAATGATGGAATATATCTGTGTCATTATAAGTTTTGTTTACGATGAACGAATTTAACTTTTGCAGACGGAAAACGTAAACAAAACAAGGTACGTCAATTTACCTGCTGACTAAGATATGTCCTATCAAAACCACAAATATAATATAGAATAAAATTGTCATCTATTGAAGATGTACCCATATTGCTTCTAACCCACTTTCGTTTAAAAACACAGTGATAAAGGCCTTATCGACGAAGAAAATAAGATTCTTGAGTCTTAAATAGCGGCTAACGAATGCAATAATGGGCATATCAACAATCTATAACATAAAAACATTCATATAAAACAAACGGGTTACTATATTTTATCACTTTTATATAAATCCTCTTGGAATTCAGCGGTAAAATTAAACACTCGAACGCAAGCTCCGCTCGCAAAGACAATTATTATATAAATGAGCATAATTACTGGGCCGCCAGCTTTTTATAACCTCGCTCAAATCCAACCCCTATCACTTTTGACCGCCCAAACATAAACAAAGGGTTGACAACTTATTGTTACGTAAAATTTAATTACGGACGTCGAACGATATATTTTATAGATATTAAGTTTAAAAGGTACACTTGATAGCGACGTAATGTAAGATATTAGTCTTTAAAATGATTAAAATTTATTCATGTTAAAAATAACATAAATACAGCTAATACCAACAATGGTATAAACCATATGTACATATACAAAATATACAAACAAAGGGTTACCAACTATTGTTAGTAAAATCTTATATTTTTACATACATACGAGTAATGTAACCAAAGAAAATAATACGATATGTAAATACTAATTGTACTTATACATTTTTATATAAAATATTGTTTATATTCAGGAAACAGTTATATTTAACAGAAATAGCGATATCTAACCAATCCATTATAGGTCTATCTGTAACGAAAGAATTTCTAGAATATCCCAGGGATAAAAGGATTAATAAAAGATTATTAAAATTTCTTTTGTTTAGATTACCATAGCCAGGATACCCCAAGGAACCGGTTGGAGCACGCGCACTAACTCTTTTTAGGATCTACCATGGACCAGCCTGGAGATAACCTAGATGATCATGGAGTTTTGGAGCCCTACCACCACCCTACCTTGGACGGATTGCGGTTGTGTTCCTGTCAACACCTTGACACAATAGACGAGAACAACAACATCATCACCACACCTGAGTACGATGGATTCTCAGAGAACCTGTCCATCACCATCAGGAATTTCCTGTTAAATACAGCCCTGAATACCAGAGATGATAGTAGAGTGGAGACCGATAGTGACACCAGCTCCAGCAGCACACTATCCCTCTCTACCGATGACCTCAACCAACTCTACTATGACCTGGAAAATCACTCAATCACCTTGGACGAGAATGGAAACGAGGTAGCACAAGTGGACGCCCTTGGCTACATATCTACCTCACCCCCAACCTCAACCTACACTTCGAACGAGAGCACTTCACCACCTAGTTCATCATCAGAAGAAGCTGAACTATCCAGAACAACCAATGCAAAAACATTTATTGATGTGACAATGTTAGATAAAACTAAACCCCTCAAGAAAAGAATGTATTCTAGTTGGGAGGTTTATCATCTTGTATACCCAGCTATGAAAATACGCAAATCATACTTTCTTAATGGAAAGCGTATTTAACTTAGCTTGGAATACATTTATAGTTTATTATATATGCCTATATACTGGGACTACTAAACTTTTTCTTTTTCTCTTTTTTCTTTTTTAACAACTTACCCCCATTGGAGATGCGATCCTCAATTTTCAAATTCTTTGAACGTACATATGAGACTTTTACAGAAATGCTTCGCATCCACAACTATCTATCTATGCTTGATATAAAATCAACACTATATAGATCATATTATGAACCTTTGATTGACACGTGCCCTGCAATTAACTAGTAGCACTCAGGGGCAAGACACAATTACTTTAGCTAGGCCCAAGGCATTATTTGTATCAATTTATGCATTCATAGGCCTGTCTCTACCTATATGACACCATATATGGGTAACGAAAGCCTATTCATGGTAATCTGTATGTGATTTGCTAATAGTATATGTTTATTAAAGATATTATGTTTATAGTTAATGTAATCATATAAACAACCAGTACATATATGTATGCCTACAACCATGCCTGATTTACGTCACATATTAACACACAGATATTTAATTGCACAGACAAACACTAAAATCCTGGTCCAGAGCTAATGTTATAGCATGTACCTCTTGAATTTATTCAGTTATTTACTAACTCTCCTACCATCAACTTCTCTTTCTGGCTTAAAAGGTAATGACTTAGTTGTTTGGCATGCATTGTAGTTTAAATTTAGGCCCCTTAGTACTTAGCATGAATTGAGCTCAGGCCTTATGTTAGAACTCTAACACTTAGCACAATTCACTGCTTGGGACTTAGGGCACATTTCTGTCCTACTCTACTTATAATTTTAACACTTATCCTGTAAATATTTTCATACTTAACTTATGCACTTGTGATATAAATACACTTTATAAAAACATTTTCCTTCCTTAATACTTAATATACTTATATGATTCTGATCGAATATCAAAACCAACCATTTATTCTTAGGTTAAAGCAACATAATACTTCGCGTGGGTCTTTTGTTGAGCTTCCACCAGCTCAACCAAATTCGTATTATACTTGTGGGAATAGAGGGTTAAGCATTCTAAACAAGCGAACCGACGATGAGAATGTCTATGTGTATTGCATTAAAATTAGGTTTTAGTAGTACTCATAGAAGAGCGGTCTCCATACCTAAATATGGACAAACGCCCCATTCGCACACACACTTTACTAAAATGTACATTATATTTAGACAGATTGTACGTTAGAAATACTGTACCAGGATATGCCTCACTGTCCTACATCAATAAAGAAGCGGTATTCCCCTGTAGACTTTACTATTATGTTCACTATAGACAGAATGTACGTTAGAAATACTGTTCAAGGATATGCCCCACTGTCCTACACAAAGTAATTCGCATAAGAATAAGAAATTAAATATGTATATCCCAATTAGCAACCTGAAAATCTAGGAAACACGACGTTAAGCTTTAATTGCTAGACTTTCTACGAATCTGCAATAACAGTTTATACGTCAAAGACAGTTTTGTGCTAGATAAGGAAAATATTTATTTCTTCGTTATCTAACTGTAAGCTTCCCTTTGTTGTTAGTCGGTAATTTATTTGGCAAGAATTTATTGGTCAAACAGATAGACATACAAACTTCTTATTCATTTATCATTTACTAGCGGCTACGCCCCTAAAGGCCTCTAGGGGCACTTGAGGAGGAGAGAGTCGAATTTAATACTTTAATTTTTTTAGGGGGGGGGAATTTTTCATTTTTTTGGTGGGTTCGGGGTGTCCCACCCCCCAAGAAAATAGTTATAAACCTTCCCGGGACCTATGAGAAGCTACCCTGTTAAGGAGAACCCGATCGGTTCAGCGGTTAGCGAGATCCTTCGGTACAAACATACAAACACACAAACATCCTGTTACTTTATTATAAGGATGAAAGTATTTCTCGTATGGCATTTATACATTGGACACCAAAAAAAAACTTTCTTTCTTATTAAGTTTTGGAAGGTTGGGTAAGTACTAAAGTAGAGCATTTATAGTACCTCGTTGGGATAGTGTACAGCATAGTTAATACACCAAAAGCGGCAAGTAAACTATCCAGTAAGGCTTCGAATCCGATTAATATCCGATGGATTAGAACCGGTTCTCAGCCCAACTGAAAAAACATGTATAAACATCGTATTTCAGACAATTTTCTACGATTTTAACATTCAAAACATTCAAATCCTAAGATTAATGTCATTTTTTATTTTATTATCCGCGGAAAGCTGTCTAAAATGCGAATAAATAACTATTGTAATTTTGCAGCTTCAAAGATTTTTTGCAATTGCATTATTATACAGGATTACGGGTGTTGAAATATGTAATACACAAATAACTTGTCTATAACTTTCAAAAACTATAATAATAAACTTTAATACAGTAGTTTATTTAGTTTAGAATAGTTTTTTCTCGCATCGTATTATAAACAGCTATCCGTGGAAATAAAATGTATTATATTATGGGATTGGTTATTGACTCAGAGTAAATATACAATTGCGTTGTCATAGAACATAACCATTCCAAGACTTCACTAGTGTAAATTTTCTCAATTTTTATTAAACAAAATCATTTCTTCTTTAGTCTAATTTTGACAATTTCAAATTTACATATTCCAATAGCTTTCTATCAATTTTAAATATTTGTGTTTGAATAGAAATATTCCCTTTATCCCTTACTATTCAGACTTTGCATTTTCAAACTTTTTTGTCCTCTCATTGTTTGAAAAACAACAATTTAATAACACACAATTTGAAACAATATTTTTAAATTATAAAAAAAAATTACGTAATTGTTTTACATAATAACAGTCTATGCTATTAGTATTATGTAAGCCAATTATTTATTTATTGTCCTACTCTATAAATAGAACACTCCCATACTCCGCCCCGAGGGAGTGTGGGAGTGTGCTCCACGAAATAGCCTAAAACTATCCCTGGGAAGCAAAGCGAAGTCAATAAGCGTTTAGTTAAACTTTAGTTTGATCCGGACGGACGAACTGAATGGCAACCACTTACTTTATCTTGCAGATTGACTTACACTAAATGCAAGCTGTATCCAACAACTGAATTCATTTTAAATTAATATTTGTCAACTTCAGCTGTTTTTTTTTTGGGTATAGGCCCTTTCATGGCAACGCACCTTAAGGGGCGATTCTTCGTATTTTTCACAGTAGCTTTTCTCCTATTTCTAGCACCTGCGGGTTGCTCTAACCCTGCAGGGCCTATTGTCTAACGCAATGGGGCAATCACCTAACCAAATATAACCTAAAATATCCTATAAAAAGCCATTTTAAAAATACGACAAATCGGGGAAAGTTTACATGTGGTTTTTGAAGGATACTACCAAATAGCTTATAAACTATGTTGCATCTGACTAGAATTTATATGATCATATTTGGTTCAACATTTCTAAAGTAATTAAAGAGAAGCATCACTTTCCATATACTTTCTTAGGAAGATAAATATTGAACTGTAATACTTTGTCCTGAAATAACTCTAGAAATCTAATTTTAGTAGATGATTAGTACTGCATAACACATAGTATAACTTTTACTTGGACAGATATTCTTTATAATACGGATCTGTGTCTGTGCGTACCGAAGGGTCTCGTTAATCACTGAACTGATATGGTTCTCCTTTACAATGTAGCTTCTCATGGGATTTAAGAATTTGGGGGGAAAGGGACCATCATCTTTCAAATAGAAATCGCCAAAATATAAAAAAAAATATTTAAAAGGGCCGCTAAGCAGCGCCATTTTCGTAAAAAAAATGAAAAAAAACTGCTGATATTAACAAAGATAAATTATTTCTCAACTTAAATATTTTAAAAGAAAACATTTGAGTGCCACCAGAGGCCTCTAGAGCCAAAGCCGCAAGATTACAAAAACTAGGAATATGATAATAATTACAATAATATATAACAAAAAAAATATAATTGAAGTAATTCATTTGTTTTAATGAGGCATTTTTAAAAAAGAATTTTTAGAATATTTATTCTTGTGATTGTTCCAAGTTTATGTATAGTGCACTATATAATGTATATGCATAGTCCTCCAAAGTGTTGCCTAAACTATCTTACAGGGTGTCTATATAATGTATATGCATAGTCCTCCAAAGTGTTGCCTAAACTATCTTACAGGGTGTCTATATAATGTATATGCATAGTCCTCCAAAGTGTTGCCTGAACTATCTTACAGGGTGTCTATATAATGTATATGCATAGTCCTCCAAAGTGTTGCCTAAACTATCTTACAGGGTGTCTATATAATGTAAATGCATAGTACTCCAAAGTGTTGCCTGAACTATCTTACAGGGTGTCTATATAATGTATATGCATAGTCCTCCAAAGTGTTGCCTGAACTATCTTACAGGGTGTCTATATAATGTATATGCATAGTCCTCCAAAGTGTTGCCTAAACTATCTTACAGGGTGTCTATATAATGTATATGCATAGTCCTCCAAAGTGTTGCCTGAACTATCTTACAGGGTGTCTATATAATGTATATGCATAGTCCTCCAAAGTGTTGCCTAAACTATCTTACAGGGTGTCTATATAATGTAAATGCATAGTACTCCAAAGTGTTGCCTGAACTATCTTACAGGGTGTCTATATAATGTATATGCATAGTCCTCCAAAGTGTTGCCTGAACTATCTTACAGGGTGTCTATATAATGTATATGCATAGTCCTCCAAAGTGTTGCCTAAACTATCTTACAGGGTGTCTATATAATGTATAATCCTTAAAATTTGATGCAGATTTCAAATCTACTCCCTACATTAAAATTCCGGAAAACTTATATCTCTTAGTGTTTATATAATGTATATGCATAGTCCTCCAAAGTGTTGCCTAAACTATCTTACAGGGTGTCTATATAATGTATAATCCTTAAAATTTGATGCAGATTTCAAATCTACTCCCTACATTAAAATTCCGGAAAACTTGTATCTCTTAGTGTTTATATAATGTATATGCATAGTCCTCCAAAGTGTTGCCTAAACTATCTTACATGGTGTCTATATAATGTATATGCATAGTCCTCCAAAGTGTTGCCTGAACTATCATACAGGGTGTCTATATAATGTATATGCATAGTCCTCCAAAGTGTTGTCTAAACTATCTTACAGGGTGTCCATATAAAATCAAACTATTAGTGAATAACTGGTTTTTAAGGATTTACCTCAAAAAGTGTCCTTCAACCTTTGTAATTACTTCATTAAGAATCTTTTAAAGAATGAAGTTTTTAAAGTAAAAATCAAATGTTTTGCTAAAGTCAAACTGACTTTAATTAAAACAAAATTGAATAACCAGTTTATTGAGACATCCTTTGTAATTATACATTAGAAGTGTTATGTATTTCAACATTTTTACATATGAACATACATCAATTGTTTTTGATAGATAGATAGATAGATAGATAGATAGATAGATAGATAGATAGATAGATAGATAGATAGATAGATAGATAGATAGATAGATAGATAGATAGATAGATAGATAGATAGATAGATAGATAGATAGATAGATAGATAGATAGATAGATAGATAAATAGATAGATAGATAGATAGATAGATAGATGGATAGAGAGATATATATTTAGATAGATAGATATATATATAGATAGATAGATAGATAGATAGATAGATAGATAGATAGATAGATAGATAGATAGATAGATAGATAGATAGATAGATAGATAGATAGATAGATAGATAGATAGATAGATAGATAGATAGATAGATAGATAGATAGATAGATAGATAGATAGATAGATAGATAGATAGATAGATAGATACATAGATAGATACATAGATAGATAGATAGATAGATAGATAGAAAGATAGATAGATAGATAGATAGACAGACAGACAGACAGACAGACAGACAGATAGATAGATAGATAGATAGATAGATAGGTAGATAGATAGATAGATAGATAGATAGATAGATAGATAGATAGATAGATAGATAGATAGATAGATAGATAGACAGATAGATAGATAGATAGATAGAGATAGATAGATAGATAGATAGATAGATAGATAGATAGATAGATAGATAGATAGATAGATAGATAGATAGATAGATAGATAGATAGATAGATAGATAGATAGATAGATAGATAGATAGATAGATAGATAGATAGATAGATAGATAGATAGATAGATAGATAGATAGATAGATAGATAGATAGATAGATAGATAGATAGATAGATAGATAGATAGATAGATAGATAGATAGATAGATAGATAGATAGATAGATAGATAGATAGATAGATAGATAGATAGATAGATAGATAGATAGATAGATAGATAGATAGATAGATAGATAGATAGATAGATAGATAGATAGATAGATAGATAGATAGATAGATAGATAGATAGATAGATAGATAGATAGATAGATAGATAGATAGATAGATAGATAGATAGATAGATAGATAGATAGATAGATAGATAGATAGATAGATAGATAGATAGATAGATATATAGATAGATAGATAGAGAGATAGAGAGATAAAGATATAAGTGTAGAATTATGGTTGAAGATTTGGTATAATTAGGTAATTACCAAAACCCAAGTTGGCACTTATACTTTTACCACAGATTTAGGGATAAGAAAATGATAATTGTATTATTTTTTTCATTTCTTTTAATGTTGTAAAATGGCCATATATTGCATTATAATTCGAAGTGGTTCTGTATCGTTCAGAACAAGTTTTAGTCTATTGGTAATTTAATTTCTCAATTTTATATAAATATAGAAATGTAACCTTTTTCCTTCTGCAAAATAGCTTAAACATAATCAAGAGAAACCTAGATCTTTAATAGTATTTTAAGACCTTTCGGTATGTTTGTTAAGATTTCTTAAACAGTTTTTTGACACTCTCGCGCATACACATACACACACGCACATCCAATTTTATGTTTAGTTCTTTTACGATAATGGGCTATGCCTTTATCTTATTCTTTGTCCTATGTTCGACATCTTTCTCAGAGATAATATTACTTTTTAGTGTCTGTATTTTCTAATAGGATTTCTTTTTATTTTCCTCTATTTTAGTATTTTCTATGGCGGGAATAAGTATTTGTTGAATTTTATATAAACTAGATAATCTTGTCTCAAGGGGAGGTGGAGGAGATCTGGAATATAGCTCAATACAACAATAAAGCTTTCCTCAAAAGTACAACAAATACAGACCAGTATTTTTGAGATCTTTAGCTTCATACAAAAAAAACATTCTTACTACTTTATATCTACTTTATATTATTGACATAAGAATGAGAAAAAATTATGAAATAATTGATAGAAAAGATAAGTTATGCTTAGAAAATTAATACTTTTCTAAATAGCCAGTAACATAACCGTGACCTACGGATGTACGGACGGACCGACTCTTATTATGTAAAAGCTTCGCTTTTAAAAATAATGTGTGATATATTTTTTTTAAAATTTGGATCATATGAATAAAATGAAGTCATTCCTAAAAAGGACAGAAATAATTAATCTTATTTAGTATGCTGTAAAATTATATTCTATTTAAATAAAGATCAATTGAAAATTAGTGACTTATTTTCTCTATATTTCATTGTAAATATTTTCATTTTGCCTGTGTCCGCTTGATTGACGGCTGTAAAGTGTGACGTTTGCAAAGTTGCAATTTCAAATGTACTTCTTTTGTAGATCAGATTTGGTAATGTTTGTTGAGCATACTGCATGCCAGCTAAATCGATATATTATTACTTGGATGTTGCACCAGATTTTCATGTACTCTAAAAAAGTGATGCTAAAATAACGATACCCCCAATCGACCCCTTTTACCCTATCCCCTTCCCTCCGAATGTATATGGAGATGCGATCCCCAATTTTCAAAATTCTTTAAATGTACGAACAAGACTTTCACAGAAATGCTTCGCATCTAGTCCACTTACCTATGTTTACTATAAATTTTACACCATATAAAACTTGGATTTAAATATTTGATTGGCATGCCATGGTAATTATCGCGCGTAACTCAGGCACGAGATACAATTACTCTAGCTAGCCCTAAGGCACTTTTTATATGTTTTTACGAATTTATTAGCCTATCCTTACCAATATAATACCTTATATGGGTAACGCTAGCCTAATCATGGTAAACTGTATGTGATTGAATATTGTTATATGCTTATTAAAACATTATGTTTATTGTTAAAGTAACCATGTAACCATCTTGTACTAGTATGTATGCCTACAACCATAGTTTGATTTACGTCACAAGTTTAACATACAAACAATTTATTAAACAGACAAGGGCTTAGATCCTTATTAATAGTTGTTGTTATAACTTGCACTTCTTAAAATATCTCAGTTATTCATTGACTCTCAAACCATCAAGTTCTTCTGGCTTAAAGGTAATGACTTAGTTGTTTGGCATGCATTGTAGTTTAAATTTAGGTCCCTCAGTACTTAGCATGAATTGAGCTTGGGTCTTATGTTAGAGATCTAACACTTAGCACAATTCAATGCTTTGGACTTAGGGCATTTTCTGTCCTACTCTACTTATGTTTATTATCACTTATCCTGTAAATACTTTCATACTTAACTTATTCACTTGTAATGTAAATACACTTTATAAAACCATCTTCCTTCTTAAGTGCTTAATATACTTATATGATATAGATCGAACACCATAACCAGCCATTTATTCTTAGTTTAAAGCAATATAATACCTCGTGTGGGTCTTTGTTGAGCTACCACGGGCTCAACCAAATTCGTATTATACTTGTGGGAGTAAAGGGAAAAGCATTCTAAACTGACGAACCGACGATGAGAATGTCTATGTGTATTGCAGTAAAAGTAGGATTTTTAGTAGTACTCATAGAAGAGCGATCTCCATAACATAATATTGGACAAGCGCCCCATTCGCACTACCATATAAACGAACTGACCAATAAATGTCAGGAAACTAGATTAACGACAAATTTTCAGCTGTCATAATATCCACGTATATGTTATATCCATTGGCAGCTATCATGCTTAGAATTAGAATGTATTGCAGGGCCATTCTAGAATAAGTATGATTTATTAGTAGAGGAGCTTTTATACAATAACGAGTGTCTGTTCAGCTTTAGATAGGTTGTTTTAGGTTAGGTTTGGTTAGGTTTGGTTAAGTTAGGTTAGGTGATTGCCCTGCAAGGTTAGAGCCCCTGAAGGGGCTAAAATAGAGGAAAAGCTACTGTGAAAATACAACGAAATGCCTCTTAAGAGGCGTTATCACGAAAGGGACTATATCCGCGAATTTCATTCTTTTGATAATTTTTAAAGGAAAAGGCTAACAAATAACATTTGAACATTGGGTGTATTTGGAAAAAAATAGATTTCAAAATTGTGTTTTTTTTAAGTCTTCTATAAAGATGTTAATATACCGAAGACTGCAATATAAAGGTGTACGAAGATGCTTTATTTCTATTGTCTCTAAATAGCGATATAACAATTATACTTTGTTTTTTAGCTTCGCAGTTCCATGAATTTTATCTTTCTTGTTATACTACAATAAATCTTAAAAATAAAGAATACGCAAACCTTAAATGCGATAAAAGTATGAATACATGATATATGATAATATGTAAAAAATCATATTATGATAAAGATTTCTAAAAGACTAAATTTATGACTGGAATTTCTCAAAATGCAGTTTCCTAAAATTAGCTTAAATTATGTTCTCTTAATAACCTAGAAACTTTAAAACTTTTTAGGGGGTTGGATCTACCTAATGGCCTGCTTAGAATAATTTCAATAGATTAGCCATTTCAGGAACAGAAAACACTATCTGTCCGTCCGTCTGTCCGTCCGTCTGTCCGTCTGTCCGTCTGAAGCTTAAGATCTCGGTAACCAATGAACCGATCGGATTCTACTCTTCAGGATATATACCTATTGGTCCTGTGGTGGTTTTAAGCTATTTTCTCGGGGGGTGGGACACCCCCAACCCCCCATAAAACAAAAAAATCCGCCTCCCCCCCCCATTTTTTTTTTTTGGTAGAAGAATTCTTTTGTAGAAAATTTCTTTAGTTCTTCTTATTTTTTTTTTTTTTTTTTGTCATCTCTTGGGGCAAAGCCCCTAGAGGCTAGGGGCGAAGCCGATAGTGTACAATAAATTAAGAGTAAATGTTCCAAACATTTGTTATAATATTATTGATTAATAAGAGTTGACTTTTTGATGAAAATGAAGAATAGAAAACAGAACAACCCGTCCATATTATTGGAAAGAAAGTGAACAGATTTAGGTACGAAACGCAGTTTTTTTGTTCATTTATTTGATATAAGTAGTCAGCTATAAATAATTAATTTCCTTAGTATAAAGTATTGTTTAGATAAGATTATAATATGTAAAAATTTTGGGAACTTATATTATCCAAGTGTTTCGTCGCTAGTATAATTAAAGTGAATCCTGTATCAGTAGATATAAACAAAAATGTTCGTCTGCTAGGAGTCCCTGTTTTATTTAGACGTATTTATGTGTCTGATTGACCATCTAGTGTAATAAATCTGTTTAATAATGTGTTGTACACATGTAATCTATTATCATTATTCTCTTAATGTTAGGCAATAAAATAAAGTCAAGTTGCATATCTCTCCAGGGATGTAAAGGGATAAGACAATGGATGATAACCTCGCCAATGATTATACATAAAATTACCTAGTTTGTAGATTACAACTAGGGGTTGAAACGTTTGGAAACTTAACTTAATTTATCAACCAATCGAAATTCATTAAAAGTCCCCATAGTCATATAAGAATAGTTTTTAAAAATTTTGGGGACTAGTGTAATAAAAAGCCAAATGACACCCTTCCTCCTATCAGGTATCTTTCATATATATGCATGCTTCTTTTTTAAATCTTGTATCCATATTCTAAACCAAAATTGTATTTTATTTGCCCCAAATACAGAAAATTCCTATGATAAATGCGAGAATATTATGTAGATTTATATGTTTATCAAGTTAACTTCAGCAAAACAAAAATAACGAGTTGTTTTTCTCCATACTTAGGGAAAGGAATTTATAAACTAAAGCTACGTGTGTTCGACCATTTATTTAATCCTCCTTTACAGAGTAGCTTCGCATATGTCCTGGGAAGGTTGATACATTTTGGGGGGAGGCCACCACCAATCTCAAAAGAAAAATCACTCCTGGGAAAAAATGACCGTCTAAAAAGTTACTGGTTTAATTTTTCTTTTAAAGAAACTCTATACATGTATATTTTATAATTTAACATTTTAATTGTATGGATGTATAAATGCCTGTGTTGGATGTATATTTGACATGTGTTTAGATTAAGCAGATGTATTTTTGCCAGTCATGGATGTATTATTGACAGTATACATAATATGTTAGATCTAGGTTTGCCAGGAGTTTCAACGTTATTGTCTTTTATAGAACTAAAGTTCAGTTTGCCCTAAATACATCCATACTTTTTTAATTGCACTGGCCAAAATACACCTACTATTCTTTAGCTGTATATGTAAATTGCAGTCCCCCGTTTAATTGCATATGAATTGGTTTGGGGTATGTACAGGTGTTAATTGAATAAAGTTTTTGTATTCTATTATATTATTAATCCCTTTCCTTGAATATTTTTGTGTTTGTGGATAGCTTTGTGGGTTTGTCAAAGGATTAATGTCAACTAGTCAAGGACAAAAAAGTCATTTGGTAAATAAGATGTAAATAAAAAACATTATATCCTTACAATGAAGAGACATGATATGTTTTGTCTATCTTTGTATCTCTTTAACCACAAGACCAATATGGTTCTTCTTCACATTGAAACACTGTAAAGGTCCAGGAAACTTTAGTTTATTTAGTGAGTGGGTAACTCCACCCCCCGGAGAAAAAGATTTTACAGAAAAAAATTATCCCTCCCCTCCCAACAAAGCAATTTTTATCAAACTAAAATTTCAGTGGTGGGTCTAGCACTCCACTTTCCCCGAAAACAAAGATCAAAAGGGGCATATACACCCACATAGGTATTCACCCATCTTCACTTCCCTTGACAATGGACTACATCCCCCTAATAGACCCCCTATTAAGTAAAATGTAATGGTAAAGTAGCGACACCCTCCTAAATTTCATTGATAGTAATTTAGGGACTCTTTCTTGACTTTTGAGTGAGTGGGAGGAAACCTAGGGGTGTGTATCTACACCCTAACATTAAAAAAAACACCCCTCTCGTTGTCTGTAATAAACCTCCCTAATGTACACATCCACTTACACCCCCCTCGATTTTGGTTCAGGGGGGTGTCGATATTTTCGCATCGCGCATCCCACTGGCAAAACCCTCTGCACACCACAGACTATGTTTACGATATTTGGTGAGTAAGGGAAGATAATTATTATATTGTAATCATCATATAAGACCTAAATTACTATGCAGTTTATATACATTTATTTATTTACATGTAATTATCATGCATTATTTACTATGTGTAATTATGCATTATTTTATGCATGTTATATTGTCCTTGTATAAATGTTTTGATCATGGAAAGAAAACAAAGTAGCGGTTTTCGTCGTATTTTACCATTAGCTTTTCTCTAATTTCTATCCCCTGAAGGGGTAATTTCCTAACTCTTACCTAATCAATAATCAACTTTTACCTAACCTAACCTAAAATAAACTATCAAAAATTAATGTGAAAATACAATGAAACACGCTACTTCGTTTTCTTTCCATTATCCAATGTTTTTAGTATCGCAGCAACTCTTTAGATAACTTTTTCCCCTTTAATGATGAATTCATATAAAATGGTTGGAATTTCATTTGAAAATTGAATGATATTGATACATTATCTGTTAAAGATATATTTCAAATTAAATTAACTTAAATTATCCTAATTTATGAATTACTTAAGAAATTGTTGTTATAGTCGCATTTTATGGACTTCAATGTCATTGTTTTGGGTAAAATAAGGGAAGAACGAGACATTGGACTGTCACTCTAACTGGTACCCAAACTTTTAGAAACACGTTTCTCTTTTGTTGGCTTAAAAACTACTATAATTAAATCTTCTTTGGGTAATACAAACCAGCATTAACCGGACCTTACACCTTTAATTTTAATTTAATTTTAATTTTAATTAAACAAATTAATAGTTTATAAATTTATTTATACAGATTTGTCATAAACCTAACCAAATAAATTTTTTCTTAAAGAGAAAATATTTCTTTTTTAAAAAGAAAGGAACATGCACTCTGAAAAATATCAGAGGATAAAGATTTTAAATGCGAAGCTTTTTTATAATTAAAATTAAAGCTGTTTTAATATGATATTGAAATGATTTACCTTGATTTCTCATCTAGTTCCGTTTTCGCAGGATTGGAGAGCTCCGTCAATGGCGGAATTGAATTAAATACGATAAATTAAGTATATAGAAAAAGTGGATTTTCACTTTCAGGCAGGTTAATTTATAATTCATTGTCCCTTCTTTCTTAGTTTTAAAGGTGATTTTTATCCAAACAAAATTGTTGGATTATTTTTCTTATCTGTTCTCCATTAAAACTATATTTCTGTGAATAAGGAAAATAAAACTTTTTGATGCATTTGCTGAGAAAAATTTTGTTGCTGTCACTTTTACTCACTCAAACTAAATCACAAACAACTTTTTTGGTCTTCAAAAGTATATTAATATCATTTGCTATCAACAGTATATGAACAAGGATGACAACATTCATTACAGCTAAGCTCAACAAATAATAAGGAAGGACAAACGAACAATAACTCTTGTGTAGTTTCAGAACTTAATGAGTAGTGAATTAATTTGTAAGTCTAAACAAAATTGTACATACATTTGTTGCAAAATTACAGTAATTGACAATTACTTTCATTTTATGATTTGATCATAGAGATGCCTTGCTTATTAAATTGAACTTTGTCGTTCTAGGAATCTTTATTCCAAATATTTGATGAATAGGATATTTATTTGATACAAAAAGTTACTGCCAAAATCAAAATCGTACGTCAGTGTTATAGTTTAAAATCGATAAGACAATTCTAACAAGTCTATATTAAGCATAATAGCTAACTTTAACGATCGGACGGACCGACACTAAATATAGAAAAGATTAGCTTTTTAAAAAATAAAGAAAATATCAATATGAAAAAACTTTTAGATAGAGTACAGCTAAATGTCAAATTATATGAATCTCTTATTTTCATGTCTCGTATCGGACGTATAGACATACAGGAACTATTTGCTTTCGAAAAACATCAATCAATAAAATTTTTTTACCTTGGTTCTATCTTTTATACAGGGCTCGGCGCCGCGCTTCAGACATTAAACTGGATGTTTACACCTGTTCATAAACAAACAATCCATCTTTTTTGGGGGTTTTTTTTTTTGTACACAAGCGGGTTTAAATTTGAATCTTAGGCGAGGCTGAGGCATGGCTGCCGAGCCCTGATTTTATACGTTTATAAAAACCTAACATTTTACGCCTAAAAATAAAATCTAGTTTGGTAGTTTGATCCTGAATTTTTTTATTCAATCAGTTTAGCCTGCAAGAGTTTTATTTGTCTGTTTATGTCTCTTAAGTATAAATTTACATCAAAGATAAAAAAATACTAAAACTCCAAACCAAATTAAGTTTCAAACAATTAAATTGTGAAATGGTAAATTTTAACTTTAGAATCATTTTATCTTTAGTATCAACTTAAATACTAATAATATTCCTATCAACTACCTTTTTATATGTATTATTCTGTAAAATTGGGTTATACTCATGTTAGTTTGTATGTGTTTGATGTCCACTTTTAGGGGCATGTAAATCGATATATTCTTACTTAGATGTTAAACCAGATTTTCCAGAGCTGGATCTTTAAATGTGGCCGTAATACTCACACAGCTGGCTAAAATAACGATATCCCCCCATTCACTCCATTTACGGTATCCCCTCCTTTCCTCATGGAGAGACGAACTTACCAAGGAATAAGGTCTGTGTCAGCAACCTAAATTGATGACAAATTTGTCAATATATTCACCTAAATTCTATTTCCATTGGGGATGTATATGTGATGGGTGTAAAATTGTGGCTGTGGCTGAGGGGAGGTGGGGTAAGCTGAAAGAGGGATTTTGAAAAGTTCAGAAAGAGATGTTGAAAAGTATTTTCAAAACATTATTCTATCATACAAAGTAGAAAGCTTTTTGTCTAACAAAAGCCGTGCAGGGTTTGGTTATCTATTGGTTCACCCATGAAGCATAATTGCTATGTCCAGTATTTTTCCCCCTTGCACATAGGGGATTCAATTCACCACCCCCAAATCAAGTTTTAATCATTCTATGAGTATTATCATACCTTATGTACATCAGATTTCAAAGGAATCATAAAAATACGCTTTTTAAGTAAGCTTTATAATGCCAGAAAGTCAAGAAATGCTAAAATTTTCTAACAGAAAAAGGCATATTTTTTGTGTTTCACCAACAATTTTAAAAGTATTATAAAATCTCTTAGAATTAACGTAATTAGACAAAATAACTTCAGGTGAGTCATGAACTACATGTATTTTGACAATATAAAAGAAAAAAACACAAATTAAAGAAATAAGTCCTAAATAATTCTAGTTGAAGTTACGATTTTAGTTTTTTTGTTTGTTTTATAATCAACATTTAAGTAGACAGTAAGAGGAAACATGTTTTCACTGGTTGCCACCGGCTAAAAATACGATATTTGATTGCCCAAAGACATATTATAATCGCCTGTACTGGTTTCATTTACCCCCCGCGCCCCCGTAGAGGTTTTTAGCGCGTTTTCTTAGGGTGAGTGCACAAAAAGTTTGTAAGAAAAAGCGTTTAAATGAACTTTTAATGTCAAAACTTAAGATATAATTCAAATAAATAAAGACACAAAACATAGTTATTCAGACTTTGAATTAAAGTTAATAATAAATATTTTCAAGTTCTATTGCACTAAATGATGGGGAGGGGGCTAAACCTAAATCTAAACCTTTTTATGTTCGAGGTTTTAATGTAACTATAGATTATTACAAATATAAGGGATTTAAAGGGATAAGACAAAGGTCGATAAATTGATGTACAACCCCAATGATAATACACAATATTACCTTGTGTAGATTAAAATTAGTATTTAAAACGTTTGAACACATAACTTTAAAACTTTGGGGATTAGTGTTATAAACAGCCTAATGTCCCCTCCCTCACTGCAGAAAGGTAAAATCAATAAGCAAATAACGTGAGGTTCTTATAATCAATTGAAATCGGAATTAGCAAGTAGCCTATTTGTCTGTCATTTGGTAATGCTTTGTTTTAAAATTATGCAGTTACATGGTCTTTATGTTTGTCTTAACCTCTTTTCGAGGAAGCTTTGTGTTTATCAAGATCGAAATTAATTCCTTATTCATTATCCCAAATTAAGCGCAAATGTCGTCTTGTTTGACTTTCCTTTTCTAAAGAGACGCGGCATGGATTGTTTATATTTTGATGCGTCCACGTTCGTTACTTTTGAATGATATGTGAGTGTGTGAAGATTTCGGAGAACAAAGTTGGGCCTATCATTGGTCTCATAGTGCGTGAACGACCCTAGTATACCAGGGGCTTGAAACCATAAGAACTTCAGGTAGAATTTGTAAATTTTATTTAAATGGAATGGCGTATAGGACGATTATATTTAGTTTAAAAGGCTTTAGCCAGCTAAACATGAAACTTTATTATGATTAATTATTATGTTTTAGTAATTTTTTATGTGCTTTTATTTTTGCATTTAACAATGATTTATTAAACCAAATAATTTTCCTTTAAAGCCAAAGTTTCCAAAGATTCTTAACCGTAGAAAAAAATGATTTTAAAAAGCAAATAAGATTACGTGGTTATAAAAACTGGAATTTTGTATTAATTGATTTTGTAATTTCAGGACTTTGAAATAGTTGCCTCAATAAATCTATAATCAAACCTGCTGTTGAAACTTGATGGTTCCTGGTATTGGGGGTTTGTGTGTACGTCAACAAGATCTCTAGAACTTCCCGCTAATTCGGAAGTCACACTCAACCAAAGTGTCATGGTTGAGACAATTTCAAAGTATCTGAAGAATAGGCGTTAGCATTCTTCAAGAGATCAATAGCATCCAGTGATTATTGATGCAATAAACTGTGACAATTTTTTCTGTGAAATAAGTACCTAGTGAATCAATATGCCACTAACCAAAAAGCAGAAAATTGAGCGAGCTATCGCTATTGGCAGTGAAAGGCTAGAAGTGTTTGATGAACAGTTAAAAGTGTTTTATGACAATCTAAAAGCCTGCCAAAGTTTTAGTTCATGTGAAAATGTGAATTTAAAATCAATTCGTGACATTTTTAGTGAGGTCAAGGACCAATCTGACCTAATAAAAAGTCTAAAACCTGCCGTGGAGACTAGTGAGTTGCGCGAGTTCAAGCGTGATTTGGATGAAGCTAGTGAACAGAAAACTGTTGCAGATAAAGTTTATGCGTCGTTGGAGCAGTGTACGAAAATTCTGCACTGGCTTGACAATGATTCAGACGACGCGAGGTCAAGCACTGTCGCCAGGAACCTCGACGTCATTGAGAAGGTGAGGATGGACATGGGAGTGCTTAAAATTTCCATGGAGTTGCGCCAAGAAGTACGTGATATGTACCGAAGGCTTAGAGAGATGGAACGTCGTTCATCTAACTTGGATGAGAGTGGGACACCTGCCATACTCTCCAGAAGTATGTCTGCCGTGGATATTCGGAGTTCCAACCCGCAGTATGGGCGCTGGGACAACAGTTTGTTGCCGTCCTTTGACGGTACTGACACGGATTACTCCAACTTTAAACAGGTCTTTAAAGATCTATGCGCTGGTTACGGATTTTCTGACCAGAGGTTAAGTCTGATGTTGTGTATGGAGAAGGTGATAACCAACCCGGAGCTACGCAAGCAAGTGTCAGCGATTAGAGATCATAATGAACAATGGTTGTTTTTGGATCAGATGTTTTTATCAAACACCTGCCGGTTCATGAAGATTTTAACTAAGCTGAACAAGATGAAACCTGTGGATAAACCTGTGGACGTGGTTAGTGCAATTGCTACCTTCAAAAGCACCATGCAGGAAGTAGAAGCCATCGTTGGTTCTGAAGCTAAGGATTACCACCACCTAACTCTTATTCATATTTTCAAAGACAAATGTCCAGATGCCCTGAGAGAGAAAATTATGATGGAGCTAGGTAGCATGAACCAACCAGACATCAAGAAGATTGTGGAACTGCTGGAGAGGACAAGGGGAGCAATGTTGGCTGGTGATATGTCCTATGACACTAGCGCCGGCAAGAGAAATCGTGACAGAGCTGCCGCCGCGCAAGTATCTGGCCGCAGCGACAATAAAAATGGAAAGGCTGGAAAGGACAAGACTTCCAAGTGGAACAGTACATGTCCTGTTGAAAGCTGCAAGGAGAAACATCCGATTTTCCGTTGCCTCACGTTTAAGAAGATGGATGTGGTTGACCGAAAAAAAGTTGTCCAGCAGAAGAAGTTGTGTGAACTCTGCCTGTGTGATGGCCATGCTGCTGACAAGTGTAATAAATCGGATAAGCTTGGTGTTTGTGGCACCAATAATTGTGACAGATATCATAGCCGGTTGATCCATGAGGCTAGTGCTGGTGTGAATACAGTCTACAAGTCAAGTTCTGCACCCAGCCCCTGTACCTTCTTACTTCAGTTAGTTCCTGTTGTAGCACCTGGCGGCGGCACCTGCCACGCCACCGTCATGTTTGACTCCGGTGCAAATTTGCCACTTGTGTCTGAGAAGTTATCCAACAAGTTGAAGCTGAAATCTACCGGCAGATATACAACTATTTCTGTGGCTGACGGCAGTGAGACTTCCTGCCGCAATGTTGTGTTTTATCTGAAGGATAGGGACGGTAATTTGAGGGAGTTTGAGGCAGCTGTCATGCCTACCCTCGGCGGGGCCAACGAGATGCGCTCGGTCCACCCCGAAACCGCCGCCGAAATATTTAAGATGCCGCCAGAAAGATTTACATATATTAGTGGAGGCTTGGATATCATGATTGGAAATACACATCCTGACGTGTTTCCGTCAATCTACCAGAAAGTGGGCCAGTCTATGTTGTGGCAAACCATTTTTGGTAGTGGTTTTATCTGTACAAGTGCTGACGGTGGAGCTGGAGACCAAAAGTCGGCATATAAAGCTGTCAGTGTTAGTGGAGGCACCTTGCCAGACTTTTTGACGTCTGAATCGTTTGGCGTACAGCCGCAGGCACTTTGTCCAGGATGTACTGCCTGTCAAGAGTGCAAGGCTATGGCCGACGGCACTACCTGGGACCAGCGTGAGAGGCAGAGAATAATTGAGGCAGTTTTAACACTAGACTTGCAATCCAACAAGTGGACAGGTCAATATGCTTACATTGAAGATCCTCACACTTTGCCCTACAATGAGAGTTTAGCCCGCAAAATTGCTGAAAAGGATCGTGCCAGGATGGTCAAGGAAGGTACCTATGATATGTATGTGCAGGTATTCAATGACGCCATCTCCAGAGGCGTTTTTCAAAAAGCAACGCCTGAAGAATTGAAGTATGAAGGGCCCAAGTCTTGTTCATCAATAGTGGTTGCTTTCAAGGAGGATTCAAGTTCCACACCCATGAGATTGTGTGCAAATAGTTCTCTGACGTTCAAGGGTACCAGTTTTAATCACATAATGCTGGGAGGTCCGCCGCCAATGCAGAAGATTTTTTATCATTTGTTGCTTTTCCGCGGTTATAAGGTTGGTTTAACCGCGGACATTTCCAAGTTTTATAACTCCATCCTGGCCACAGAGTTCGACAGCCAGATGAAGAGAGTTTTATTTTCCCCGACGCCAGACGGTCCACTTGAAATTTACCTGACTAAAGTGGTGAATTTTGGCGAGTTGGCCGCTAAGAATCTGGCAGTTACAGCCCTGAAGTTGACTTCCCCCCTGTTCGGCGGAAAGAGTGAAGCAGAAGTCAAGGAGATGTATGGAGAGGGACAGATAAATGGTAGTGATATTGTTGCAAAACCTGAATTATGGAAGGAGCCAGAAATACCTACCTACCCCGAGGAAGATTTCAAGTTACCTCAGATTCCAGTTGCAGTCAAGCTTGAGAAGCACAGCTTCATAGATGATGTTATTTCGGGAGCAGGATCTGTGCCAGAAGCCAAGGAGATGATGAAAGAAGCCGACAGAATTATCAGCAAAGGTAGTTTTTCCTTCAAACAAGTCATTTATTCTGGTGATGATTGCCAGCCAACCAAGGTTCTTGGGCTGATATGGAAGCCAGCCACTGATGTGTTATCCATCGCCACGAGAGTCAACCAAGATGGTAAAGTCAAGGGAAAGAAGGTGAAAGAGGATGCTGATTTGTACAACCTCCAGGACGCCTTGGACGAGAATCTGACAAAAAAGATGGTCCACAGGTTCACCGCCCAGACCTTCGACCCGCTCGGGCTTTGCAGCCCTATCCTGTTGAGAATTAAACTTGTCCTGCGGAAAACATGTTTGCTGAATTTGGGCTGGCAAGATTTCATTCCAAAAAGTCTACGGGATGAACTTGTTAAGTCGCTGGAGGACAGAGCTGAGGTCGCTAAATTGGAGTTTGACCGTTGTGTGGTCCCGGAGGAACCAACTGGCCTTCCATCCTTGATGATGTTTTCGGATGGGTCATCAGAGGCCTATGCATGTATGGCATATTTGAGGTGGCCAACTAGGCAAGGGTTTTAAACGTTCCTGCTAGCCACCAAGTCAAGAGTTGCGCCGGTCAAGACTGAATCAATTCCACGCCTTGAATTGATGGGTTGCCAGATGTCCACCAGGTTGTCAAAGTCCATCAGAGATGCCCTGCCCTTTGATGTTATCAGAGTGATGTACTTTACTGATTCATCGTGTGTTTTATCACAAATTGTTTCCAACAGTGCCATGTTGAACACATTTAATTCTCATCGCATTGGAGAAATCCAATCTGCAACCAACAAGGATGACTGGAGGTGGGTCCCTGGGACACACAATGTTGCAGATTTGGGCACCAGAAGCACCTGCAAGGTATCAGATTTAGGTCCAGGTTCCAGGTACAGATTGGGCCCAGAATGGTTGCGCCAGGATGAAAGTGCGTGGCCGGTGAAAACTGCCGAGCAAGTCAAGCAGGATTTACCACCGGAGGAGTTGAATACCAAAATGGTTAAGTTATGTTCAATGAAAGTTACCGGAGAAGCCGCTGAAGATGTCTTTAGGTTTAAGCACAGGAGATCATTCAGGCAGGCCAAACGTATTATGGCAGCTGTCCTGCAAGTATCGAACACCTGGTTGAAGAAGCTAAAGAGCAGACAAGAAGGCAAGACTACAGTTGTGGTAGTCATGTAGCAGCCGCAGATTCTGTGTACAAGCCGTCTTTGTACAATTTTATGGCGGCGGCGGAACTTTTCATTGTGTCATGTAGCCAACAGGATGAGTGGATAAATGACGCTAAAGGCAATTATTCGTCATTGAATCCATTGGTGCATGAAGTATCCTTGACCTTGACAGATATGGCTTAGTGGTTTAACGTCCGCTTATCTGTTGGGGAGGTGTCGGGTTCGAGTCCCCAGACTGCATCAATACTAAAGATGTAAAATTAGTACCTACTGCTGCTCTTTCAGGCGTTAGAGATTTGGAGTAAGAGTAGGGGGGAAGCCTTAGCCCTAAATCAGGTATGCATGGGTGGTCCTTGGCATGGTGCACTAGTGATCGAAAAACGCTGTAAGGTCATAGGTTGATTGAAAAGTCCTTGTGGACTAGCATTGTGTAGTAGCTCACTAGTGTATTAGTGGCGTTTGTTAGTTCAACGACTAGGAGTCATGCTTGGATTCTAGGTTGTATTGAAAAGTCCCTAGGATTTGATGTGGCTTCAGTCATTGCTGATACAGCGTCATGTTCATGCTTGGGTTGCATTAATTGTCGCAATAATACCGTGACCGAAAAATCACGAAACCTTAACTCTCCACCCATAAGGTTGAAGTGTAAATTACCCACAAGTCCTAATTAAAGTGCCAAGGAAATTGATGGGAAGGATGCAACTCGAATCCGCGTCATACCAAAGACGTTAAAAATGGTACCTACCTGCTCTGTTTGGCACAGGACATCAAAGAGTTAGAGTAGGGGGAATGCCTTGGCCCCAAACAGGCGCAACTCATTACCATGCACAGTTAGGATCTCCAGACAAAGATCGTGCAATCAAAGGGTTGGTTGTCTGTAATGTACTGTACCCCGGGTATGAGGTGAAGGACCAAGAGTCTGGCCTTGAGTTGACAAGTTGACTGTTCAGTCCAGGTGCAACTCACCCACACGACATTAACATTAACATCCTTGACCTGGCCTGTTGTTGGTCCCGGAGGTAAATATGTGACCAGGGAGATGCGTATTCTGAAAATGGTTGGTCGTGGCGAGCCCGTCATTGACGCCATTACTGGTGGCCGTAAAATGCTATTTGAAGACATGCCAGGTTTAGTAATTTTGGAGCCTGGTAATTGGTTAGCTTCTGTCATTATGAGAGAAGCACATGTTGAGCTTCATTCTGGTGTCCGTGGAACTTTAGCTGAGAGCCGCCGTTGGTGCTGGATTGTGAAGGCAAGGAGATTGTCCATCATGGAGGTGAAGAAGTGTTGGCCCTGCAGTGTTGAGAGGGCCAAGGAATGTCGTACTACCATAAAGGATGTTTTACCTGACAAGTTGGTTCCGAGCAGGCCATTTGAAGCTGTACAAGTTGACCTTATGGGTCCGCTGGTTACGAGGAGAGCTGCCGCAAAAACGAGGAGTCAGACAGCAACGAAGAAGGTGTGGGTGTTCGTGGTAGTCTGCAGGTTCTCGGGGGCGCTGTGGCTGGATGCCTTGGAGAAGTATGATACCAGTAGTATCCTGTTGTCCCTGCGCAAGTTGGAGGCTGTTCATTGTCTGCCGAAGGTTATAGTAAGCGACATGGGCACACAATTATCCGCTGCTCGCAAGGTTTTAGAGCAGAAGTTGGGCAGCCAGGTAGAGTTTTCTTGGTCCCAGATTCCGGCCCGAGCCCACCATTTTATTGGGCAAGCTGAGAAAATGGTGGGATTAACCAAGAGATTGCTGTCCAAGAAGTTGGTGAATAGTTCTGTTAATTTTAATGAGCTCCTGGTGCTGTTGGCAGAGGTTAGCAAGTTAATGAATAGCAGACCGTTGACGATAGAAGCTGCGAATGACGTGGAGAATTGGCGGCTGATTACCCCTGGCCAGCTGCTGGGAAATGTAGACCGCCAGCCGTTGTGCAATGTGGCGATGAAACCGGAGGACCAAATTTCCTCCAGGTTGAAGTTATTAGAAGATTTGTCTGCCCAGTTTTGAACTTCCTACCGCCAGGAGATTTTGCCGAAGATATTAAGGATGTCCAAGTGGAAAGATGAAATGGCGGAGCCGCTAGCTGACGGAGATATAGTGCTGGTTACGAGTACAAATCCGCTGATGAGATGTCTGCGGATGGGCCGTGTGACGAGGATTGAGGATGGGAGAAAGACTGCAAGAGTCTTGTTCAGGCTGACAGATAAATCTCCCCTGGAAGAACATGCTGTATCAGTCAGGCAGTTATTAAAAATTATGATTAATAATTGATTCTTATTTTATGGAAACTGAGATTTTTTTAGTAAAAAAAAGCCACATTTTCATATGCCTATTTTTATGCCTAAAATAAGAATCAACCGAAATGCGATTAATTTTTATTCTATTTCATATGCTCAAATTTAATTTTATTGAGTTTAATTTCTTTTCAAAAGTACAATTCATTATAAAACTTACCGGAAAAGTTTACCAAAAAAGAATAAATGTGTCGAGGTTGCGTGATTCGATATTTATTCTAAGGAAAAAAATCAAGGATTTTTTAGCAGATTTTTTTAAGATTACATATGAATTTCAATCAAGTAAAACATTTTATTCAGATCAAGGAATGATTGAAAATTCATATTAAAATTTTCATTTTTTTTTTACAAAGAAAAATTGGTATTTTTTTCATAATTTCGATGAAAATTCTAACAAAGATATTATTATTATTTTGCTATTATCTAAGTATTGAAAAGTTTTATTGTTGATTAAGATAGTTACAGTTCTTATTCATTAAGTTTGAAAAACTTTCTGCCCAAGGATTTTGAAATATTTTTTCTTACTACTCTTTTTGATGCTTAACAAATTTAGTTTTAAGTACCTATAAATCTTAATTTTCTTGTCTAAGATTTATTTTGTTTTATATTTTACCATTATTTGTTTACATTTCAACCTGATTTCGTAGGTACTTATTGATTTATTAATAATGATTTATTACCTATTGATTATGAAATGATTATTAATTAGTATAAGTTGTTATATTTACAACATCATGATTAATAGGATTATCCATTTTAGGATTTGTGTATGTGATCTTGTGAGTGTCATGTGCCTGGAATATTGTATGGTACAAACCAATCCCCATCCTTCAATCCTAAAATGTGAGGTATTATGAGTCCTAGTGAGGAGTATAATATTGTGTATGCATTTCACGGGGTTTCATTTAGTTAGGAGCATAAATTGTCATGTTTTTCGGGATGTGGCCATTCTCATGTGATTATGGTGAGTTGAGTTTAGTGAGAAATGTTGCTAGTGCTCAGCGCAAAAAACCTTGAATCTCGTTAAGGAAGTTAATTTGACTTTCAAACGGGGGGTGTGTCTTAACCTCTTTTCGAGGAAGCTTTGTGTTTATCAAGATCAAAATTAATTCCTTATTCATTATCCCAAATTAAGCGCAAACGTCATCTTGTTTGACTTTCCTTTTCTAAAGAGACGCGGCATGGATTGTTTATATTTTGATGCGTCCACGTTCGTTACTTTTGAATGATATGTGAGTGTGTGAAGATTTCGGAGAACAAAGTTGGGCCTATCATTGGTCTCATAGTGCGTGAACGACCCTAGTATACCAGGGGCTTGAAACCATAAGAACTTCAGGTAGAATTTGTAAATTTTATTTAAATGGAATGGCGTGTAGGACGATTATATTTAGTTTAAAAGGCTTTAGCCAGCTAAACATGAAACTTTATTATGATTAATTATTATGTTTTAGTAATTTTTTATGTGCTTTTATTTTTGCATTTAACAATGATTTATTAAACCAAATAATTTTCCTTTAAAGCCAAAGTTTCCAAAGATTCTTAACCGTAGAAAAAAATGATTTTAAAAAGCAAATAAGATTACGTGGTTATAAAAACTGGAATTTTGTATTAATTGATTTTGTAATTTCAGGACTTTGAAATAGTTGCCTCAATAAATCTATAATCAAACCTGCTGTTGAAACTTGATGGTTCCTGGTATTGGGGGTTTGTGTGTACGTCAACAAGATCTCTAGAACTTCCCGCTAATTCGGAAGTCACACTCAACCAAAGTGTCATGGTTGAGACAATGTTTAATGTCTGCAGTTTTATTGAGGAAGGACATTGGGCTGTTTATTACACTAGTCCCCAAAGTTTTATAATAATATTTTTATATTCGTTGGCTTAACAACTCAAGGAATTTTTTTTATTGGTTGGTTTATTACGTTCAGTGTCAAAACGTTTCAACCACTAATTGTCATCATCAGACAATTAATTTTGTAATATAACTTGGTGTATCAATATTTGGGATTTACATACATTAATCAGTCATCGTTTTGTCCCTTAGATCCCTGGGTGTTTATCTATAATACAAAGTAGATTGATGTATGTCCGTCTGTCTGTCCCTTAAGATTAAACTAAGAACTGAACCAATTGGATTCTAATCTTCAGGGAATATATCTACTGGTCCTGTGGTGGTTTTAAGCTATTTTCTTGGAGCGTGGGACATCCTCAACCCTCAAAAAAAACAAAAAATCCCTCTCAATTTTTTTATGCAGTTAATTTAAAATGTAATGGTTACAGCACCAGAGGTATTCTTTTTTTAATTACCTCTTGGGGCAAAGCTCATAGATGCTAGGGGCGAAGCTGCTAGTCTATAATACAAAGTAGCTTAATGTCTGTCTGTCTCTCCGTCCATTAAGATCTCGGTACAACTGAACCGATTGAATTCTACTTTTCAGGGAATATACTTACTGGTCCTGTGGTGGTTTTAGGCTATTTTCTTGGGTGGTTGGATACCCACAACCCATTCAAGAACAAAAACCCCCCTTATTTTTTTAATGTAGTGGATGCAACACCAGAGATACTTAATTTTTTTTAAAATACCTCTTAGGGCAAAGCCCCTAGAGGCTAGGAGCAAAGCCGCTTATATACATATAAACGGTAAACAAGAATCTTAATATCATTATAAATATAGATATTAGTTTATAAAAATTGATGTCAATCATGCCCACATTTATGATGAATTTATTTTTGCTTAAAGTGAAACTTGTAGCTAGCTAAAATAAGGATTCCCCATCCAACCCCTTTACACCATCCCCTCCTCTCATAATGAAATGAATTTCCAGACCCTAACAACCCTAATTTGACACTTTGAACACTAAAATCATACTACAATTGACATAGATACACTTTCAAGGGCCCAAAAAGCTAGTTATAGAGTAGCTGCGCTACTGAAAAATTCTCAAATTTCTCTGATAAGTTTAGAAATGCATTCCCTGACCTCAAAAACCCCTAATATGACATTTTGAACACGAAATTCGGGCTCTAAATAATTAAATCCCCTTGTTTCTGGATTTGCCCCAATGTGCCTTGAGATAAAAAATGCAAGTAATCATTCCTAAGAATTTGAATTTGTTTAATAATATTTACATAATGTCTTCGAAACCGCTGGATTACAGCCATGGGGCTAACAAAATTGGTTTTAATCTTTTTTTTTATTTTAATATTCGTAAAAGCTGTCTATACTACGATGCGATAGATAACTATTCCTAACTTGGAACTTGTTATGTATTAAGATATATAAGTTGGAAAGAATTTTAATGTTAGAGGGAGATTTGAAATCTGCATCAAATTTTAAGGAATTTTTATAAAATTCGTTTTTTGTATAATACTTAATCTAAAAGCGGAAATACAATTTAAGTTAATTTATTTTGACATCTATGATTGGTCGATTGAAAATTATCTGCGCTCTGATTGGAGAAGCTCAAGTGTCGCACATCATTCAACCAATTAGAGCGCAGGTAGTTTCCAATCCACCTATCCTATTGGTCAAAATTTATGAACTTAAATTGTATTTCCGCTTTTAGATAAAGAATTATACAAAAAACGAATTTTATAAAAAAAATCCTTAAGATTTGATGCAGATTTCGAATTTCCTCTAACATTAAAATTCCTTCCAACTTATATATCCTATTATCTATACTATTCACAATTTTCTTCTAGAATACTTGTCCTTGATTCATAGTGCAGGCCTCAATTTCAACTTTTTCCATTTCAAGTCTTGCAAGGCTAGAAAAAATAAGAGGCTGCAACAATTGGGGCTTTTAAATAAAGGGATAAATAATAATTGCTTCTGTTTATTGTTCAATATGAAACATTTTGATTTGAGCCATGTAATCAAACCTTAAAAACTCACTGTTGCACGGCCAGATGCAAAAAGTTTATTTTAGTGTAAGGCAAAAATGACTTTGCAATTGTATCAGTAAGTAGGTCTAATAACACCCTTTGATAATTTTAAAATCCAACTAAATATAATTTTTGAGAAAATTATATTTGAAATTTTTAAGTTATAAAAAATTATAGCTTTGTCCGTTTTTATTAGCGAAGCTAGTCTCCAAATTTTTGCTGTCTGTCTATCTGCCATTATGTAAGGGTGAGCAGTTTATGAGTAGTGCATATTATTTATTTTCCAGTATCATAAAATCATTAAAACCTTCGGCCTCTGGGAACTAACAAAACTATAATATTTCATTTTCATCATTTTAATTAATACACACATTTATCAAATCAGGATATAGATATGATTTAGATTAAAATTGACCCAACAATTGCAGCTTTATAAAGAAAATCTGAGTTAAAAGAACTTGTGTTAAAGTTCAGGAGTAAGGGAACATTGGGCGGTTCTTTACACAAGTCCCCAAACTTTTTATAGTAACGTTTTTTACTCGATGGCTCAAAAACTATGAAGACTTCTATTTAATTTTTATTGGTTGGTTAATTTAGTAAAGTGTCCAATCGTTTCAACCCCTAATTGCAATCTTTAAGTGTAATTTTGTGTATCATCATTGGTTATCAATGAATTGAAAATTGTCTTGTCTCTTTAGATCCCTGGATTTCTAATTCTAACAGAACAGGGAGGAGGAATACAATTTCATATGAATTAATCTGTAACCAAGTCTATTTCCAAAATCAAAGTTGTAAGAATTCGGATGTAGAAAAAATCTATATTTCATTGTCTTATTGCTGAATCATTGTCTAATTCTGCGGTGTAAAAAGATATAATAAACGTGGACATTAAGACACGGAAATTTTATCATCATTTCAGATTGCTACTTTAGTCCTCATTTATTGACCAGTACTTTCCTATAGTATTATGGGAGGGTATTGGGTAAAGGGGGAGGATAGGGGTATTTTAGCCAGGACAATTTTAGTAGAGTAGGCAAAAATATGGTGTAACATCAAAGTAATTATATATCGATTGTGATGTAAAAGTTATATTTTCTCGTAAATATAACAATTACTAAGCTAGTATTTACTCTTGTAGTCAAAATCATCTAAAAATCTCTTTAACTGTTATAGTGCTTTCTCAATTTTTCAATTCATTTTTTTAGGGGTTAAGAACGTCATAATTTTATTGGATAAAATTTTTGCGTTTAATTTTACATAATTATATTTTCAAATTATTTTAATCAAAATAAATTTTCAAGGAAAAATATTTAATAATCATTTTTCTGTAAGTCAGGTATTTTGATTAATTTTATCAGGAATCAAATTTTCTTGTCATTATTGTTAAAGATATCTAATTCTAGGTAGTGCAAAAATACTTTCACAATTTTTGTGTTGAGAAATTGTATGATATTAGATATTTTTATTAGCAAAAAATATGAGAAATGCAATTTTTTATAAATTGATAAAATTTTGCTAAATGATTAATTAACTTTTAATATATGTATGTCAATTAAAAAAAACATTTTGTATATGATTTTTTAGAGTGAAGGTGGGATATGTGTGTATGCTTATGGCATGCCTGGCCTGGCCGTGTGGTCCTATATGCCAAGCAGAGAAAGAAAAAAATTGTTTTTCAGTTTTCCAAGTTTCCAACGTCTAATGAGGAAAGTTTTGTTAATCTATTTAAGTTTGGGAAACCTCAATTAGATATAATCTAGGCAAGATAATATTCAAAGCTTGTTCAAGATGAGGGACCTAGCTGTACTGTACAGGCATGGTGGCAGTTGAGAAGTTGTAAAGAAAATAGACTATATCCTGTTAAAACCTGTAGCATTCTCTCAATATTTCATTGGTTCACGCACACTATTCAGCTTCAATTAAAATTGTTCATTAATGGAATGATTGCTTAATATTTATTTTTACTTTATGGATTCAAATAAAAGTGGTTGTCATACTATCAAAATATATAATTATTAAAAACATTTTTACTAAATAACAGAAAACATATTACAAAAGATAAAATTGTGGCCAAGGCTAATTATATCAGAAAATTTTACAAAAAAAGCATTATTCATGGATGTATATATGATTTTAAAAAGAATGAATTCCATGTTTCACAATTCTGACTAGAAAATTAGAAAATTTTCTTTTCCAACTCCCCAACTGTCAAAAGGTTTTGAATGTTCAAAATATTTTTAGGTGCTTGCAGGCTTGATCAAGGATAAGAATAGATATAGAAAATAAATGTATAGAAAAACATTTTAAAACTTACTTTCACTTTGGAAAAAGTAAATTAATTTTGCCAAATTTTTAAGGAATATTTTTCCACAGCGTAATAAAGTTGTTCTTTTTACAAGTTTACTCTAACCTTCAACCTATGAACGAATAAAATAACTACATTTTTTTCTCTTAAGCAACGTCTAATTTAAACAGTTTAATGTTAGTCTATTAGTAGGAAAAAATATAACCCCGAAAATTTTTGTTATAAAATAATTAAGCTGATAAGAAGTTTGTCTCAAAGTCAAAATCAGGTGAAAAGTTGTGGCTAAAGAACTGTAAAACACATCAAAGGTTGTTCTCCGGGTTATTAGTTTATTTAAATCACAGTTGGCTTCGCCTTAATAATCAGTTTTTATGTTGTTGGCACCTCTTTAGAAACTTCTGTACATTACACTAAACTTATCATTGACCTTTATTGTACACTAGCGGCTTCGGTTCTAGCATCTAGAATCTCCATTTTTTAAAAACCATCAAGGGACCTATAAGAATTTTCCTTATAATGTAGAATCCTAAGCTACAGACAAAAAAATCTTACTACTTTATATAATAGGAAAGCAATGAGTTGGTCCTATTTATGATACAAGACATTCCTACTCCATCTTACTGTTCATATAGACTTCTTATCCCTATTCTGGGGGAAGGGGGGGGGGTGTAAAATGACCCTGCTATCTCGGAAACTATAAGAGATTGTAAGATACAAAAAAGTGAATTTGCTCATCATTAAGGAAGATTTTAATGTTCTTCTCTCTATTTGTCTTATTTGTTTAGCCCCACTTTTATGAATGTTTATATCCTTGTTGAATAAATCTTAGTTTTAATGTTATTACACTAATCTATATGTAAAGAAGCTGTGCTTATAAAAAAGGTAAATATATATTTGCATATCAAATTTATTGAAGGTCCTCTGTAAATATGCCTACACATCAAGGTATATTCACTCAAAGGCAAAGAATTTCTTCACACTTTTATATTTTCTTGTCAAAATTATTCATGATATCCATATAAATTTAAGATAGGTAGGTTGTCTGTATGTGTATTAATACAGAAATAACTTGCTATCAACTGGACAACTATGGTTAGTTACAGTAAAACTTCTTATAGTTCCCAGATGGTTTCAACCTATTTTAGAGAAGTTTAGGATACCTACAATAATCCAAGAAATAACTAAAAGAAATTTTACACATCTCCGCTCAAAAAATTTGAGTGTCTGTACTTTTCAGAGATTTATAGCCACCAATAAAAATACTGGATCTATTGATAATACACAATCGTACCTGTTTAGCTTGTTTGAAATTACAGACAATAAATTAATAATTTAATTCCAGATATATGAATATCCCCACATCACAGAAACAAAGAGAAAGTTAAAAATTAAAAAATTTTATTTCCTCACCTGAATGTGTATTATCATTAGCTTATCTAGACGGATTTTCTATCCACAGTTTAAAGAAAAGGAAAGTTATAATGATAAACTATTGCAGATAAACAAAAAATGTTAAGCTTCGCTTTATGGATCATTTCATTAATATGTCATTATTGTCACAAGGACTCTGGTAGGAAATTGACAACTTATTCATACGTACTGTACTAAATCAATCATTACTTGAACTAATTTAACCAAATTAGGTTTTTTTTAGGTTTTTGATATTTCATACAACCCCCTTAAGTTATTCATTACAGTAAAATACAATTTTAAAATTTTTTTACTGTGTAAATATGCATAAATATGACGTTTTTACTGACAATTATGTTGATTTTTACTCAAAGCATATATCTTGTAGACAATAAAATGATTATAACTTTCGTTCTATTTAAGATAAATTGATGAAATAAAAAGTACATTCAATTTTATTAAGCTGAAAAGTCACTTATTGATATTAAGAAATAATAAACCCCTTTGAGTGGGGGAGGGGGGGGGGCGTTGAGTATCGAAATAAGAAACTAATGTAAATTTCTTTTCTACGGTGGGTTTTAATGATTCATATAGCAGCCAAACTGTTTTAGGCAATACCCATTTGTCTGTCTGTCCCTTTGTCTGTCTGTCCTTTTGTCTGTCTGTCCCACCACTTGTCTGTCTATCTGTCTAACTGCCTCTCTTTTGGATTTCAATGAATCATCTAGCATAGCCTAATTGTAATTTGTTAATGCCTCAAAGACTCTTTGTTACTATTTACCTGTTCCTCTGTCTGTCTGTCTGTCCCTCTGTCTGTCTGACCATTCACAGGTTCTCTATTGTATTTTATCTAATTAATTGTCTATTTTAGTAAAACTTTGATAATTCTTCTTGCCCGTCTGTCTGTCTATCTACTGAGTTTCTACCCTTGGTCTAACAGACTTATTCACTTAATTTATAAAAAATTAGATTTAACTTATAATATGGTGGTATCTTGTACCAAGAGATACACAAATAACCTTGTGTTGAAAAAAAACAAATAAAAAATGATTCAATTTCTTCTATGAAGAAAAGTGTAATACATGTTCCTTTATTCTCTTTGTACATAAAAAATATGTTTCTAATTTATAATATCAGGTTATATTCCATTAATTTATTAACAACTAAATTTTTTGACACCCCACTTATAACTTTTAACAGCCCCCTTTAACTAAAATCAAGGGTGATTTTATTAAGATTTTACCAAACCTACTTTACATAAGAAATTTATTACATTTTAAAATTTTTTTTATAAAAAGAGGATTGGGATATATCTCCCTCCTAAAGTTAACTTTAAAAACTATTGTAAAATATATTAAAAGTTATAAACATATATCTATCAAGATCATTAAAGGAATTAACTCAAGTTTGAGGGGGGGGGGCTTAATGCAACCATCTCGTAATCAATGCACAAATTGCACTTAGAATTCGAATTTTGTTACAAAACTTGGCATGAGTAATCCTTGGTACATCTATTTTCCCAAAATGGAACAAAAAGTTGGAAAAGTGACGGCTAACAGCTGGCGGCTCAGTCATTTAGCCGTTTTTGGGCTATATTCAGGGCGATCTATCATTAATTGCATAGGAATCAACTTTTTGAATCATATTTTTGCTTTAGATATCCATTTTTAAAATTTCTTGTACCAGCTGCTAGAACTGGCTGAAAATGGCTGGGAGCGGCTAAGAGTATGAAGAGTATATAGGGCTTGTGACATGTCTAGGGGTAGGTTTTTATTGGTACTGAGCTCAAAAATACTACTATAAATAGTGGGGGTCCATCCATTTGGCAGCTGGGGCTGTTACACAGATTGTTAAAAACCTACCTAGAGACACGTCACAAGCCCTATCTACTCATTCTACTCTTGGCCGCTCCCAGCTGAGCTGCGGCCATTAGCAGACTGCCAAATGAATTTTTTTGTGGTATTTTAAAAATTAATAAAATAAAATTAATGGTCTTCTTATCAATAAAGGGGGGTTTGGTGCTGGAAGGTGGGCAAAATTGATATATATTGAGCTAAAATTTTTAAACTACCTGGTCCAGTAGTTACTGCATCTAAAAGAAAAACAAAATTAAAATTTTTTTTAAGTTAGGTAAGAAAAACTGCAAAAATGGAATTTGACTTTGCAGATTTCTTGCTACACCTTCATATGTTATTATTGAGACTGCTCCATTTTTTTGGTAAATTTCAGGTTTATATTGACATACTAGAATTGAAATTTTGTAAAAATCTTTAAAATTGAGATTACACAAAAGAACTAAAAAAACATTCTTTTTGCAGATTTCAAAAACTTTGAAGTGCTCGTGAGGTCACAATTATTGCATCACAGAAAAAAATATTTAGCATGGGTCATTATTTTGCTTAAATCAACCACATTTTTCAAAATTTTTTCATGGTGGGATGATTTAATCTACAATATATACTTTTGGCTGTTGACAGCTGTTCTCAGCCATTTTTGGCAGTTTTCAGCTGTTATGACAGCGAAATCTAGAAATTAAAAAAGTGTTTTTAGTAATATGTCCTTGTCCATGACATAAAGTTATAATGTTAATTAAGAAAAGTTTAATTCCATGGAAATATTCAATTTTTTATATCCTTATAACCCATTACCCAGCTGCCACTATTTTTGGTAGTATTTTTCAGCTCAACACCCCTTAAAACCTATCCCTAATGGACGATTCCTATGTAATTATTGCTGGATTTGCCCTGAAAATAGCCCAAAAATGGCTAAACAGCTGAGCAAACAGCCCTTAGCCATTACTTTTCCAAATTTTTGTTCCATTTTGGGAAAAAAGATCTACCAAGGATTACTCATGCCAAGTTTTTAATGAAATTTGAATTCTAGGTGCCATTTGTGCATTGATTACATGATGGTTGCCTTAACCCCCCCCCCCCCCCTTAAGCTTAACTTTTTGTTAAATTTTGAAAAACAGACCTACTAAGGATTACAAATGCCAATTTTCATAACAAAATTTGGATTAATTGATTATGGGATGGTTGCATTAACTCCCCCCCCCCCCCCCTACATATGTATGAGAGTTTCCTCATGTCTCAATTTACTAATTAAAAGTTGTACAGTACAAGATTTTTTTAGTAAAGTCTGGTAATTAATTTACCTAAAAATAGATAGCATAGAATTATCTGAATCAGTGACTTGCTTAAATACACCCTCCTTAAACACCCCCAACCCCACTTTATTTTAAGGGGTGTAAATTTATTTCCTTTATACCCCCTTGGAATTTATAGAGGGGTGTATCTGAGGGTGTAGGCTCTTGTCAAGAGGGTGGACATGGGTGGACACCTAGGGAGGTGTATCCATCCCTCTTAATTTTACAAGGGTGGTGTAAACAACCCCTATACCAACCTTTTGCACGCCTTTGATCTTAACTATACTTTTAGAGAACATAAAGTTGTAAATTCAGTAACTATTCTACAAAAATTATCTTCCTAAATTGATATATGATTTTCAGGGTAATCTCCGGTGGACTAAACATTAAAATTTTATGGAAAAAAAGATATCTTTGGAACATGCATGTCTTGAAATTATCCCCCCTTTGTACTCAATACGCATTATTAATTCTAAGTGCGTCAATTTTGCGTTTAAAGATACCCTTAGTTTAAGCATTAATTTCTCCAAAAAATGATGAAAAAAGATAATTTTTTTTTTGATAAAATGATAAAAGTATATGTAAAATGAAATAACCAGCAAAAAAAATTACAAAATTACGTTAAATAGAACGAAAATTAGAGCGTTTTTTATGCCTTATAAAATGCGTATTTCTCATGAAAATTGTAATGATTTAGTGTGTTGAGTAAAATATTTACAAACTTCACGCTTTTATAAGTAGCTAGAGCCTTTGTGAATTGTTTAAATTCCAATGGTGAATTTAGTATTGGTGCTAAAGGCATTTATACCCCATCTTACGAAATAGCTCAGATTCGTTGCATGCAAGTCCGACCTTTTTATTTGAGAGGGGTAAAATGATGGGGCTCAATGTTTCAGGGGGGAAACACCCCTGTACCCCCTACACTTAGAAGTTTATGAATAGTGGGTTCAATCTTTTTTTTTTGGTGGGGGGGGTTATCAATGTTATTTTAGGTTAGCTTACTTTAAGGCCAAGGCACTCCTTTTGGGCTTCTTGGGGCTTCAACTTCAATGAAAACGTTTCAAATATAGAAAAGTATGGAATTGTTCCGAAAGTAGTTAGATTTCTAATAGATTCTATGTTTACTTTGAATAATGTATTTTTATGGAATAATAGTCTGTACCCGTGAAACCGCTCTTGAGATATATTTGCTTAAACCTCAATAATTTAAAACAAGAGGTGGAGAATCTTTTACACAATATATGCAACAATAGGAGGCCGGGCATACAGTCATTTTGTTAATATTGCATTACATCCTATTATCAGGATATAATTATGATTTTCGAAGTGAGGTTTGTTTACTAGTATTTACGTCAGTCTATCTGCTATGCACACAGGTTTTACAGAATAACGATACTTGTAACTTACTTTGTCCGTTTGTCTCTCAGTCATAATATAACATTACAAAATACAAAAAATGCTTGAGAAAATTTACGTGATTTTTTCTTTACTAAATCTTTTCTTTATTTTAACAAATGCTTTTTAAATATCCTTCTTTGTATACCTATCCATGAATTTTGTGCTTCGCTACTTATAGATGTTTGTTTTTTTACATCTTGGCTAATTTCGACCAACAGCTATGCCCTAAATTACAGTAGTCGTACTGTACTGTGATATTACAGGTTCAAACAAGATTAAAAGCAGCCACTTTAGATCTAAATATTCCTAACCAATTTAGGAACAAACCTGACCTATATTTAAGTACTACAATATTTAGGGAATGTTTTTAAAAGCGAAGCTTTTCTATAATTAGGGTCTGTCCGTCCGTCCGTCCGTCCGAGATAGATAGCTTTTATTCGTTAATTTAGGCATGTTAGAATTGTCCTATCGATATCAAACTTTGCATGATGATTCCTGTAGTAGTTGGGTACGATTTAGAAAGCGTAGCAACTCTATAATCATCACCAGAATGTCCGTACGTCCATTTTAAACATGTTGATTTTTCTACTTTTTTAACAACAAATTTTCAAGTGTTTTAATTATCCGTTTGATCTGATTTTTGGTATATTGATTCCTGGGACAACAAAGAACAATATTATAAGCAAATCAACTCTATAATCAAGTCCAAAAATGTAAGTATGTCCATAAACATTATCCTGTTTTTAAGCAGTTTATCAACAAATTTACCTACAATTTTGATTCGACATTTATACATTTATGTTCCGATTTTTCAGTTCAGAAACTATACAAGTGTTAATGTCCGTTTGTCCTACCGTTTCAGTGCTTCGCTTTTATGGATGTTGTCATCCTTGTTTTTTTAAAAATAAAAGGAAAACTCAGAAAACTAATTTCCAGTATGGCTTCAAAACCGATTAATATCCACTGGATTAGAACCGGCTTTCGGCCATACTGAAAAATCATGTAACGTATTAAAGACAATTTTCAACGAATATTAAAATGAAAATAACAAAATTGGTTTTAATTTCATATTTTTTATTTTAATGTCCACGGAAAACTGTAAATAATACGATACGAGACTATTAGATATTTACTCTTTCCTTTTTTCATTTATCTTATCTTACTGGATTTTTGAAGAACAAGGATGACATCAACCATACAAGCGAAGCTCTAAAACAGTAGGACTAACAAACATTAACTCTTGTAGAGTGTCAGAACTGAAAAATCAGAATATAAATGAACAAAAGTAGAAACAAAATTGTTAGTAAATTTGGTCAAAACTGCTTAAATACAGGATAATTTTCAAGGACATAATAACACTTTTAGCACTTGATTATAGAGTTGCTTCACCTATAACATTGTACTTTGTTATCCCAAGAATCATTATTCCAAATATCGGATGATTTAATCACATAAAAAATTTGTTTTCAAAAAGTTTTTAAAAAAACATTTAAAATGGACGCAAGGACATTCTTGTAACGATTATAGAGTTTTTCTGCTTTCTAAATCGTATCTAAATATTACAGGAATCGTCACGCAAACTTTGAAATCGATAGGACAATTCTAACATGCCTAAATTAACAACAAAAAGCTATACGTCACGAACGGACGGACGGACCGACCCTAATTATAGAAAATCTTCGCTTTTAAAAATTTGATAAATAAATAATATGATATTAAGATGAGAAACTACAAAAATTACTTTAACTGCATAGAGACTGTATTCATAACAATGCATGTGGAGTACATTTTGGAGATATAAAGTAACTACGTTGTACAAATATTTTTTTATTACTTGGATCTTACATCAGATTATCATGGACTCTAATAAAGTGAAACTTGTAGCTTGCTAAATTGACGGTCCCCTTCTTTAACGCCCTTTACCCCATCCCCTCCCATTCTGCTGGATCTTAGAGTAGCTTCTCTTGTAGAAATACTTGAGATGTAAACTACGTATATCCTAAACAGCTCTATCTCTTTTGCTCATTTCTTATAAATGTGAAAATAAGATACACCCAGCCCTAGTGCGGATACGAATTCTACAGAACAAAAGAGTTCGAACTTATTTATTTGGAGAAATACTAACAATAATCTTATACAAAACAAAAGGTTATCTTAGAATATATGCCAATTTATTTTCGTAATTTACTCAAGGGGACTCCAGACAACTACCTGGCCAAAGTTGTTTGGACCTTTTTTGTCTGCTAGCAAATGATTCCTTCTCTTTTTCCATAATAACTCTTTTAAGCAAGGGGACTTGAATAACAATTAAAAATCTCTGAATATTAAAAAAAATTATGGACTTAAAATTATTTGGCTAGAAGTTCAAGTGTCTGTATATAAAAAAAAATTTATAAATCTTTCAAAATTCTATGAGAAGCTACATTGTAAAGGAGATCAATATCGGTCCAGAGGTTAGCGAAATTGTGCGGTACAAACACAGGCAGGCACACATCCTGTTCCTTTTAAAATAATGCTATGTCTCTTTCCACGGATAAATTCCAACTCCCATTTATATTCTAAAGAAGTTGTGTTTATATTTGTGAGTGTTGGTCAGGGATTTGAGGATGGGTAAACAGAATAGAAAACATGTTTAAACTTTAGTATTCATATTTTAGAGAAACTAGAGAAATAATTAATTTAAGCAACAATATATCTGAATTTTTTGAATTTTTTTCAATTTTTTTTTCTTTTTTCTCTGGGTGGCTGGGGATATCCTACATCCGAAGAAAATAGCTTAAAACCACCGCAGGACCAGAGACAGTATTCGCCAAAGAGTAGAGCACTATCAGTTCAGCGATTACCGAGATCTTAAGATTTGGATTGCCCATAGCATCTAGAAGGTCTATATTCTATGTGATAAGAAAAGCAGAAAAATAGCCTGAAACCATCCAGGAACCTAAGTTAAGTTTTCATAAAAGAGAGAACTTAATCTGATAGGCAAAGCAAAAAAATAGCATAAAACCACCCAGGGACCTAAGTTAAGCGTCCATGGACTAGAGAACTCAATCGGTTCAGTAGTTATAGAAATTTTAAGCTAAAGGATAGAAAACCTTACTACTTTATACATATTATTTATAGGATAGTTATAGTTGAAAGTGTACACTCCAGACTTTGCACAGTTAGGGTCTTAGATAAAAAGTTGCCTAATTAATAGCTTTCTTCATTGGTATGCATTATTAATTCATTCCTTTATCCCTGAATCGTATGCCTTTATGTTTATTTACTTTTCAACATTTTATAGCCGTCTCTCAAGTATTAGTATATATATACCAACCAACCTCCTTTAAATACTAAAGAGAGTTACCTTGAGGAAAATTTGGCACCAGTAGTGTTTAAATATCCACTAACGGAAAATGTTGTTTTGTAGTAATATTTTTTTATTACTTTAGTAAGACCATATTATATTTTTTTTAATATAAATATACTTTTCGATGTTATACAACTTTTTAACTTACTAATTGGAAACTTTTTGTTTTTTATTTGGCAAACAGCAAAAAAATTCGCAAAGATTGTTATAATTTCAAATTTCAGTTGCATGTAAATCCAAGGTGCTCGTTTTCGTTAATCCACATATGCTGCCAAGCTGCACTTGTTTCTGGACAATGCAAAAGCCCAAAAATTGGAACATGTTTGGCCAATTTAATGAAGATCTTGAGCAAGTTCGAGATATTCATTACCGTTGCTGCCTCTAATCTATAATACAAAGTAGAACGATGTCTGTCCGTCTGTAGCTTAAGATCTCAGTAACCGCTAAACCGATTGGGCTCTACTTTTCAGGGATTATACCTACTGGTCCTGTGATGGTTTTAAGCTATTTTCTTGGGGGGTGGGACACCCTCAACCCCCCAAAAAATAACCCCCCCCCCAATTTTTTTTTATTTTTTTTATTGCAGAAGATTTCCTTGGTCCTTTTTTTTCAGGAGATTTCCTTGGTCCTTTTACGAATTTCCCCTTAATTTTTTTGATCACCTATTGGGGCAAAGCCCCTAGAGGCTAGGGGCGAAACCGCTAGTATATCAATAAGACAACGCTGCCGCCAGGCCCCATATAAAATTTACTGTTTCTATTTCAATCTAAGTATATTGAATCTGTTATGTTAAAGAAAACGAAAAATCTTCTATTTATCTTTTCTAGAGAGCAAAAACATTGAATTCAAATGAAATAGATTTGTATGTGATGGGGGAGGGAGACGTCAGTCTCTCTTCTCTTTCCATCTTTTTTTTTCACTATCCAACCTATCAAACAGTTATTTATCCCCAGGCATCCAGTGAAAAGTAAACAAAAAGAACAAATATATTTCATTGAAATTCAAATGTCATTATCTTATTGTGTACATATATACTTTAAATATTCATTTCATTCCTTAAATTCTTACTCTTTCAGCTTTCCATGAAAAAATCCAAAGTAAATCATGAAAACTGGAAATAGTCATTAAAAAAGACAGGTATACGTACATACAATGTGAGAGAAGTTAAGCATTTTTAGAATGCTATATACAAAAATTTGAGGTTTCATTCTTAAGTATTTTTTTTTAAATTAAATTACTTTTCTTTTTAACTCGAAGTTTATCCATACACAGACAATTCCACAGACGATTCCATAGACTTTATTTATTTCTTTATAATCTCTAAAATCACTAAAAACAAAATGAAGGCAGGAGCGTATTAAGGTTAAGATTAGGTTTGGCATGTTTTGATATATTGATTTAAATATTTTCTACAAACTAATTTTAATATTAAAAAATAATAAAGTACTTTAAAAGTATGGATTCGAAACCAGTATTGTTAGTCCTGAAGGACCAAAGGGGTTAACGAAACTGGTTTTAATCTTGTATTTTTTTAATTTTTGATAATAGCGGAAAACTGATTATAATATAATGAGATAAATAACTATTAAAAGCAAAACAATATCATAGATATTGCTATAGGTTAGTACATCAATGGATATAGAAAATACGTGGATATTGAGACAGGGGAAAACTATCGTTAATTTAGCTCGCAAACATACATGGGCATTATTTCTTGGCCAGGGAAGTGGATGGGGTAAAGGGGGTAGTTGGGAGGTATCGTTTCACAAGGTATCGTTTTCACGAGTTACAGAAAAAATTTAATCTGGTGTAACATCCAAGGAATAATATATCCATTACATCAATGTCTTCTGGTATTTGCTTAAAGGGCAGCTTATTAGCTTGCTGTTTGGTGGAGGTGTAAAGTTTTAGTCTAAAATATGCTTCGCAATACCTTAAATATTAAAAATGTGCCTTCTATGTTTTTTATTTTAAATAAATATTAAGAATAGGGAAAATTGCTTTGTTCAAACAAGGGTAAAACGAATTATCATGCACAATTTTTTGGACTTCTAAGCAAAGTTAGAGCAAACAAAGGAATGGTTGTCTGTTTGGTATTACCGAATATATTTGGATTTAGGATTTTTTGGACCCAAATTTAACTGTCATGGTTAGCTGCCTAATTTAAAGATAATCATCAGATAGGCATATTTTTTTATAAATTCTGCTTAGAAATCAAAATACATTTTCATTATCTTGCTTACTATGCAATTTTTAAATATCTTTTTATGAAAAGTATATCTAAACATATTTTTAGTGGCGAATTTAGACAATTTTAGAAATGATGTTCTGTTTCTGAAAAAAAAAATGTGTCAAAGGATAAAAATATTTACAATGTCTTATCCCAAAAATCTCCTTTTACAAAGGCTAGAAGAAACCTTGCAAGAAGAATTGAGTTTTAGATTGTATTTCAATATAAAATGCTCTACAGATTTTCTCTATAAGGAAAATAATATATAAAGTCTCAAGAATAAGTGCTCTTAGCACTTTTGGTTTGTTTTGTGCAGTAAAACCATATCAAAAGAATTAAATGAATGAAGAAATATTGTTTATCAATATTTTTGGAACAGATTGGTAGAGTGATTATACAAAAAAATACTTTATTGTTATAAGGGATTGACTGTAATATTTCTAAAGATTTTAAAAAGGCAAACAAAATCATCATTGTGGGTAGCTACAGAAGAGATTAGCTAAATAATAACCTGAAATACTATATTATATTTTTATGTAGTAAAATTTTGATATAGGAAGGAAGATTTAATCTTTTTATCTTCTCAATCTTCTATCCCCTTGCTTTGTTTTTGGAAAATATTGGGATTGTTTTAGGGACGTGCAAGATTCTTATCTCAAGAACAAAAAAAGAGGATTCAAAGGTTTAAGGGGGATAATCTAATGTAATTTTTAAAACTTTTATTGGGGTAAAATGAGTGTTTTCAAAGTATGAGGTTGATAAACACCATTTACCCCCACACTTGGACGTTTATGGCTTTTTTACAATTTCAATATGACAGAACTTTTTTATACTTCTATCTAATAATTGTGTTGCTTGTTGCTATCTGGATATATTTTTCTATTTAAAGTTATCTAACATATCTGGAGTTAATGCCCTACTCTGTGTATATATAAATTCTATATTAAATGGATTTTTGTTCCACAAAGCGCCAATTATACACACACACATACAATGCAAAAAAAACTTTTTTGGGAAATCACAAAAAGGCGTACCCAAAAATGTCACCTGTGTAAAATTTTACATTTTTTGCTTTTTATCATTAGCTATGTAAAGATTTGTTCAATGGACTTTTTAAATTTGAATTCAAAATATTTCATTTAAAAAATGCAATAATTTTTTTGTAGTTGGACCTGAACTTTGTTTTAGAACTAATTCTTAAAATGACCACTATACTTTCTATACAAGTATCTCAGATGTTTTATGCTCAGGGGTAAGAAGTGGGCTTCCAAATAGCTTAAAACCTTCCTTGGATCTATGTAAAGCTTCCCTAAGAGAGAGAACAAATCACAAGAATAAAACTCCTACGATAAAAAAATCCGTCCAAAAAACTACTTTAGAATCCATGGAAACCTGGATATAATTTAAAGATAAGTAAAAATAAGGTGATACGAGATTGTGGGGAAAGTCCTTTTTTCTGATTATTAAGTTAAAAGCTTAAAACTATTTCATGGGCCAAAGGTTGAGATTATTAGTTAATCCAAAAGAATAATCTCTCTCAAACTAAATTTTTTTTAAGTATTAGACCCTGGTTGCAATTGGATGCAAATTAACCATGTGGAATAAAACTTTATACCTTGAAGCTGGACACCTGCCATGGAATATTTACAATAGATAGATAAATAAACAGGATTATTAACTATGTATAATAAAACTATACACCTTGAAGCTGGACACCTGCCATGGAATATTTACAATAGATAGATAAATAAACAGGATTATTTACTATGTATAATAACTATATACCTTGAAGCTGGACACCTGCCATGGAATATTTACAATAGATAGATAAATAAACAGGATTATTTACTATGTATAATAAAACTATATACCTTGAAGCTGGACACCTGCCATGGAATATTTACAATAGATAGATAAATAAACAGGATTATTTACTATGTATAATAAAACTATATAGCTTGAAGCTGGACACACCATGGAATATTTACAATAGATAGATAAATAAACAGGATTATTTACAATGTATAATAACTATATACCTTGAAGCTGGACACCTGCCATAGAATATTTACTATAGATAGATAAATAAACAGGATTATTAATTATGTATAATAAAACTATTTACCTTGAAGCTGGACACTTGCCATGGAATATTTACAATAGATAGATAAATAAACAGGATTATATACTATGTATAATAAAAATATATACCTTGAAGCTGGACACCTGCCATGGAATATTTACTATAGATAGATAAATAAACAGGATTATTAATTATGTATAATAAAACTATATACCTTGAAGCTAGACACCTGCCATGGAATATTTACTATAGATAGATAAATAAACAGGATTATTAATTATGTATAATAAAACTATATACCTTGAAGCTGGACACCTGCCATAGAATATTTACTATAGATAGATATATAAACAGGATTATTAACTATGTATAATAAAACTTTATACCTAGAAGCTGGACACCTGCCATGGAATGTCTCCTATTGGTAGATAAAAATTAAATTTAATCAATTTTTATTAATTTTTCTAGATTTAATCCTTTAAATTCTAATGTAAAATGTGACTTAGTTCAGAAAATCTTGATTTTTAAAACAGCTTAAAAGTAATTGGTCTAGCAATTTACATTACCAATGCTTTTTTTACATTAGAAGATAGAGAATTATAGACATCTTCCGCTGATATTAAAATGAAAAATTAAACCTTATCTTAAGATTTCATTTTAGTTTTTGTTGAAAATTGTCTGCAATACATGAATTTTCAGTATGGCTAAGAACCTGTACTAATCCAGAGGACATTAATTGGTTTCGAAGCCATACTGGAAAGCTTATTATAATTTTATAATTCTTGCAAATTAGGCAGATAATGGTTTCTTTTTGTTTTCTATGCATTTTACAAGGCCAAAATATAAAACATACAAGGTCATGTTCAAGAAAGAAATTGTTTAAGAAAATTTTCTTTTACTTTTTGGCTAGTATAATAAATGAAGTAGATCTAAATCTAATTCTGAAATGAGTAAATTGGAATAATATTTTATATACCTATGAACGATTGTCATATAAAATTTCATTTTCTTCTACTAAAAATAAGTAAAAAGGAAAGATATATTGGTTTTATGGATGAATTTATTATTACTTGGATCTCACATCAGATTATCATGTATTCTAATAATGTGAAATGTAAATGGCCATCCTTCCTCTTACACAATCCCATATTCTAGAACTGGATGAACAAACTGATCAATAATTGATGTCCACGTTTATTCTATATCCATTCTTTTATGTTTTATTACGTACGCACAATGAGTTACCAAAAGAAAAATATTTCATTATACTTGAAAATTTAAATCCGTAATTGGTATAATTGGATGCTAGATGATTTTTTTATTTAATTTCTAGCCTGGATTTATCGATTGAATTTCAATTATTAAAAAACTAATAATTGATCATGACAATGACAATGAAATAATAATTGTATTGGTATTTAACAGGGCACTGTGACCGCCTCTTTCTCTAGCGGATGGTTGCGGCTGTGCGTTGTGGATAAAATTGTAGATTTCGGTTTCAGATTATGAGATGAAAATTTGATAAAATTGTTGACGATCTCACGAATAAAATTTAAAATAAAATGTTCAAAAGCAGAACTAAATTATGACATAATTAGACAATAATGTAAATGGATTTACAGTACTTGGATGTTACAATAGATTTTCATGTTCTTTAATAAAATGAAACTCGGACGGAAATTACGTTATCTACTATTTCCTCACCCCAGATTGAATGAACGAACTGACCAATAAACATGTTCCATGTTATTAACCTCAATTGACGAAATTTTTCCCCTGTCTTAATATCCACGTATACTCTATGTCCATTATACCAACTATTTGCAATCAGGCTCTAAATTGGCGACTACGATTGCAGCGGGTTTAGGGATATTGGCTATTTTGTTTTGGCTTCTAATAAGCATGATTCAGTGACAGGCTGCGGTTGCCGAGCCCTGATATTTCAATAATTAAAATATCCATGAATGACGTAAACTTCAAGCTGATCAGGAAATATGAAACATCAATAAAATTTAAAATTCATAAATATTGGAATTGAATAAATAAATAATTTATCATTATTTTCAGAAATTTATGGATATGTCCTGTGTTTTATGTCAGCCTCTAGGGGCACCTAATGTGGTGGGGGTTTGAATTTGAACCCCCTCACTATTTTTATTTAAATTTCAAAAAGAGAAAGAAAAAATTTAGGGGAGAAATTTTTTTGGGTGGGTTGGTGGCCGTAGGCACCCCCATAATTCCCCCCCCCCCGAACAATTTGTAGGGGGGGGGGGTTAAATACCCCGCCCCCAAAATAAAAACAAATTTTATCCCCCCAAATAAAAATAAATTTTGGGGGGGATAAACAAAATTTACCCCTGCCAACAGATTTCAGGGGGTGTAATTACCCCCCCATGCAAATTTTACCCCCGGGGTAAAAATTTTGGGGGGGTAAAAATTTGCGGGGCGCTTAGCGCGCCATTTTAGCCCCGTTAAAATCGAATTACCCCCCCTTAAAAAAATTTCCCCCCCCCCCCCATAAAAAAAGCTTGGACGCCCCTGGTTGGTGGTACCTTTCCCTAAAATAGCTTTATACCTTCCCAGGAAACTACACTGTAAAGACACCCAGATTTCCTGTTACTTTTATTTTATATAAAGATAGCATTATTTCAGGTCATAAATTTAAAAAAAAAATTACATTTGGACATTAAGTATTATTGGTATGTTTGAAGTGGTCATTGCTGACTAATTATTGAATGACAGACGTTAAATTATTTTCTCATATAAGTTATTATTGTCAACATGATAGCATTACGGAAAAATATTTTTTTCTTCTGCAAATCTTTAACGGTGAGGTAAAAGATTTACAGCATGGCTCCGAAACCGATTAATATCTGCTTGATTAGAACCAGTTCTCAGCAATACTGAAAAATCATGTATAGCATCGTATTACAGACAACTTTCTACGAATATTAAAATTAAAAATCATAAACTTAACAAGTTTTGTTAACCCCGGCCTTTGGCTCCTCAGGACTAACAAAACTGGTTTAATCTTATAATTTTTCATTTTAATATCCGCGGAAGGCAGTCTAATAAACTTTGCGATAGATAACTATTCTTAGCTTGTTTTCCGTTCCTTTCTCTATTAAACTTTGTAAAAGTATCATATAATAATATTGAAACGCAATTAATAGATAGAAATAGAACCAAACTTTAAAAAAGAGAAATACAATTATTGTACGCATTATTTTACATCGACTATCAAAGGTTTCTTATTTTCAATTAGCTTCGGATATCCTATGAGGACAGGATACACCAAGGGATCTTAGTTTTAGTGTATTTATGTATGGTTATGAGTTGCGTCTGGTTTTGGGCCAAGACATCCCCACTACTCTAACTAATTATGTCGCATATCTGACATAGAAGCAGTAAGAACCATTTTTAACTTCTTTAGTTATGACGCGGTGTGAGACCGATAATCAACAAATCGTCCTATGAATATATGTCTAAATGGACGTGATAGTCATTATAGAGTTACAACACTTTCCAATTTGTATCTAACTGTTACAGAAATCACCATGCTAAGTTTGAAATCGATAAGACAATTCTAACATTTCTAATAAATTACAAGAGCTATCCTGATGGATGTAAGGACGGTCCCCAAATGGAGAAAAAATGTAAAAATGACTTAAAACCTGTATAAAACAACGAATTGGTTGAATATTGAGTCATTTGGCCGCTGTATAATTTAAACTTTATTATTAGCGCTGTTTCAGTTTTACAAGTATGGAAGAAAGTCTATATAGCCAAAGCTTAAAATTCAAGGAAAGAAACACTTCTTACTTAAACAAGTCTTCACTTATTTTCCAGTGTTAGATAAACAGAAATTGAAAGAAATAAAAATGGAAGGTAGTAACAAGGACATCCAAGCTTTTTTATTAGGGAGGGAAAAAATTTAAATTTTGGGGTAAAATTAACATACTGACATCCCTGCTTACACATATAGTTTTACATGATATATGTCTGTATCCATGTTAACATTCTAGTCACATACTGACATCTCTGCTTACATTTACAGTTTTACATAATATATATCTGTATCCCTGTTAAAATTCTAGTCACATACTGACACCTCTGCTTACACATATAGTTTTACATAATATATGTCTGTATCCATGTTAACATTCTAGTCACATACTAACATCTCTGCTTACACATATAGTTTTACATAATATATGTCTGTATCCATGTTAACATTCTAGTTACATACATACATCCCTGCTTACACATATAGTTTTACATGATATATGTCTGTATCCATGTTAACATTCTAGTCACATACTGACATCTCTGCTTACACATATAGTTTTACATAATATATGTCTGTATCCATGTTAACATTCTAGTCACATACTGACATCCCTGCTTACACATATAGTTTTACATAATATATGTCTGTATCCATGTTAACATTCTAGTCACATACTAACATCTCTGCTTACACATATAGTTTTACATAATATATGTCTGTATCCATGTTAACATTCTAGTTACATACATACATCCCTGCTTACACATATAGTTTTACATAATATATGTCTGTATCCATGTTAACATTCTAGTCACATACTGACATCCCTGCTTACACATATAGTTTTACATAATATATGTCTGTATCCATGTTAACATTCTAGTCACATACTGACATCCCTGCTTACACATATAGTTTTACATAATATATGTCTGTATCCATGTTAACATTCTAGTCACATACTGACATCACTGCTTACACATATAGTTTTACATAATATATGTCTGTATCCATGTTAACATTCTAGTCACATACTGACATCTCTGCTTGCACATATAGTTTTACATAATATATGTCTGTATCCATGTTAATATTCTAGTCACATACTGACATCACTGCTTACACATATAGTTTTACATAATATATGTCTGTATCCATGTTAACATTCTAGTCACATACTGACATCTCTGCTTGCACATATAGTTTTACATAATATATGTCTGTATCCATGTTAACATTCTAGTCACATACTGACATCCCTGCTTACATTTACAGTTTTACAGCGTCATTCAGATAAAAACTTATGCACAGTGAAGAAGGGAGGGATAAATATTCCATAAAAGAACTTTTTTGGGGGGGCTGAATCTAAAATTTTGGGCTAAATTTGTTACAGAGCTTTACTGTAAAAAGCATTTTCTAGTTTAAAAGTCCACCTCATTATGTATGTACATATGTCTTTATTCCTGATAACTAGCAGAAAAAGGTTTGCATAATAAAAGTGTATCTCATATGTCATAGCAATTTCATTTTTTGCATTGGACAAGTAGTTCCACACAAAATGCAGAAACAGACAATTGTATCTTACAAAACAAATATTGCCAGCGAAATTT